>NC_028456.1:20394072-20445763 GCF_000263155.2 Setaria italica
GATCCCAGCCCGGGATGCAGGATGATATTGTAACTCCTAGGTTCATCAGTCGATACTGTGTGGTCTGCTGCACGACAAGGCTCTCCCCAACTGGGGTCCATGAGTACACACTCTGCAGAGTTGAAACTATACGTATAGCCACATCATTGGTCATGGACAACCCTTTGACACGTTCGTTCCTCATGTTTTGGGAAATCTCTTCCTTCCCCTTGAGCTACATATGTGAGATGTGAGCGGCAGGGGAGGGGTGCTCGCTTTAATTTGGTGACGCTGACGCCGGCCCCCACACAGAGCAAAGCTAATTAAATCGCGATTACGAGACTGCTGGCTGCTGGTTGTTAGAGTAGCTAAACACAAATGATTAGCTGCAGCAATAAGCATGTTTAGCCCGGCTAATCACGCGACCGCTGCGTTTCCTAACCAACGGTGACGCGGCCGCTGTACGTAGCGCAGCGCGGGAGTTTAACTCTCTACAGGCCGGTTGGCGTGTCAGGATCGGCTCGAAATTGGCAAAAGAAAGACCCTCCATGCCTAATTAACACTGTGTGCCTCGCTCGGTCGCACTGTTTCGCCTCCCACGGAAAAGGAGGCGTCGAGGAAATAAAGCTAGTTATAAGAAGAATGCTCGTTCGTCATTCCGTCGTAGCATCCTTGCCTAACTACGTACGAGACTTGCGTCTTGATGGCAAGGTTGTTTGGAATGTGATCGGACATAGGGTTCTTCCATGCTAGCTACTACGGAGTACTCGTATATAAGGTAGGATTCATGTACATTGAGAATCCTAATTCGGGAGTTTGAAGGGGTTTTGTTTCTCAAGATGGCCTTGTTTTATGATGCCCCTCTCCATCATGTTTCTTTCTGCGTTGAAAAAAGAAAGAAAATAAAACAAAAGAGGTACTCCTACTATATCTAAGATCAGGATTAGTAATGTTTGCTAACGTAAACGGGATGGTGACTACTGATTTACTGTGCGGTAAATAAGGGGGTGTTTGGATACGAGGTGTTAAACTTTAACAGTGTCACATCGGATGTTCGGATGCTAATTAGGAGAACTAAACATGAGCTAATTATAAAACTAATTGCAGAACCCTGTGTTAATTCGCGAGACGAATCTATTAAGCCTAATTAATCCATCATTAGCAAATGGTTACTGTAGCATCACATTGTCAAATCATGGCCTAATTAGGCTTAATAGATTCGTCTCGCGAATTATACTCCATCTGTGCAATTAGTTTTATAATTAGCCTATATTTAATACTCCTAATTAGCATCCAAACATCCGATGTGACGGGTGTTAAACTTTAATAGGTGGTTGCCAAACAGGCCCTAAGACAAGCCCGCCCTCGATCTCGAACCTGCCATCGCATAAAACTTACTCTTCGCTAATTCCACTGCTGCTGCTGCTGCTATCTATGCTAGCGTAACAGTACAGCTCCATTACTGTTACCGCCTTGATCCGATGTCTCGGATGCAGAAAATTACCAAGATCAAACCGGACCTGCGCATCCGGATCACGTCACCGCGCCATGGCCCAACCATAAAAGCCCAACGCCGCTCCGCACCTGCGCCTCCACTCCACCAGACCACCACCACTCTCGCCTGCCTCTGACCACACCACCAAGAAACACCGCACGGCAATGCCCAACCCATCCTCATCCCCGCCAGTACCGGCGCCCACCGCCGCCACTCGGCGCCGGCGCCGGCGGAGGCAGCTCCTCCCGTCGTCGACGTCCTCCTCCAACTCTACGGTCCCCACGTCCACCTCCGGCACCTCGGCGTCCTCGACCTCCTCGTCCTCGTCGTCCTCCGCCTCCTCCGGCCTCTCCTTCTCCTTCCCGTCCTTCTCGCCGGCGCCCTCGCCATTCCACCACCGCTTCCTCTCCCCGCTGCGCGCTTCCGCGGTGCCCTTCTCCTGGGAGCACCGCCCGGGCATCCCCAAGACCCCGGCGCGCCAGGCGGCGCGCGGCAAGGCCGCCGCGGCCAAGGCGGCGGCGGGGACGCTGCCGCTGCCCCTCCCGCCCTCTCTCCTCTCCAGCAAGGTCGGCGCCGCCGACGACCCCTTCTCCGCCTCCGACGGCTACCTCATCGTCCCCGACGACGCGAAGGCGAGGAGGCGGCAGCGGCGGTCGCCGGCGCTGGCCGCCACCCTCACCGACTGGCTCGCCGTGCTGAGCATCTACCGGTCGTGCACGCGGTCCCGCGACTGCCTCGCCGGCACGCCGCCGCCGCGCCCCCGCCCCCGCCCCCGCCCCCGCTCCCCGGCGAAGGCCGCCTGATCGCGTTACATAATAATAGTGATTTCGCCTGGTATCGCGCCTTGCGTTTGCGTCTGCGTCTGCGCCTGCGTGCGTGTGGTGTTGGCGCCGGTTAAGAATGTGCTTAGGGTTAATCGCACTTGGCTGACAGTGTAATTAAGGTGGTTTGCCGTTCCCAACCATGTGCGTGCGTTCTGCTCTGTTCGTTCCAGGCAATAATTGATTAATCCCGCACGATTAGTGGCTTGATGTGCCCGCAGCTGCTCTGCTGGTGGTAGTGCTGCTTTACATGCTGGTGGATGGTGATGTTGAAGTCGAAATGTCGAATACATGTGTCCCACCGTTAATTAGGATGTAAGCTTGGTCACTGATTGGCAGTAAGCAACAGTTACCGCCAAGCATGAAAAAGGCCAGAATAATGTGCCATTTGTTTGTGACAAGATGGATAGGCTACTCTTGCCCTTCCTCAGACAATGCATCGGTCACCTGTGAATTATTTGAGCCTGTTTCAACACACTGGCGAGACACACTTCCATGAGCTGTTTGGGAACAGAGGGTCATAGTGCAGTGTGCTTTCTTCGATTAGCATCCTTAATTACTACTACTCGCCACCGGACAAGTGGTGGCGGTGGCGTAGAAGAGCGAGCACCGCCGCGAGCAACCGGTGCATGCGCGCGGGACGGGACGGGGTTGGTTGGGTCACGTCGGTCGTCTTGACCACGGAACCAGCTTCAATTTGCTGCCTGCAGGTACCAGTGGTGCTGTGCGCGCCGGGCGAAATGCACCCCTCGGAATGAAAAGTTTCACCATGTCTGGTCGTCGGCTCCTTTTTATTATTGTGTTTTTGGAAAGTTTGTTTTTTCGGTAATAATTGTGATTCACGTCAGGGCTGGTGTCTGTCAAATCACTTCCAGATCTGCGTTGATGTTTGATGGTTAACTAGCCTGAGGAGCCTTGACATCTGACATATGTTTTGTTTTCTCTAGTCTATAGATCAACCTTTTAAAATATGTCGAATTTTGTTCACCCTCGGATGAGATCAATTCCACCACCAACTCCCACCCCCACGCCCACACGCAGCAACTCGTGAATTCTCCAATTGCAGTGATGTCTTCCTAGTAGTCTGACGCGATTCCTCAAAGAAAAACTACATTGTGCACCAACATTTGCTCTCACTTTATCATTCCTATTCTTTCATAATGGCGGGAATCAAGTCTACATTTTAATTTATGAAGCGATTTGTTATGACCAGCATTGGAGCATCATAGGGCCCATGCCCCCCTCCCCCCGGGGTAAGATACGTTTATGTAAAAAGTTCAATTCACACCACCGTTTAGCAAACTATGCTGCCTTTCCATTGGCGCCCACCTCACTTACTACCTGCAAATGAGATGGTAATAATAACCAATCTAAGGTGAGTGGGATTAACTTCAACTGGAACATGACTTGATGGGAGAGCGTCCACATCTCCACGACCGTGTACCGAGTTCTCAAGGTCTTTGGCAACAAGCATTATTATTCACCGCCCTCGATGTGAAGGTAATTCTCCTTGTTTGACGGCTTAAGTTACCTTGGAGTACAAGGGAGGAGGAATGCCAAATTCACCGAGTCGACACTGGTTTCCAAAAGTCAGCGCGGGAGTGTCCTGTGTACTATCATATGCGTGCACACATGTGCGATCCGTCCAGTCGGCTAGGCTAGCCCGCTTTCGCCCGCTTGCATGCACGCTTGTCGTCACGTCGGCTTGTCCCCTTGCCTGCCAGGAACTTTCAGCACAGCAGCAGTGCTGCTACTGGCATGCCTGAATCATGCACGGATAAACAATGCCACCAAATGATTGCCAATAATTGTAGGGGCTGTTCTTTAACGCAGGAGAATGTGCTCAACTTCTGTTCTTAATTACCAGTAGCCTTTTATCTGAGACTCACGATGTGACGATATGACACACAGCAAAGTCAGAAGCGCAAATCAAATCGCACCAGCTGAAATGATCCCGATCGAGACGTCACAGCAGTCAGAATGTCCTTTTCTTTTTTACAACTTGTTAGTATCGTCGCTAACAACGCGCTGTAGTATCACTGGGATATATTGCCGTCGTTTTTCACTCGTTTTCTAATTGTGGAATTTGTTGGTGTGTCACTAACTAGAGATGTAAGTTGGGTAGAGAATTCTGAGCATACATACATAATACATGTACTGAGATCAGCAACAGGCGCTAGGTGAAGTGGAGCTAGCTTAGGTCGATGGTACGTGCTCAGTCTTTGACCGCGGATTAGGTTAGTTCGTGGGTATAAAAAGGAATGCGTGATCCAGCTGCGGTTACAATATGCATCAATGCAGGCCGTCATTCTATATACCCCAGTTCTGGATTGAGAAGTATGAAGAAAACAGTTTGGAATGTGGTAGGGGATTAAAAAAGTTTGCATGCAGTTGCTCGAGCAGAAAACAGCTAGCCACCCAACAAACCTCCTTATCGATGATCAAGGGCGATCTGAAGATTTGGTCAAGGCAAGATACAACAGCTCAACGTCAAGCTCGAAGAGGGCTTGTAACACGGATCGATGTATCAATCCTATGCTGGGCTTGGTCTCGGACTCGCGATCTCCAGTGCAGGGTCGGCTGGTTGCTTGACCACCCTAATTGCGAGCCACCTAGCTAGTGGCCTGGTGGTATACGTACGTATGGCCCGTACGTAACGTGCATCCACCGTAGGGCAGAGGGCGCGCGTGCACGAGCCGAGATTCCATCCAGTGATCTTTCGGGAGCTGAGATCGTCGAATCGATCACATGTGCTCCCTCGCTGCACGGGACGTGTACGTCAGTACGTGGCACAAGCAAAAAAAAGCTACGACCTTCGCTTTGCTTGCTCTCGATCTGTCCTGTCGTAAACAAAGCGCGTGGCGTTATGAGGTCAGTCACGAGCAAGCTAGCGCTCACCGCGTCGTGCCTTGATGGGATGGCTAGCTTAGCTGAGCTAGCTGTGTTGTCCCCCACTGCCGGGCCGGCCGGCCGGCCGGCGCGCGCCGCCGCCGGCGTCGTACAGATCGGGCGGCGATCAGAGAATAGGAGATACGCGTGCCAGATGGGCACATCGATTCGCGCTACAAAGCTAGCACTGGTGAGCGACAGAGAGGCCAAAAGGTTGTGTGCCTGTTCACGAACTCGTCGGTGGACGGTGCGCGCGGTGACGCGCGCGATCGGTTCCTCGTGATCAGGTAGCGACGCGAACGGCCGTCCGGTCCAGGCCCAGCGGCTAGCTGGCTTTGGCGCCGACCGTGTGTGTGGTCGCATGGCGGCACCGGCACCACACCACAAACTGCACCTGCATCTCGCGTTGTCGTCGGGCCTCGGGACCGGCCTCGATCGAGAATTATCGGCGCGCGTACGGGCGCCGGCCAAATTCCAGTAATCCCATATTCCCATCTCCATCAAGCATATGGCTGACTGCCGGGCCCTCCTAGCTCCCGGCTCGCCATCCAGCACGTGCCGATCGACCAGCGGCGTCGTCGTTTGCCCAACATCGTACCCCCGCGGGCAACAGCGAGATTTTTCTTGGCAGGAAGGCCCAGGTCGCATGTAGATGGACACCGTACGTGCGCGCGCGTGCGGTGCCGGGCGCGCGGCGCGGCCGATCGGGGCAGTCGTCGGTGCAAAGCGCGCGGCGCTTCACGGCTTCGTCAACCTTTCACGTCGCGCTGCCGGGCGGGATATCCGCTCCCCAGCTACAAAGTTGCGGCGCCATTTATTACTTCTTCAGTTCGCGTCCGCGAGCTTCCTGAAGCGGCAGCGCAACGCAGCGTCGGCAGGCGACGGATCTTCCTGACTGATGCGCGTGTCACAAGATCGAGCTACCTTGCGCGGTGGCGTGCCTCGTGTGAGGCAGGCGGTCACCGCGTACGACACAGACCGGCCGCGGCCGGTCAGGTGGGCAGGCCGGGGCCGGGGGCACGGCAGAATGCTGGAGCACCGACCACTGAGGACGTACAGGCATGGCGGTAACATGGACGGACGTCGGACGACGACGGCGAATGATTAAGACGGAGATGGTTGACGCCGCCGAGTGTGCGTGGCTAGATGGCACCGTACGTCGCCCTGGGCTGGCCGGGCCTGCCCCCTGTCGCCGTTGTCTGCACGTACCGTACGGTGCGCCCGCCTGCACCCCCGGGGGATCTCTGGGATCTGCAGCATCTATCGGCCGAAGGGGCCTGCTGGAGGTGCACATGGCTGCTCGCAATCATCTATGCAGGATGCAGACGGTATCAGCAGCGCTCGGCACAGGTAGGGAAAAGCCCATCCTAGCCCATCCTGCACACTCTGGCCAGGCCAGTGCCAGTCCTGTCAGGAGAAGAACAAGCAGACAACCAGGTAGATAGATAGACTCGCACGTGATGCTCTCAGCTCAACCAACCAAATCCTGCTGTTCTCCGATTGCATTTACCCTGCAAACAAAAACATGCACAGCTCGAAGCACCAGGCCCACAGAGGAGAATGAAGAAGCAGCCCAACCAACACCAGAAACCGTCGGACCACAGCACACTGGGCTGAAGGCTCAGGTCGCGGTGTACCCATACCCATTCTGGGCTGGGCTGTTGTTCTTTCCTTCGAACCCGTCAAGCAACCCTAAAAAAGCCCCGCTGCTAATTAATCTGGCCGGCAGCGCCGTGAACCGACGAATCACGCGAGAATGGCGACGCGAAAGTACCATACCGACGAGACTAGCTGGCGCACACCGTTTCAAAATGGGCCGAGGGCGAATGGGTGGCGTGTCCAATGGAGGCACACCCAACTCACGAGGACACCCCTCGTGTTGTGGCTGCGGTGGCACCGTGTGCGGTACGTACACACAGCGACACTATGACGATGAGTAATGTCAGCTACCGATGCCGCAGGGTCCGGCTCATGGAGTTTGGCCTTCAAGCGCATGACACGTGCGCTTGGCAATTTTTTTAATCCTGTCCATTGTGCTATATGAAGTTCACAAGAACGAAGAAGCAGCCCACCAATCTAACTATTTCTGAGCCGGGTTGATTTCTGTCTTCCAAGTTCCGACCGTGCGAAAGCATATAGAGTAGATCAACAGCCTTACAACCCTTGCTCGATCGGAAAGATTTCATTTACAGTTCCATGCACTCACTGTGTTAACAATCAGAATACTTCAATAAGGCCAGTCTTAGTGTGAGTTTTATAAAGAGTTTTATCATCATTAATTTTTATGCCACATCAGCAAAATTGCTGACTTGGCAAGGTCTTCATGAGGAGAGAGATGATAGAGTTTCATGGAATGAGAGAGAAGTTTCATGGAATGATGGAGTTTCATGGAATGAGAGAAGTGACCTTGAATGGAAGGAGCAGCCCACCAAGCCAACTATTTCTGGACCGGGTTGATTTCTGTCTTCCAAGTTCCGACCGTACGAAAGCATAAAGAGTAGAGATGAACAGCCTTACAGCCCCTGCTCGATCGGAAAGATTTCATAATCAGTTACAGCTCCATGCACTCACTGTGTTAATAATCAAAATACTTCAATAAGACCAGTCTTAGTGTGAGTTTCATAGAGAATTTCATCATCATTAATTTTTATGTCACATCAGCAAAATTGCTGACTTGGCAAGGTCTTCATGAGGAGAGAGATGATGGAGTTTCATGGAATGAGAGAGAAGTTTCATGGAATGAATGATGGAGTTTCATGAAATGAGAGAGGTGACCTTGAATGGAAGAAGCAACCCACCAAGCCAACTATTTCTGAGCCGGGTTGATTTCTGTCTTCCAAGTTCCAACCGTGTGAAAGCATAAAGAATAGAGATGAACACCCTTACAGCCTCTGCTCGATCGGAAAGATTTCATAATTAGTTACAGTTCCATGAACTCATTGTGTTAACAATCAGAATACTTCAATAAAGCCAGTCTTAGTATAAGTTTCATAGAGAGTTTCATCATCATTAAGTTTTATGCCACATCAGCAAAATTGCTGACTTGGCAAGGTCTTCATGCGAAGAGAGATGATGGAGTTTCATGGAACGAGAGAGAAGTTTCGTTCCCATGAAATCCACCAGGCACAGTTACCAAGTTTGTAGTTCTTGGCGCTAGAAATCGGTCAACCGAATTCCCAGCGTCCGACACACGACCCGGGAGAATCTGCTTAACTCCTGTTTGGGTGATTGCCCTGGTGCGGTTCGCGCAGCGTGCCAGCCAATCTGACCTGTTGATTGGCAAGGAATAATACGTGTCAGGTTCAGAAATCACGATCAGCTAAGTTTCCGATCTCGAGAGAGCTTATCAGCGAATCGGCCGATTTGCCGTAATAAAGAAATCGGCTATAAGGCAGCCGATCACTGTAGCCTTGTAGACAGAAAACCACTAGAGTAATCGATACAATGCTATGATGATAATACTAGGAATAGATCTAATCGGCAATATATAAAAGGGATGGATTTAATAGCAGAATGTAAAGAGAGCCGAAACCACCGATTCCTAGCTGGATAACTGGTGATAAAACTAGAAAGACAGGTAAAACCTATGATTCTAGTAAATATCGATAACTAGTGAATAAATCTAAACGAAACAACAGCGATGCGCCCGAAGTTAAAGCTTAGATATTACTCGATAAGCGGAACTTACAGAATCGGCCGGAGATCAAGTTGATGCAGTCCTGCCAACCCGCACGAACTCGTGAAAAAGAGAAAAGTATTTGGCGAAGTCGCCTTGAACGTAAATACGAGGAAAAAGTAGTTTGTTGTATTGATTTGTTGATGCTTACAGATTTACAAAGGTAGCTATTTATAGCCCCGTACAGATAACTCCCTAACTGACTAGAATTCTATCCCTAATTCAAATAGAAAACGAATATCTACAAGCACGACTCATGCTAGGTTGGTTATTATACGCTTCGTGGGCTGATCCCCCTTCGTCCTTCTATTCCTTTTCAAGCCCATACAGGCCCAATTATCCCAACCTCCTAATCGGCCGATTCCTTATCGGCAAAAGGCAACCGATTGGGAACCCGGCGCGTTCGATCTGAAGCGAGGCGGAAGTCATCGGCCGATCTTGTACTGTAGCACCACTCGGCCGATTCCCAACTGTACTTTGCCAATTCCCTCTCTTCTTGGCGCCGATTTTACTAGTGACGAAATCTGGCGTCAACAGCAGTCTTGATAACAGTGCAATGAAACTGTGCATTGAGACTGGCCTAAGCGTAGCACGGTCAGAATTAAGATTCACTTAAAACAACAAAAGTCAATGCCATCTAATAAAAAAGTAGCCATTGTGACACATCAACTGATAATTTTTGTAAGGTGTAACTGTTTTAATCTGCATCAGGCATCAGTGATCTGGGAAAAATCATCATGCAGAGCTTTGTAAGGTGTAACTGTTTTAATCTGCATCAGGCATCAGTGGTCTGGGAAAAATCATCATGCAGAGCTCCTTCGTTCTGCAGCCACCTTGCTAGCTTCTTTTCCCCTCTGTCTAAAATTATTTGAGAGTGGTCGTCATACAGAGAATTTTAACAACCACATTACATTTGGAACACTCTTGCTGTTGCTCTTCCGAACTCTCAATGTTTGATCTCCAAGAAAATCTGTCCGCTTGCGATTTTCATTGTTACCAACTCCGCCACTCGATATGGCGCTATTACATCTTGTTCTTGCGCTGCCGCCGCAGACAGCCACCTCGCCGCCTGCAGCGCCGCGCTCTCGTCCTCTCAGCGCTTTGCTCACGTCCTCACCATGCAGTAGGTGTCCGCCCGCGGCTGGGGTCCTGGCGCCAGCGCCGCTTGTTCTTGCACCGCCGCCGCCGCCGCCGCCGCTTGTCGTTTCGGACTTCCGATCGCCGTTGCTTGCGCAATGGACTTGGGGCTCAATCTGCAGGGCCCCCATGCCGACGAGATCTGCCGCCGCCTCCTTCTCCCGATGAGGTGACGAACCATACCGGCCGCGCAAGAACGGAGAGCGAACGGACTGTATCTGCTGATGGTTCGGCACTTCGGCTGGTCAGCACTTATTGCCGTGGGAGGCCGAGAGGAGAACGGAGCAGGGAGATGGGGACCGGTCGGATTCGGACGGGAAGCCAGATGCGGCCGTCGCGCTGGCCGCCTCGAGCATCGAACCGAAAAAACTTTAGTCCCATATCGTGTATCGTTGGAAATCGACACGCTCTCATAAGGTGGGCGCCCCGGACGGGTGGCGTGCCTCGTAGGCACACCGTACCCGGCGCACGGAGGTCGTGACGCGGCAGTGGGTACGAAGGCGTATTCTTACCCGGCGCACGTAGGATCGTGTCGCGGCAGTGGGTACGATACTGCAGAGTATAGAAGACTTGAAATCTTACCCGGCGCACGTAGGATCGTGTCGCGGCAGTGGGTAATGGCGCATGACACGTGCGATTAGCAATTTTGCCACTTTTTTTTGTTTTCCAATGGAACCTTTTTGTTCTTCTAACCTTTTGTTTTCTAACGGGAACTCGCCATGCGTGGACCATTGGACCCACCACGAGCAATCGCCCGCCCGACCTACGTCTGCTCCGGTGGTGCTCGTCGCTCATCGGCCGCCTCTTTCCCTCCCTCGTGTTTCAACACGTGAACGAAATGGTGAGGGGTTTCAGCGGCCGGCGGGAGACGAGACGACAAATGGCATCGGCAGTTTTGATCGGGCGTGGGCTGAATTTGCGTTGTGGGCTGGTGCGAGGTTCTCAGCCCACGCACGAACGTGTACTGTTCTTTTTTTGTGTGCACCTTATTTTGACATAATGTTACTTTATGTATTCGCACTTTTTAATTAATGTTGAATGGCCATCTGGAGCTCGAACAACATCATCGATTGAAACCAGTCGTGCAATTTTGCAAGTGTACAGATGTCATGTCTCAGCAAATCATCTCGTGTGGGTGATCTTTACAGCTTATTATCTTGTGTACCATGTGATTCTCGCTAGTTGACAACTTAATTTTTTTTAAATTACACAATACAGACGTAGACGCTCACATACACGCACGTACACTCACCCTTACGAACACACGCACACAACTCTACTCTTATGAGCACCTTTGAAAGACTGAATCGGCAAATCCTCGAGATTGACGAAGTCACCAATGACGCTTTGCTGTCGACGACCACATCCTTACCACTGAAAGAATCAATTAAATCCTGAAATAAATTTAGGAAAAGACGGGAACTCGAATCCTTGTGGCCTTGTGGGCACCAGCTGAGCTACGTTTAATTTGCAGTTGGCAACTTAGCCTGCAGAATAACTAAAAAAATCACCCGTGATTGGAGCGAGAAGCTAATGTGACGTGTACTTTTAGTGCCACCTCGAGCGTCTTGGCGGAGCCGCACGGGTTCATTAGGTGCCGGCCCGGGAGGGGTGGCGTGCCCGATCAAGGCACACACCATGACCCAGCCCACGTGTTGGGTCCGTGTGCGGCATGCGCACCTAGCGACACAAACAGATTCAGGATTAAAATCGTCAGCCATTGCAGCCGACGTCGCCGATCCGCCATCGGGTTAGGTGCTAGCGTACGAAATGTGCGCATATAGCAATATCTTTTTGTTAATGCAACACACCTGATGCTAACAGATAAAGGAGCACCTAAAAACCTATATTAAGGTACGTTTGGATTGCTACCCCTCGCCGAGCCAAATATTAGGGCATGTTCAATAATTTAGATAACTATTGTTTCGGGTACTTTGAAAATTGTACACGAACAACAGAATAGACAATACAAGACTGTCTATGTACTATTTAATTCATACAAGGGCACATAAATAATGGTGATGAAGTATACATTTGATCTTTGTATGCTATTTTGTTGCTTGTATGAGAAAATGCATAGGGCATTCAATAAGTCAAATGAATTTCTTTGAGAACCACAAGTATAATATATATTTCTATTAATAAATACTCGGAATCCATAACATGATTTCATAAATACAATAATACAAATTCAGTTAAACTAGATATAATAGAGAGAGTTTGCTGCTGCCAGGCAGAGATAATTTGAAGCTGCCATCCAGAGCCTTAGCTAATACCCACCAACACCTGACAAAGCAACAATGAAAAAGATTAACAGTTTGGCAAATGCCTCCCCATCCATAATTTTTTGGCAAATTGAGGAAAAACCCTCTCCAATAGTTTGGTATCCCAATTCCCCATCTTTTCCAAATTGGCATATCTCCCTGTCTAGCGCGCAAATATACGCGCGGGTTCCGTGCTTGGCATCGGTCTTTCTCCGCGCCGCCGCCTCCTTCCTGCGTGCGAGAAGACTTTCTTCCCATCTCCTTCCCGCGCGAAGATATTGTTCCCATCGCCGGTCTTCATCTTTTCCTCGACGCGAAGCCCAGATCATCGACGGCGGCAGCTGCGCGCTAGGGTTTAGGTGCGATCTTCCCTCTATTTCCCGTCGCCGATCTTGATCCTTCATCCACGACGGCGGCTGCACGCTAGGGTTCTCACTAGGATTGATCCACGTCGTCGGCTGCTAGGGTTCTATAGGGCCTGCTGGGCTGCCACTAGGTGCTACTGCCTGCCTCCGCTAGGATGAAAGGCTGCTGTTGCCTGCTTTCTGTCATTGCATTTGTCATATATGTCGAAGTACAATTTAGTTCAGTTCAGTTCTGTTATGTTCGTCAGATACCTGAATGTTTCTTCGTGGCTTGAATTCTGATACAACCAGCATATATATTCTTTCAAAAAGATTGCCAGGACGTGCATGGTACTGTTGTCGTGCATGCTACTATGTACTCTGGTACCTACTGCTCATGGCCGGCAAATGGTATTGTTGTCTGCTGAATCATCGCATTTGTCATTTTTTTTGTAGATTCATTCAAATGGAAGGTGGTGGATTCTGGATGAACATGATTAATGGAGATGCTGCTGCTATTGCTGGTTTGGACGACCTCACCTTTCCGATGACATAAGGCACTCAGGGTATTCATGACTTTTCTTTTGAAGTTCAACAAGAAGATGCGGAAGTGCAGCCAACTCAAGGTACTGAACGCCCTGCAGTACAAAGGGTTTGTGTAAGAGGACAAAAAATTTTGATCCGAAGGAGGATCTAGTTGTATGCTCAGCTTGGTTGAACGTTAGCAAAGATCCCATTCACGGGGCCAATCAATCTCGTTCCATGTTTTGGAGTAGAGTTCATGCTTTTTTTGAGAAAAACAAGACAACTGTAGCTGTCAGGACAAAGAGTTCCATTATGCATAGGTGGCTGACAATTCAGTTTCAAATGAACAAGTATTGTTCATGCTACGAGGCGATTGAGCATAGGAATCAAAGTGGATTAACTATCCAAGACAAGGTTTGTTTTCCACGTTGGATCATTTGTTTTTTTATTTGGTTCATTTGAAAAGATATATACATTGATAATTAACATGTACAGATTTCAGACGCATGTGAGATGTACAAGAAATTAGACAAGGATAAGAAGACATTTACTCTTATACATTGTTGGAACAAATTGAAGGAACAAGACAAGTGGAAAGCCAAGAGGGTAGAACTGACCGAGCAGGAGAAGCGAGCAGGCAGGAAAAACAGAAGGTTAACTAGCTAAGCCTGGTTATCCCCACTGCCAGTCGGGGTTGATCCGGAGCGGGTCAGGCGCACCATCTGCAAGAGTACATTTTTTTTCCATTAGCCATTTAATTCGAAGCTTACTCAATCATAAGGACAAAGGTTATGTGCAGAATTATAAGCATCCATCTTGCCAATAGTGAAAAGATAGCAGTATTATCCTTCATTGGGTAGATGTATAAACCTTCTTTTCCAATTTAGTTAGCACTTGGATTGCTCTCGACCTCTTCCACTTTATTCTTGCTAACCGGCTGTGGCGGAACTGCCCTAATTAACGTAGCTAAAGTACAATTAAGTCACTTGACACGCGATCATATGCTTTAATCAAGTTAACTCAGCAGTCCGTCGGATTTCATCCGATAAACCACTACACAGGACCAAAAAAGCAGAGCTCACTCGAAGGTGAGTGGTTCTAGAGAATATAATAGATCATCCAAATTAAACAAGTACATTAATTTATTACAACACCAGGTTCGAAATTCAAACAAAGTTTGCAGAGCTCTTAAGTAGCGGAAATAAAAAGCTAGCGCCGAAGTCGGACGTCACGATGAGGCTGATCATGACATCAATGATCCCTGTCCTCGCCGTCCGAGGAGGGATCCTACTCGACCGTCCACCCAGGAAGAAGCTGGGGAGGCCAAGTGCCACAGGCAGCAAACTCAGGGGCTTCAACATCACCTGAAAGATGTGCCACAAGCAAGGCTGAGCAACTATGCTCAACAAGACTTAACCGACGGGTGGTTCTAATCCACCAACTTCTAGACATGCAAGGCTTTTTGGCTGAGGGGTTTGTTTTGCCAAAAGCGACTACAGTAGATCCTTACTTTTAACATTTTAGCTCAAGTTCTACGTTCATTTTAAGTTAGCAGCTATACTAAACAAGCAATGGTTTCCAAGCAATTAAACAAGTAACAAAATTAGATCACCATCATTTTCCGTTCTTACTCAGTGTAGCATAGCGATCAAGCAGTCCCAAACTGTGAGAGGTAGACGAACCGAATCAAATTTCTTAACCATGCATGGTGAACCTAATCTCACGACATCCGCGCACCACGAAGGGTCGCTTCACTTGTCAGCCGTAACCATCAATTCCCAGGCGCGTGTCAGGTCCAAACCGCCTTTGGCATGCAATGCTCCACAGTCCCGGTCTCTACCGTACTGTGACTGCACTTGCATCCACATGATGCACCATGGGAACTACGTTCCAAGGACAGCAGGGGTATAAGCCACTTGCCGGTTCAATCAGGTACTAGGCTTCCCCATCCCATACTAGGTATGAGATTAGTACTTTCAAACACTTGATCACGAACACCATCACTTTTCGACCTTAAACCAATTTCATGTTGACAGACGGGGCAATCCACTGACCACCAAAATAGTTCATAGAGCCCTACCCCGTCCATCGTCCTTATAGTTGTAGCAAAAAGAAGCAAGCAACTCCTATAACTTGCGAGTGATAGGAAATCACTCGACTTTTACCGAGTCCTATTTAAGCAAAGTAGCTACTCGGCCTATCATACTAGGGTTCAGATCAAGGGAAACTAAGTCATGCATCTACGGTTTCAATCAACTCTTGAATCGTAAATGCACACACATGACAACAGAAGGCATGCACAAGTTTAGAAAAACTGGGTTATGCTACGGGGCTTGCCTTCAAGCGGGGCGGTAGCAAACTGATCCTCGACGTGCACGGGCTCAACTTCTGCAAGCGGCGGCTCAGCTACGACTTCGTCTTCCGACGCCGGGTGAAGCTCGTACGTACCGTCGGCGAGATTCAGCTCTACACGAAATGCAATGCAAGGTTGAGACACTTAGATGGTGATTTCAACAGTAAGCAAGGATTTAAACCCAAAACTGTAGCAAAGCTACAGGAAAAGGTGTGAAACCCACTTTATTTGATTCTACTCAGAACGAGGATTCCAACCCAACTGATTTCACATTTTTCTAATTTTTCCTCGATTTAAGGTGTAATTTCCAACCTTCTGTCGATTTAAAACAAGTTAAAAGAGTTGGATCGGGAAAACTTACGATCTGACCCTTGAACTTAAGGAATAACTACACCGGGGTCCTCAGATTTAGTACAGAGGAGTCCTCGGAATTTTATACAGATACCCTCAGTCAAAAGAAAGAGACACAACCGAGCCCTCGGGCGAGGCGGACAACACTCGGGCGAGACGGACAGGGTCGGGCGAGCTGGAAGGGGGTCGGCAGCTCACCTCCGGTCCCACTGACGAGGTCTCGGGGTCGGGAAGAAACAGGCCAAGGCGGAATGAGGAACGACGGCGCTTCGGCGGCGGTGGTGCTTCTTATGGACAACAAGCAAGCTCTAGAGTTGTGCGGAAGGATGGTGAAGCGGCTGGTGGGGTTGGCAAGGCGCGGTGTTGGGAGGAAGGGGGTGTTCCACAAAGAGCTCAGGCGGCGGCGCTTGAGCATGAAGCAGAGGAGTGTGCGGCGGCGAGTGCGATGGAGAAGAACAATGCAAGTAGCGCGGCAAGGGCGGTGGTAGCGAAGGGAACTCCGGTAAAAGGCTTCGGTACCCCTTTTATAGTTGCGCGGAAGAGTTCGAAGGAATGAAGCGAGCTCGAGCGGGCGCGAGGATAAGATCGAGGGAGAAGAAGTGCTCTGTTGCGGCGGCGATTGGTCAGCGCCTCCACTAGCGAGCTCGGGCGCGATCTTGCCTCGAGTTGGGCAGCAAGGATTTGGAGCTGGGGCGAAGCGGGTTTGCTGGGCACGTGGATCTACTAGGTCTGCGCGCGTGTGTGGTCGCAGCCGTTGATGGCGATGGTGCCATTGGCGGACAGGAGGGAGGGAAGGGCACTGCAGGCGGGGACGCTGCAGGCAAGGTGACAGAGCGAGCGGTGTGACGCGAGCATGCGCGGGACTAAGGGCTTTGCCGGAGCATGCTATTGGTGGGGTGGCGGAGGAGCTGTCACTGCCTGCGTGGCGGTTGGCGGAGGCGGCAGCGTCGCAGGGCGCACGCGTAGGCAGCGCGACCGGGGTGTGGCGGGAGGGCCGGAAGGTGTTGAGGCGCGCGGTCGAGGATCCGGGTGGGGCGGATGCGTGTGGGAGGCGAGGCCTCGGGCGGGACGAGACGGGGCGGAGGGCCTGCAGGGCGCTTCTACGTGAGACTAGCAAAGAGGCACGATGATCTATCTTGTCGCGGCCGGCGACTGGGCGAGGCAGCGCTCACCGGTGAGGCCACGCCACGCGGCGACGACGCTCTAGAGCGGGGTGCACGCGCGCTCTGGCGCTGTCTCGCCAACGGATCCGCGAGGTCCCTCGCCGGGCCCATCTTCCAGCCTCTGGATATCCCGATTTCCAAACCGCACCATGTTGACTTTCTTTACAAGAGTTGTAGTACACAGACCAAGGTCCAACTTTTGTAATTTGACGGAGTTCAAAAGCGCAGTGAACTTGGAGATTCAACTCTTCAAAGTTTGGAGGAACGCCTGTTTTCAGGACTTAGAGGAAAAACGGCTGCTTGGCTGGTTTTCAGGGTTCTGGGCTGACTTGAGCTACTGATTTGGGAAACTTCGGAGGTGAATTGGACCAAGGTCCAATTAACAAAGTTGTTGTAGAAACTTAGTTCTCCAATTTTTACAAAGGGATTTCTTGATGCTCCGTTCAACTTTCCAAAGATAGACCCGCTCTAAGGTGCCAGGTTGGGCTGATTTCCAGACTTAGCCGGAATTTCTAAAGGAGGCTGAGTTGACCAGACTAGGGGACTTGTCTTAAGATTAAAACTCGGCTTATTTAATCTAGGTCATTACATTTGCTTCCCTCGGAAAGGCTTAGATATGATACTTCGAAACCCTCCGGATACTAACCACTTTACCTTAGCAAAACGCACATAGTCCAAGCCATCGCTTGTCCGAAGCTTGCTTAGTCCCTCACTCTAGTATCTCGCTTGATTTCTTCACCTATTCTTACCACTTTGAGTTTACCTTTGCTTTGACATCAACAATGAAATCCCATTTGAAATCCTCTTCAAATGCTTGTTCTTAATTCATAAAGAATATCTCATGAATTGCAAGCTTCCAATAACAAGACCAATATGTAGCACGTAAGCTCATATCTTTTTATCATATACACATGAAGTCTTGCAACATCCATTTGTGAATATCACTATTTTTTTCTTAATGATCCTTTTACTTGTTAATCAAGCTATCATATGATTTGGAGACTTAGTATGTGTTTGGATGGAAGACAATGTAGGACGGGACGGTTCCGTCCCAGTTTTCAGGGATGGGATGATCCCATTTCATGTTTGGTTCAATGGGATCGGTCCGTCCTAATTTTTTGTTTGGTTTGAGAGATTGCAACAGACAGGACGAGCACCGTTTCCTCCTGAGCCACGCCCCCCGCCGTCCCCCGATCCACCCGCCGCCACCCCTGCTCGCCCCACGCCAGCCATGGGGCCGCCCCTACTCCACCCACCACGCTGCCCCTCTCCACCCCGCCACCGCCCCTGATCCACCCCGCCGCCGCCCCTGCTCCAACCCCGGCCTCCCGATCCCCGCCGCCGCCGCCCCTGCTCCAACCCCGGCACCCTGATCCCCCCCGCCGCCGCCCCTGCTCACCCCCGCCGGCCATGGAGGGTCGCGGCGGAGGTCCAGCTCGCCCGCGCGCCCGCGGCGAAGCTCGCCCCCGCCGGCCATGAAGGGCCGCGGTGGAGGTCCAGCTCGCCCGCGCGCCCGCGGCGGAGCTCCAGCTCGCCCGCGTAGCCACTGCGGAGCTCGCCCACTCGCTGTTGCTCCCTCTCGCGTGTCAGACGGGGGACGACGGCGTTGTAGTGGGAGGACCCCGTCCGCTCATTTTTGGCGGACGGGAGCGTCCCGGATATTTGCGGTATATTCCCTACTAGGGACGACCCCATCCCGTATGTTTCCCAACCAAACACTAGCAAAAATGAGATTGTCCCGTCCCGTCCCATCCTCGGAACCAAAGGCACCCTTATAGATCAACTATCAAGCATATCCTCAAGTTTTACTTCACCCTTGCTTGTCATTGATCATACAATTTCATCATGGGGTCACACACTTACTTGATTTTCTTTATTGTGAGCCATATAATACACATTTAACTTAAAAGACAATATCATATAATAAATATGAGAATAAAACCCTACTCACAATCTTAATCAAACAAGTCAGTCGTTTAATCGTTTTGTCATTCGATTCACTAAAACCCACTTAGGAGCTTATATGCACTTTCAATCTCCCCTTTTTGGTGATGGATGATAACCCGATTAAAGCTTACAAATATATCAATAAAGTGCTTTTAGATTCTCAGATATATCATAAGCTCCCCCTTAATATGTATTTTGAGTGGAATTTAAAATTTTTGGCATACTCGGGGCGTTCTGTCATTGTTGTGGGTCCTTCGCTTTCATTACATCAATGTGGATAACCTCTAGAGATAGCAATAAAACTTTTTTAGCTATTTTTAATTCGCGATTTAATCACGAAACCTGCTACTTCTAATGTCAGGATTGCTAAAAGGAAAATTTGGGAAAAGGAACCCATTGTATGGGAAATACTTCAAGTAGTTATGTGAGAACATCCTGTACTGTTGAACAGAGCACCTACCCTGCATAGATTAGACATAGAGGCCTTCCAACCCACTTTAGTAGAGGGGCGTACTATTTGCTTAGATCCATTAGTGTGTAAGGGTTTCAATGCGGACTTTGATGGGGATCAAATGGCTGTTCATCTACCTTTATCCTTGGAAGCTCAGGCAGAAGCCCGTTTACTTATGTTTTCTCATATGAATCTCCTGTCTCCCGCTATTGGAGATCCTATTTGCGTGCCAACCCAAGACATGCTTATCGGACTTTATGTATTAACGATTGAAAACCGTCGAGGTATTTGTGCAAATAGATATAATAGTTGCAAAAACTCTCCAAATAAAAAAGTAAACTACAATAATAACAATTATTATAAGTATACGAAAGATAAAGAACCCCATTTTTCTGGTTCCTATGTGGCACTAGGAGCTTATAGATAGAAACAAATCGGTTTAAACAGTCCCTTGTGGCTCCGATGGAAACTAGATCAATGCGTCATTGGTCAAGAGAAGTTCCGATTGAAGTTTAATATGAATCTTTTGGGACTTATCATGAGATTTATGCCCACTATCTGGTAGTGGGAAATAGAAAAAAGGAAATCCGTTCTATATACATTCAAACCACTCTTAGTCATATTTCTTTTCATAGAGAAATAGAGGAAGCCATACAAGGATTTAGTCGGACCTATTCATACACTATCAAAACAAGGAAGTTAGATTCGGCGATGCCCCTTTCGGGGGGCATTCCGATTTCACTAGTACCATCTTTTTTGCCACGTGAATCCAGATTGAGATTGAGGAAAGGAAGTAAATTAAGTTTTTGAATTACTAATCAGGCCCATTGTCGAATCCTACTCAGCCAAAAAAGGGGGTACTTATGTATGGCGGAACGGGCCAACTTGGTCTTTCATAATAAAGAGATAGACAGAACTGCTATGAAACGACTTATTAGCAGATTAATAGATCATTTCGGAATAGGATATACATCCCATATACTGGATCAAATAAAGACTATGGGCTTCCATCAAGCCACTACTATATCGATTTCTTTAGGAATCGAGGATCTTTTAACAATTCTCTCTAAAGGATGGTTAGTCCAAGATGCGGAACAACAGAGTTTTCTTTTGGAGAAACACTATTATTATGGGGCTGTACACGTGGTAGAAAAATTATGCCAATCCATTGAGATATGGTATGCTACAAGTGAATATTTGAAACAAGAAATGAATTCTAATTTTCGAATAATGGATTCTTCTAATCCAGTCTATCTAATGTCTTTTTCAGGAGCCAGAGGAAATGCATCTCAGGTACACCAATTAGTAGGTATGAGGGGGTTAATGGCGGATCCTCAAGGACAACATGCCAAAAGCACGTAATCATGAATACCATGGGAGCTTCCTCTATATCTCAGAATCTGTAGGGTGCAACAAGTGTGTGTAACAGTATAATACGTGATGCATATGACATGTAACAACACTCAACAAGAGATAAGTGTGTGTTCCAGGACCGCCGATTGTTCTAAGACTTCGGCAAAAGATGCCCCGCTGATGTCAAATATCTCAAGGTCATGGTACATGCGTGGGTAGATGAAGAAGACAAGGAGATCGAAAAGTTTGAGTCCAATCGCAACAAGGGCTAGAACAACAATAATCAGAACAATGGTCAACGCAGCGACAAGAACTACAACGATCACCCCAACAATGACAACCGAAATAGCTACTCAAGGGCTAGAACAACAATAATCAAAACAATGGTCAACGCAGCAACAAGAACTACAACGATCGCCCCAACAATGACAATCGAAATAGCTACTCAGGAGGTCACAACCGCAAGCGAAAGCCAAACAATACTATCGCGGCAATTTCATAGTCGTCCAAGAAAGGTGGTGGCAGGAATCAAGATAGACCCTCGTTCAATGAGCTCCTGAAGAAATAGTACCCATGACACCCATACTACAAGCACTCTGCGAGAGATTGCTTCAGTCTACGAAGAGTCATGAAGGACTTGCCAGAGCCATCCAGCGCCAAAGACAAGGGAAAGACCAAGGAAGACGAAGATGATGGTGACAATGGCAAGTTACAGAACCCATCCAACACCGTCAATGTCATCTTCGGCGGAACCCCGGGTACTACTACTAAGCGGTCCCAGAAGCTCACTCTTCGAGAGATAATGTCCATTGAACCTGCAACGCCAACGTTTCTCAAATGGTCCGAGGTGCCAATTGCCTTCTCCAGGAAAGACCAATGGACTAGTTTCTCAGACCCAGGATGGTATCCCCTCATCCTGGACACGGTTGTCGCTGGTCCAGACTCACTAAAGTACTCATCGATGGTGGTAGCGGTCTCAACGTACTGTTCGTCAAGATACTGAAGAAGATGGGCATCAATATCACTGCTATGCTCACCCCAATAAACTCTCCGTTCTACGGGATCGTCCCAAGCAATGCGGCTATACCCCTCAGACAGGTGGTTTTGCCAGTTACCTTTGGGACCAAAGAATACTACCGGACATAATACATCCGATTCGAGGTGGCGGACTTTGAAACATCATACCACACCATCCTCGAAAGACCAGCATGAGCCAAATTCATAGCCATCTCGCACTACGTGTACTTAGTACTCAAGATACCGGGACCCAAGGGAGTACTCTCCCTACACGGAGACTTGAAGAGGTCATATGACGGCGACACAGAAGCAATGAAGCTAGCAGCAACTACCCAAGTACCAAAATCGATGATGCAAGTCTTCGCTGCATCCAAGAAGCTGTCCCCGTCAGAACTCGAGATTCCAGAAAAGAAGTCGGGTGCAACCAAGGTCAAGCCGACAAGTGAAGTAGATATCAAAGTCATTGACCGTAAGACTGGTGATAGCTGCAAAACAGCTCTGATTAGCACAGGGCTGGATCATAGGAAAGCGCGCTCGTCAATTTCCTCCAAGCCAACCGAGACATCTTCACGTGGAAAGCGGATATGCCGGGGGTGCCCAGGGAGTTGATCAAGCACTCACTCAACATGAATCCAAAAGCTACACCAAAAAGACAACACCTACGACGATTCGCCCAAGACAGAATGGAAGCCATCAAGAAAGAGCTGGCCAAACTACTCACAATGGGCTTAATAAAAGAAGTCTATCATCCAGAGTGGCTCGCCAATCCTATCCTGCTACGAAAGAAAAACAACAATGAGTGGAAGATATGTGTCGACTACACAGACATCAACAAACACTGTCCAAAGGATCCCTTTGGGCTCCCTAGGATTGATCAAGTCATCGGCTCCACAGCTGGATGCGTCCTCCTCTGTTTCCTCGATGGCTACTCAGGGTATCACCAGATAGCTCTCAATGAGGAAGACCAGATCAAGATCGCGTTCATCACCCCATATAGAGTTTTTTTTGCTACACAACAATGTCTTTACGACCTAGCAATCTTTTTTTTAACTCTTTACTCCTTTTTAATTTTCTGAACTCCCATCGTCAGACTTAGACGCTCAAATGGCATTGTGTAACTCTTTATTCCTTTTTTGATTTTTTGAACTCCCATCGTCAGACTTAGACGCTCAAATGGCATTGTGCCACAGCTGAACCATATGATCTTACTGTGCATGGTGTGCCTTCATTGACTCTTAACACCGCTCCCATATGATCACAACTTGTGTGATTATCACAACCGCATATACAATTATACATGTGCGGAAAGAGATTCATGTTTGGTTTTTCGCCGCGCATTGATAAATAACCAACAAGTCAAAATTAACAAAGCTATATCCGTGCACTAGACCTACTCAGCTGATGTACAGAGCATTTATAAGCATGCCCGGTTGTATCTGGACATAAGAAAAAAAGGCACGTCCTCCATGGCAAGAACAACTCTAGCTCCGATCTACAAACCTATCAAGCACGAAATCAACCGATGAACTGGATCACGAAGAGCTTCGTGAATTTGCTGACCACTAGAAAAACAGCCTTTTCGGATAACAGCCATGATCATTTTGCGGTTTTTGTTAGATGTAGAGGCAGGTCAGTGGTCTTTTGCATTGCTGGCCGGTTACTCTGGTTGACAAGGTGGTGAAGCCAAACGACCAACTCCAGGATGTGATCCTCGGTCGTTGCCTTGTTGGCATGGTAGAGCGTTTCGATTGGGTCTGCTTGGCCTGGTCGTCTCCCGACTCTGTCAGTCCTGAAAATGGAAAGCAGAGGGAACGTCAAATCTCGGAGAACTGTCATTTGCAAAGTGGTGTGTTAACAAAGACCAGTGGGAAATAGTCGTCTTACCCCGATTTAGCCCATTCGCTAAACCTCAAGAAGCCTCGAGCACTGAAGTAAGCATAAGAGGCAGTGGAGAGAATTACGATACATAAATTTCAATATTACTGAATCAACCTTAAAGCAATTGGTTTGATGCAGACAAGTAATAGTACCAGGTGGTATTGACAGCCATAGGAACAAGCCATTTCAATGATTTCTCCATCCGAACCCTTATATCATCAATTGTGAGCTGCATCAGAATTCAGAAATCAGAATGTGAAAACTATGGTGATGTGATTCACTTGTTTTCTGGCTGTATTACCTCCTGAGGCACTGAGGAAGCTTTTAATCTATTTGGTAGAGCCGTTCTGACCCTTAGTGGCAATCCCTGGTAGAGGGCCTCTCTTGTGTTTGATGGTACGTAACCTGACCGAGAAACCTATACAAAAAGGGACTGTTTAGTGTTCTGCGTTTAAAAGTTCAAGTAGTAGCTAGTGAAAATTGCTGAAAGTCGTTTACACTATTTCATATTCAGCAATTATTATACTTAGTAGATTTATCCATTTTAATAAAGGAAGTCATATGTACAGAAATACACATAAGGAACAAGAAGTCTTGAATATTAAATCTTATCAAGATATATGATATGATGGCAAAAGTAAGCAAATAACTCTGAACCTAAGCTTAGTTAACAAAAAATATGAGAAGAAACTTACAATGCTATAAATCTGAATGATAATGTTTGCATAATGTAATGCCAGTCCAGCAGGTCCTAGCCTTTGACAGCTCACAGTTGATTCAGCACTCGAAGCAAATCCATCTACAAATGCATTACAAGGATCAGCTGGCAGTAAATTTGATTGATTCAACAGGAGACATTGAGCCATGGAAGTACCAGAAGATCCAAAAGTATTGCTGATCTCAATATGTAAGTAGTGCACGATTTCTACAAGCTTCTCGACCACCTATCATGAAAAGTTTATGTCACAAGCAATATAGAGCAGGCTGACGTAGCATACGAATTCTACAGCAAAAGCTACCTACTTCTTCCAACGTTTTAGACCAGAGAGATCTTTTCTTCAAGCTCTTCACATAACTCCTTTGGGTCTTCAACTCCAGTCTTACAATTTGAATATTGTCTCCTGCAAAGTAGTAGTCTTATGATGGTATCATCAAAGGCTCAAAGAGCTACATCTACACTGTCACAATGAGACGGGTTTATATTTAAAAGAAAGATTAATAAGAGAATTTTTGCCTTAACTTCCACAATCCCTTTTTGTTCAGGCAATGGACACAGAACAAAAGGCACAAAGGCTCCACATTTTTATCTTGAAAATATAATGTCTTAGATAAGCCTCATACCTTTTTCAAATCTCTCTGTATCCTTTCCCTTTAGCTTAGAGCGGTATTCTTGCTCAAATCTATCTAATGCATGCAGCTCATGGTACAAATCCTGGAAAAAGAAATAAGACATTTAAATAAACAAGAAGATAAAAATTTGTCCCACAAGGTCTCAAAAGATCACTTCAGAAGTGCTCACAGTTGTACGTTGAACAAGAGTCATCAACTTTTGCATCTCTGATATGGCTGTTTCTTTCAGTTGCTTCTGGGGTGCACTTTCAGATTCTAATCTAGACACCAAATGAACAAGATAGTAAAAAAACCACATTTGTATAATTCATTGCTGCCTGTCAAATAATGACAAAAGCTTACTTGAGAAAATAGCGGTCCAGGTTATGCCACTGGGCATCTTTGCAACGGTTGCCAAACCTGACAACCTCTTGGGAAAATATTTTCAGTTCTTCCCTGCAAATATTAGCCAGAGTTCACAAACAGCCATTGGTCATAGGTGATCAGCAATTCACCGTGGTAATTGATGAAAATCATCTTGTTTACCTTTTGTCATTAGCTGCAATTCGCATCAACTCACTCATGTCACTGGAAACCAAACTCTGTACACCTTCAGAAGGAAGCACAACTTGTTTGAAGTACGTAACAGTGTCTTCAGAGAGAGATTGCATAATACTGGCACCTTTAAGTATTGTGTTGGCGACCTCAAAAGCAAGAATTGATATCTTGCACCCTTTGGTCTTTGATCTAGAAATGAAGCCACCATCTGGGCTCAAGGTCGTCACCAAGGATCCTAATGTGTCTAAAATCTCCACCGCTTTGCCAAATCCAGCCATGCTGGCCGTTCCAAGCACAGAGCCCAGTCTAGGAGTCTGCTAAGAAAGGTCAAGGCTTTCAGGACATAAAACATTTCATATTTCAGTAAATGCAGAGAAGGTGAAAATTATGCAACAGAGGCCAAATCATTTTCCTGGATTCAGAAACTAGTCGGCACAGATAAAATATGAATCATAGCTAAGAATTATGAAAAAGTGTCCATCCGTTACTGATTCAGCTAAAATAACTGTATGTGAAATGCAAATCTGTTAAATATAGATTCAGATACTTGCCTTGCTTGTTCCAACGCTTCCAGACCTGTCTATTTTACCAGATAAAGCTGTCTCTCCTGATGTCGGAGCGTGCAACTCACTGCTCCCGGGAAGAAGTAAACCATCATCCGTGAACGAGAGGAGGTTAGAATTCCAAGCCAGCTCCTGCTTCTCCACGAACTCCATGGTTTCCTCAACACCCTTAACCTTCTGCTTGTCTGCAGAACTCAGCCTGTCACCAAATTCACCGATGCCATCTGCAGCATCCTCGAAGCTGGCATCGGCGATGCCAACGAACCTTCTTGATTTCAGAACTGCAAAACACCACCATGAGCAAAATTCTCGAACTACCCCAGTCCGATACTAACCTTACGACTGTCCAAATTATTAAGCGGTGGACTTTTTTAATAAAAACAGAAATACAAGAACCAAGGAAAGCATGTAGCGGGCATACCGTAGCAGCTGTTGCAGTCCATCCGCGAGGAGCCCGCTCCCGCGACGAGACCGGCATCAATGAACGCCCCCGAGAAGCCAGTAACCGCCGCCCGTTCACACAAGAGCAGAGCCTGAAGGCATCCGCAGATCCCCCCCACGCCACCCGGCGCCGCGCGGAAGGTGCTCGACGGAATGTCCCCCCGAGTCAACGGGGGGCGCAGGAAAGATGGGAGCCCTCGCGCAAGGACCGTCCCAAGAGAAGCTGCCCGAAAATGACCACCCAACCGCACCAACCGAAAACGCCCCCGTACGCAGTAGAGTATTCCTTTTGGCTTTTGCGCTTGGGCGCCAACCCGGACACGACAGGGGCGACAGGGAGGCAAGCGCTGCCGCCGATTCGATCGCGAAGGCGAAGCGGCCGAGTCCACGCGCTGACCCCGATTTTTTTATCGGCGCGCGCGCGTGCGCGGTCGCTGGGAGACGCCACCTCACCTCATCTGCGCCTGCGCGCGAGCCGGGTCGCCGCCGGACTCGGCCGGCACGAGGAGGATTGGTTCTGGCCGGCCGAGGCCGGGGCCTAGCTGGCTTGGTTGCTGATGGATCTGGCTCGCTTTTCAGCTCCTCACCTGCTGGCTGCTGCTGACAGTGACAGGTACGGAGTGGGGGTCACGTTCTTGGTGCCGAGCCTGCGTTGGGTTTTAATTTTCGGGTTGAAAAACTCGTGAGCATAGTATCGCATTATTGATCGGGCCCAAAACGATCCTGTCTTGTGATCATGATGCCGTGCCAGGAGTATAATATCTAGTCACCGTGTCGTGGCATTTTAAAATTAAGGTAATAAATTTTGGTACTCATTTAATTTAGTGCAAATATGTAACGAACAATACCTTTTCCATTATGAGTTTCAAAAAATTTCTAGTGACTTACCATAACTTGACTATAAACATTGGTATGACAATTTTTTTATATGAACCAATTGAGAGCCAAATTTTCTAGGCAGCCATGGTTTGGGTTGGGCAAAATTGAAACCCAACCAATCAAGCTCTCGGACCATTGGACCATTCTTAATGTAAGGTTTTATCAAACGGTTTTCAAAAATATCATGTCATCTTTAAATTTCAGAATTGATGAATGAGACTAGTGTTGGTGGAAAACGGTCTTAAAGTGGACTCCATCACAACAGCCTGAGCTCTTCCTCCAAAAGGGTAAGGACCCCTTCATCGGGAGAAGAGAACCAAGTGTCTATCCTACTCTTCTTCTAACGGTCCAAAGTCGAGATCACCGAAATAATAAATGAAATGTAAAGAAGAGCAATAAATGGCATTAACTTTCATTTACTTCGGACCAGCTGTCCCATCAGTTAAGTTACAGTGATGCCTCTATTTATAGGGAGATCAACCGCCACAAAGTACAATTACAAAATACTTGTTACCCAACAGCTAGATTCAAGAAATATTTCAGGGTACAACGGGGAATACGACCTTTGTACGGACTCTTCCAGCTGGCTCCTCGTACGGCTCCTCCATTCCACGTGGCGGCTAACGTGGTCTTCCGCCACGTGCTTGGTTTCTTCAGAGGTCGAAGGGCTCTAATGGAAGTTTCACATAATTTCCAACGTGTTGGAAACGGTCAATACTAGTTTTCATTACGGTAAAACTACCCCCTATCTCTCTTCATAAATGATTTGACATGTCATCATACTTATGTGCACCTCCTTTAATTGGGATGAAAACCTCATGAAACTCCCACAGGAAAAGGTGTTATAGTTTTAGAGAATCTGTAAATTTGTCTTTCTTTTCTCCTTTTGCAAGAATGGCACTCGGAGGGTTCTGATAGTCTTTTGTAATGATAAAGCTGAACCAATGGCAAATGCGCAATTGACCCTGTGATTTTTATCAGCAGAAAGTGATGGATGGCCCCTGCAGATTATTAATCTGCCACCTGTATGCTGCAGAGTAATAATCTGCACTCCAGTGTCTATCAATCCTTTTGCCCTACAGCCCCAAGTGGTACGGATCCTGGCCGTCACGTCACGTCCAGGTCCCCTGCCTCTTGAAAATTGAAATCCACGGCCGGTCGTTCGCCTAAAACCTGGCCGCGCGAGAGGCAGGCCGCAAGAGTCACCACCGGCCACCGCTCTTGTTATTACACACGCAAGCACAGGATTGTCAATCCCCTCTCTGGTACGAGTGCGATCGCTTGTGGTGGGTACGACTTGGACCTCCATCGCCGCAGGCGCCAGGCCCGCCGCCGCTCGCGCGAAACCTGCCGGCGCCGGACCGTGCCGCGCGCGCCCTGCTCGGCTGCCGCGGCACGCGAGGGCGGCGTGCCTCGGCTGCCACTGACGGTTGCCGCAGCGGGGAGGTGGGAGTCACGCATGACGCAACGCCGCCGACGCACGCGCGCCCCGTGTTTGCGCAGGGACGGACGGGGCTCCGGGCACGCGGAATTGCGTGCAGAAGAGGCATTTCGGTGGTGGTGGCTGGCACGCTTACGTTGGCGAGAACCTGGTCTCTTGCGCGCCACTACTTACCAATTCACAGCAAGGAAGTCTCTGGCATGTGAGCTAGCTCATGTCTGAATCCAATTATATAAAAAGAAAAATGTCTGCATCCGCGCACCGGTTGACTTTGTGGCATTGACAAAGGGGACTTGGTGGTTGCTGGCCACATAAATTACCGGCCCTTGAGACGAAGCATGTCGCGAAACGCAGCAGCTTTTCTACGCCCACAACGTCTCCGCGAGAAGAAAAGGGTGATGGACTGGGTGATGGGCAACAAACGAACACCGTTTCGACACCTTCTCCTGTAACTTTCATCAACTCGTCAGGCCATGCGTGTCTCACGACCAAGCACACGGCGTTCCCCATCAGACACCCGCCTCAAACGCTGAGAGCCTGAAACTTCTGTTCAAAGGGAGGGGGGAGACGAACCCTCCTGGGCATAACTAACTGGAGCTAAACAGAGTCTAGTTTTCTCATACAAGGTTCAGGACTCGGTCCGGCAAAGGCCGCCACTAACAACAGCATCCTTCGGCTTGTCGCCGGCATTGACAATATTTACAGAACGCTCGTTATTACATTCACCACTGCCAGCTGATGGAGGAGGACCTGCCGTCGCGGAGGACGAAGCGATCTCCAGGCCGTTTAGCCTGTCAACGAGACCATGCACTGCGCAAGCTGGCGCGGAAACTTCAGAAGAAGACTGATCCTGCTCGCCGGGCACCTCGTGACGGTCTGCTGGCGGCGGCGGCGGCGAGAGGCACCCCATGCCGTCCACTGCGTCATCTTATCGGCACAGCACATTCAAACCGGTGCGGTTTTTCTCGGCACGCGTGAGTAAACTTTGAAGGGTTTAGGGTTCGTCGGCTCACCGGCGTCGGTGGTGCCTGCACGTTCGCACAGCTTCTTCTTCAGCAGGACAGTTCCCGGGACAGAGGCCAGCCTGACCTTACTCAGATGCTTCTTGTCTGAGTCGTCTATCTCGCTGAAACCGAATGCCGATGTCCATGTGTCCACTAGGTGCGGTATTGCTGACAGAAGTAGCATCTCCACCTTCAGGGATTTCAGCATCTGCCCAAAATTAAAATGTTTAGGTGTAAGTTTTGAGTAGCAATGTAAATTCTACACTGTGCACCAGGAAGGATACAGAATATTATCATCACTGTTTGATATGCCACTAAAATGTTGTGAATCTCCTAGATGAGTACTAATACACACTGCAAGGGGGAAAGATCGACTGAATGTCTGAATCCCATCTCCTCATAATCAAAGGGATTTGTGATATCTTTTATCAATTGTGATCATCCAAAGACTTTAGACCGACAAATAAAACAAAGCACTCCAGATGGCTAGCCAGGTAAATCAATGGTAGTACATGACAGAAATACAAACATTAAGGTAACTGAGAAGGGTAAGTGTTGGGGTCTGACATGATATTTTTTGGCACAACCTTTTCATAAAAGAATCTAGACAAACAACTGAAATATCAGGAACTCTAAAAAAGAATTGAAATATCAGCATCTACAACTCATATCCATACCTCCTCAATGTAATCCATGAGGCGCCTGCACATTCCCTGTTGACGATTCTCTGTACAAGTAGCTACTAGGGGCATCTCTGCTACAATAGCACCATGTAACCTGCAGCGTCATCTATGTTAACCCCAGATGTTCGCTTCTATTAGTTTAAAATTAGATCTTATATACATAAAAAATCAGGCTTCTTTTCTCATGATATACCTGATGGATGCCACAGATATGATGCTGTCATCATTTTCCAAGACTACAGTATAGAACCCCTTGTGATCCAAATGTACAAAATCAGACCTATCAAAGGAATATCACGGAATAAATGAGATAATAGGTGGCATGCGTTAAATTTCATAAAACTAAAACAACAAAATCAAGGGAAAATTAAGTAAGCAATTAAGCATGTCGGTCAAGCACAACTGATTCAAAAGACAGAAAAAGAAAGGCTGTCTCACCTCCAGTTATATAATATAGAAGGAATAATGTCTATCCCAGTCCTTGGATCTAAGATAGGCAGGAAGCATTCTTCCATAATGCTCAGGGCAATCATTAGTTTCATGTTGCATTCAGCCATGAGAGCAATCTCCGCGGCTGTACGAACCTTTTGATCACCATTATTATGAAGAATGGTGCAACAGAAACCATCATCCATATGGTCAGGCACTCCAACACGACAATGAAAGCTCGTATAAATCTGACAGTACTGGAACAAGGTCAGTCTCACTCAAGTAAACATCCTGCCATCTTTGGTAACCATGCAGCTAGTGATTGTTAAAGAACAGGTAAAGTCCTTTGAAATGTACCTTCTGGCATCTTCTTCCACAAAGAAAGCTATCAGGTCCACCTTTCTCATTGCGTAAAACCTTGCCAGATAAGCATTTTGCATGATCTGGAGAAAATAAATTAATTATAAGTAAGCAACAAACGTGCACTGTATCGAATCTAATTCAAGAAAAGTTAAAATATTGAAATCTTTCTCTGGGCTTGGTTATTACAAGAAACCATAACTGCGATAAACAAAGAATTGGTCGTACAACTGCAAATTAATTATAATTTTTAGAAGGTGTAAACATTGCACATATACTGTATTTCCACTAAAAACAAACAATTACTCAAGTTAAGATTGTTGCCATATTATATAATCATGCAATTTCCTTTCAGAAAATTTATAGAAACAGACAAGCATGACTCAAAAGTAATGTGCCTATACGTGCTAAATTTAGACTCAACAACCCATGAGGGCCCTGTTATGAAATAAACAGGTGTGCATAAATATTGGATAATGATACAATATGGATGATCTGAGAACAATCTTACTGACAAGCAAGAGATTTAAGATGGCAAAGAAAATGCAGAGTGTGACATGTGACATTACATTGACGTTCACACTGTAAACATTCTAAAGCAGGGACTGAAGTTCTTAGCTCCTTCGAATTGATCACTTCCCCACAAATGTCGCAAAGGCAGCTAGAGCAGTACCAGTTGCCATCTGGGATATCCTGAAGGAAAAATTATGATACAGTTGGAGTAGTCAGTAACCGTTATGACAGGCCCCCGTCTTACTGCTGTTAAAGACGGTAAGGTAGATAATCTGAAGAAAGTTAGAATAGTAGGTTATAAAAAATAAATGGAAGTTTATATCAATAAAATGAACTCTATTATGAATGGGGAGACAGTAGTTCTGTGATGCAGATGCCAAATAAGAACACCTGCATGCTACAGAGGCTGTCATATTCAGGATGGAATTCTCCAAAGAAAATATCCAGGATGTATCTGAAGTACATATTTGCCACAATCATTGTAACTCAGGGCCATGATAAACAAAATTAGTACTTAGTTGTGACTTCTTTTTTCCATGACATGCTCAGGATTAGCATGGTAGTAATTAGTAAAGTAAACATGGGTGGAATGAATATTAGTGATTTGCATCCGTTAATTTTCCTAAATTACAGCAATGAAGTAGCAATTTCTGAAGCATCATTTCAACTGCAGACTGCAGGCATGGATCCAGAATAAATATAATTATTACTACTCATTAGTTAATTCATTTATGTTCTCGGCATCTGTATAGTTCTATATTTTAGCTAACCAGAAAAAAAAAGAGTGACAGCAGGATAACAAACCTGATAAGGCAAGCAAGCTTGATGGTAACTAGCAGGACAGTTGTCACAACATATCAGTTCACCACCGTCGCCACATGATCCACAGATATCATCATTTTGATCTCCTTGAAGTGACATGGTATCTTTTGCATGCTCTTTCCTGACCTTTTGCTCTATAGACCATGCTTGAAGCTGACAAAGACTGTATGATTTACCTGTACCCAAGAAAAGATTCAGAGACGAGATTTCTTGCCTGAGACCTGCATGGCACTTAAACCTGGACATTGTGAATGTGGTGCCACAGCACCGGCATCGAATCCCGTTCCTAGTTATGTTCCCATCCTTTAACACATTTTTGCCTCCTGGCCCTCGATATTGAAGAATGTTCACTCTAGCAACAATGCCCATTTCAAGTAACTTGTTCAACACTGTTCTTGCTCCTCCATTAAACTTCTTTGTGCTACTTTCCTCTTCCCTCTCCCAGCGGTATCTTGGAAGACGCCTGAAACCAACTTTATCTGTGAGCCTTCGATGAAAACAGTTCCTATAACGTGCAGTCAGCTTATGTATTACAGCTGTCATCAGAAGATCGTCATCATCAAACTTGCATTTGCGAGACCGTGTTTTCTTTTGCCTTTTGTTATCCTTTTTTAATGGTTCTTCGGACATGAGCTGTTTTGAATGTTCAATGCTTTGTTTATCTTGATCCTTATCGTCCTTATTCTTGGGCTCTGTATTCGAAGGAACTTGCTTAACGATTGCTGTAACTATCTGTTCTTCCTCACTGAGAACTACAGGGCCAGCAGGGTTGTCACTTACATCATCCACATACTGACTCGCACAATTGCTTAAAGGGGCATCATTCACTCTATGTTTCTTTCTACTGACATTGTCTTGGATATCTGCAAGCTTGTCGGGCCTTTTTTTCCCCTTCTTACTTGACCCAGGTTCCAATATTTCTTTGTCTTCATATGCTGATGCGCCTTTCTCCAAATTCGTTTCACCATAATCTTTCGACAACTTCGAGCTTGGTTCCACATCAGCGGCACAGATCAACTGCCGAGGAGGTTCTGTGTTAGTTACCGTCCAACAAATCGGAGAACCTTGACTGTCAAGGTATAAGAAACCCTGAATCAAGCTTGCCTCATAAACTGGTGAATGAGTACCCATGGTGTCATGGGAAGCATTCAGGAAGCTCAACATCTCTTGGTTGTTCATACTATTGTTCATAAAAGAAAGAGTCCCATCTTGAGGCGACACAAACAACACTTGTGGCTCTGAGATCATCGAAGCATTGCCCCTAGCTTCAGATGATAACTGTTCATTTTTTGTTGGATCTTCCAAGCTCAGCTTGTTAGCTCCCAAATCTGTATCCTTTTCTGATTGTAGCGATAATGCACCTGAAGGTTTATCTCCTGCCTCTTTATCTGCCATTTGAAACTGAGAGACAGCCGCAGGATCATGACAGCCATTGTCAATACAATCTTCTTTAGGTCTCATGTACTCATCTTTCTCTAGTGGTAGTGATGATGCACCAGAAGGTCCGTTACTGGCATCTTTATCTGCCAATTGGGGCTCAGAAACAACTGCAGCATCATGCTGTTCAGTGTTGATATCATCTGTAATTCCAAGTAGCATCTCGTCAACCTCAGGGGAAAAAAGTAAGTTCTCTCCAAGGAGCATGTCATCTGGAGTACCTGCAGAATTGACCACATAGGGAATTTCTGTGGTTTCATTACCATAAGAATTCAGACCTTCCATTTGAACATTTTCAACCAGGTGATCCAATGCTGATGAATAGCTGGGTGGGAAGTATAATGGGTCAGACTTATCCTCAGCTTGCTGCTCCACTCTAGATTTGATGCACGGAAATTTCTTTTTCTTGCTCAAACAATTTTGCCTCGGGCCAAGAAAAGCTGTTGCATCATGGAGACCCATCACTATGCGATGAGCTGTGCTTCTTATGCTTCGTCCATTTATTTCTGAGATGCACAGTGATTGTTGATCAGCTTCATGTTCGCTTGGATTGTTTGATAAAAATATAGAAGATTGTTCATTGAGAAAAGAAATTCCTTCCTTATCAGGCTGACCATCAGTTTCAGAGAGAAAAAGTGGCAGAAGACTCTTTTTGCATGACCCGAGTGGCCTACTTTCATTCTTGGCATTCAAAAGTTTACGCTCGCTGCAACTAAGGAAACTTACAGTGCTGTTCATAGCTTTCAGTGCTGCTCCATTTTTCAGAGCTGCAACCTTCTTATCAATGCAAACTACAGCCATGAAAGGATCAAGGAGCCGCCACTGGTGGAGGAAAGATAACGATTGCTTCGGACGCTGGACCTCGTATTGTAAGCACAGCAGTGTGTTCTTCAAATCATACAAAAAATCATGCATGTTCAACCACTCCTTTCCATAGTCATTTGACCCATTTCCATCAATGCATGGTGTAGCCATAAGCAACCATTGACCAAAGCATTTCCATGCCCTGGGAAGAGAAAACAGGCGCGTCACTTTGTCCGGCGCCACATACATTTTGTCCACCTTACTCTTGTTACCCCTTTCCTTGCCCTCTATCTTCCACCCAGCATCCACCATCAGAAGATGCGCATGCAGACGGAGATGATTCCAAAGCTCTCCATAGCCACGGCCATCCCTCTGGCGACCAAAATTGCGAATGTCAATGCTCTCCAAATCCATAGCACTGCAAATTCTTGCTCTCTCGCTCCTGCGAGTCACCGCCCTACGCGTGTACACGCGATCAGGAGGAGGCGTCCACTGCACCACAAGCTCAGAAGGGCCAGCATGAGGAGAAGGCACTGCCTGGCACGCCTGCTGATCCGCAGCAAGACAGAAGACACGGTAGCTTGATAAGTTACCAGCAGTGAAGGACTCAACTATGCGACACCATGCCGTCTTGTAATTGGAGGCAGAGCTTGAGGCATCTGCAGTATGTCCAGTGCCTTCGTGATGATGATCAGTTAACCCATCAGTGCTTGTTAGGCAGAAGACACCCTCGAAGATCTGCCTTTCTTCCTTGGAACCATCAAATGCGTCTTCTGCCAGCTCGGCAACTTTCTTCCCGAACAGCATTGTGGCAATGTCCTCCTCCTTCATCCCTATCTCCACAAAAAGGTCTTTCCCATCCATCTTGTTGATCAACAGCCAGTTCGCTTGCTTTGAACACGCACTAGCTACTCTGCAGGGCAGTAAACATAAACATCATGAATTTAAAGCACGGTAGAAGCAAGAAGTGGCCAAGCATAGTACAGGTACAACCAAATCTAGAAAAGCAGTAAAGATTTCATTGGATGGATGCACATTTGAGCGTGAATCAATTTACAAGGCTGACTGAAAATATGTGAAACTAGAGCACAGTTAAACCAAAGAAACTTGCAAGATTCAGCCTCAAATAATTGCAGCACAACTAAAACAGAGACAAATGAGCTCAATCAAATCATGCAAACCCCAACTCATATTGAGCCATTATCACTGTGTATTGCCATATTCCATGGCACTATGCCAGCATGAGTTGCCATCAGATATCCAAACTTATGAGGCGACAAGAGCAGGGAATAAGTTTCCCAAAAAAAATGGAGGAAGTAAAAGCCTGGAGCACCCCAAAGAGCTGTAATTCCAAAAATAGGAACCAATACCAAATCTAACAACCTATGGAAGCAAGACGAAAAAAAAAGAACTATACTTAAGCACTACTGATCCGCAGGAGAATCAGTCTCGCAAGGATATAAAAAAACACTGAAGACAACGACGCCAAAGCTACCAAACACCGAAGTCGCAGACCCTGACATAACCTTACTCAACATCACTAATTTTATCTGAAATTACCATCACCTGGAACAGAGGGCCATTCTATCTATGAAAGCAATGCTGTTCATGTGGCAGGGGAAATGGGCCAAAAGAACGAACCAGGGAAATCAAAATGTGTTCCAAGGCGCAAAAACAATCTCAGTGGGAGTCCAAAAATCCACTAGAACAAACCAACTTCAACATGCAGCAAGAACTCTATCCGACATTTATTTTCTTATAGAAAGAAAACATCTGAGCGGCCCGATGGCTGCAAGGCACCAACGGATCAATCCTCCATCCGACGAACTATCAGATTAGAACGCCGGCAGCTGAGCATTTCCCCGATCCAGTAACCCACCCAACATCCACCAAGAAGATCAAAACGGGACACGGGGTGAATCGCATTGTCCAGGGATCGACGAGATACTAACCAGCGAAGAGGGAGAAACGGCGGCATTGCCAACGTACAGGTTCCCTTATCCCTTCCCCATCGGAGACGCCGCCTACAGCTTCCCCCCTCCCTCCCTCCTTATCCCTCTACCTCACCGCACAGAACAGTAATGGCAGGAGGCACTCGCTCTGCTCCGGGGCGCGGGCAGCAATCTCTCTATCTATCTCTCTCCCACCCCCACCTTTTACCGCCCCCTCGCCCCGCGGGCAGAGGCGGCAGAACCGGGGGCAGTTCAGTGCAGGCGCGCAAACGGATGCTTGCCGCCGTGCCGCCTGCTGCGTGCGTGACCGTCGCCCGTTACGTGGCCGCGCCGTCCCATGCAGCCTCGGACGGGTCTCTCTTGCCGCTGGGCCCCCCGCCGCCGGGCGTGCGCGGCGTGGCGGCTTGACGTGACGGCGGATGACGAGGCTCGTGGGGGTTTCGTCAAGCTGTGTGCTCATTGTCCGCCTGACGGCTGTTGAAGTGGACGGAGCTCAGGACTCAGGAGGGTGACGCTTGGATGGATCAAGGGTTGTACGTGCGGCTGCCTCGCTGCTCTCGGTTGGGCAAATTGGGGCTTTGGCCTTTTGGGTGAGAGTTTGGGAGATGGGAGAGAGAGGCTTTGGTGCTTTTGATGTGAGTTGACCGGATTCCAAATTCTGTTTACGATCTTAATATACATGAATTTAAAATTAAATTTTACATGACAAATTAGATAGACAAATGCACGAAGAGTTATATATGATAAATATTTTCTGCTTACGTGAATTCTTCATATTTATATTCTAAGCAACTTAAATCAATACTCAATACGAAATTTAAGCGCTTATATGTAGTCTAGAACTACCATACTCTTCAACTTTGAAGACAATTTAAGATGGCACCTTAATGTTTAGGAATGTCTCTATATATTGTGTTTAGTCATTATCCACTAAATTTTGTCAAAATTTTATATATTTTCTCTCTAAAGATGTATTGAAGCTTGTTTAAACTTGTGACAATCTATTTCTCCATAAAAAAAATGATAAAATCACAAAAGCTTTATAGTGCTTATAATCTAACACACGTAAATGTTTGTGAGTTGTTCTTTCATGTTTTCTCATAAGTTGCAGGTAGGTTTATGAAAAAAAATACATAGAAAAAAATAGGTCTCACTTTGGTAAGAAATTTGTGGTAGTATAACTTAAATTGAAGTTGTGGTCAGAAAAATAAATTGAACCACCAATAGAGGAATCACTAAAGAATACTAGGAGGGTAGGATGTGAATAGTAGTAGAATACTAGGAGAGTAGGATGTGAATAGTGGGCATTGCTAATGCTAATGCATGCATACATGTCTAGCACACAATTTGTTGCTTTAATCAAACGTACCTCACGATAAGGGGCATGTGCCCCTAACTCCTGAAATTTTGCAAACCCTTGGAAAATAATGTGGATAGTAGGTTTTACACCATCATGAAATTAGTCTTTTGTATTATTTAGCATCCAACTATTCGTTGCCCCCTTCTAATTTGAGCATAGTAGTCATTTGCTAGTTTGTTGTCAATATGCTTACTATCACTTCCAAAGCTAAATTTTGCTAAAATCCTACCGTAATGTTTGTTGCTCTAATCTTATTTTGCATACATTTAGGATTGGCTAAAATCCATAATGTCAGGTAAGCATAGCATTGATGTAACACCCCGTCCTCCAAAGCCGCACCGCCCAGCCCTTCCGAGGGGCGGGCACGCGTACACATAGCACCCTACTTACACTTTCGTCCTCGCTTCGTGTAAAAGAGTTAACCCGAAGGTGCTATGGCTGGTTGACGAAGGCTTATAAGTTGGCTCCACCCTTGCTAAACTAGCAATGTGGTACTAAACATGCGCACATGCGCTAATGGGCCACACTGGGCCAACCAAATTAGGCCGGGTGTCACAATTGATATCTTGATTCTTTATAGGCTGCTTGGTTCCCAACCATGGGATGCCACACCACTGTAGCGTAGCGGTGGCGCTCAGAATCGGCGCCACAGCCCTATGGTGTGGCTTCCCGTGGTTGGAAAATAAGCATGCCGTTAGTTTTTATCCTACCCTTTTCGGTTATGTTCACTCGACGTTGAACGTTTTCAACTTAGGGACACAGCTTGTTTCCCGTTGTGTTTTATTGTCTGAGCTTCAGGTTCAGGTTCAAGTTCAGTTGACCGCAGGGAGTGATATTTTAAATCCAGTAAAACTTAGCTTCGAATTCAGCAAATGGCCTCCGAATTCATGGATACGGCCCTGCAGGCTTACCCTCGTGCAGCTGGTTCTCAACCGAACGCTGAATGACTTCTACCGAAGATACTCGGAGTGGACACTGGACACTGCTCACACCACTGACCAAAGTGGAAACCCCGGAAAAGCCGCGCCCGCACTCAGCCGCACCCCATCTGGCCCCGCTCCACGATTCCCTTTCCGTTCTCGGAGAAGCGCGGCCTCCGAGTGCGAGCCGTGTCCCCCGGGGTGGCCGACACGCGCGACCTCCACGGCGCCCAGCTCCCGCGCGCGCCGAGACGCCACGCCACACACGAGGTCGGCGTCGCGCACTCGCCGCCGGCCGGGGGTGACCGGCAGGCGCTCCGCGCTGCCGCTGGTACGTTCGTTCACGCTCGTTCTCCGACGTGGGTTGGACAGCGTGGACACTGGACACCCACGCACGGCCGGGAGGGGATCGCCGGCTCGGCATCAGAGCCTGCAGGGGTCACGAGACAACTGTCCGGCCGGGCGCGGTGAACTCGTTTCCGGATTTGGGCAGTGACCACCGGCCGCCGGGTGCTCGTGCGCTCCAACTCCAGCTGCTTCCGTTCAGGTGGGTGCACGCGTGTGGCGCGGCGCCAGCAAGCGGACACGCGTTGAGCTGGCTTGCCACTCTGCGCGCCGCGTGTCGGCGGAGGGTGCCGGACGTGGCTGGGGACGACGGGCCGGGGCGGCGTGCCCGAGCACGAGCCGGCGTGAATGGCACACGTACCACGAGTAGGACGCCGCTCGCGCTCCCGATCGACCTCGCCGTCGGCCCTGGCGCCCGCGGTGTGCATGATGAGAGCAGCAGCATCTATCCCTCTGTCCCGGACAGGCCTTTGAGACAAGCCACGCGAGCACGTGGCACGCTGGTCACAGATGCTCTCGACTCGCGCGCGCCGCACGGCGCTGCACCTGTACAATGGTATCTCTCCGCCAGGAGGCGGCCTTCCACCACTACCATACCTAAAAGTTCGGTGGAGCCAGGATTTCTCTGGTCGCTTCTGCCGTGGCGTGGCGTGGAAGATGCTCGCCCCGGAGCTCCCCCTCGGCTACTTCGTTTCGCCGATGCGTTCGTGTTCGTGTTCACCGCGGCAGAGCTGCAGCTGGTGCCGCCCAGAGTGCGGAGCGTGGTGAGGCCGGGCTGGTGCAGCAGACGCCAACGGCCGCGTTCGGCGACGCCTTCCAACTTCAAGGCATTGATATATTTATTTTCGCGCCGATGAACATGTATTAAAGTGGCGCAGCGGAAGCGTGGTTGGCCCTAACCTTCAGGACCCAGTATCGAAACCTGGCTTTGATATTTTTCTTTTTCATTTTTTTATAATTTTTTGGTGCTTCTTAGTTTGTTTTGGATTGTCGGTCCACCTGGTGCACTACCAAATTGTTTCGAGCAGTAGCAGAATCAAAATAGCATCACCAAACCCTGTTCCGTGCTGGAGCTTTAGAGAAGCAAACGACAATGACAAAACCTGTCTGCATCCATGTTATTTGTAGTGCCACAACTTTGCAACGACATACATATCGACTAAACAAACCGCCAAAATTGATCAGCAACACGCTCAAGAACAAATTGTTACGAGTTACAACCACAGCCTAACCTAGTTGGAGGATGTCGATGAAATCTTGCTGGTAAGGAGAACAAGCAGGGCTACCGTTGCAGCAAAGCTCAGGGCCAAGCCGCACCACAGAATCGTGTCAACATTTAACCCTCTCCTAGTTACAAAGTTCACCTGCTGTTCCTGTCCTACCGATCGTGTTACAGCACTGCTTTCACTTGCTTTCGTTGACCCCTCTACGTTTCTCCTCACAAGCGTAGACTGGATTGCCTCCTGACGGTTAACATCATCAATGGTCTGGTGTGCATCGGGCGTATTCTTACATTGTTCAGGGACGCAGTTTTGTACCACGTCAGAGCATGCACAGGTGCCACAAGAGTCGGCGCCACAACAATCAGCTTCCTCCACCTGATTCTGTCTGTGTTCTTTCTGCGGTACAATGCTGATTTGCTTAGGTGCTTCTCCTACTACAACAGATCCTTCTATTACCTCGCCGAATACAGACCATCGTCCAACTGATGTGATCCTCACAACCGCTGATGTTCCTAGCATGCTATCTGGGGCAATGACCAGCACCTGGATATATCCCTTGGTATGTCCCACCTGTGCAGCAGAAGATAATTTAAGGGTAAGCTTAGCATCTGGCATGAGCACCATCAGCAACTGGGTGACAAGAATTACTACGCACTTACCAAGTGAACACCATCAGTAGCTATCATGGTTACCCAGATTCGCTCTACCTTGCCTTCCATTCCTTGGTAGGGTGAAAATGATTCGAAAACAGAAGTCAGTTCACGACTCCGCTTCTTCACATCATTGCTTGGCACTTTCTTCATCCTAGCAGCAGGTGTCCCTGCAAAAACCATGCCATAGATGTACATGTAGAAAAGAATATTGACAGTTGCGACGTGTAATTATGAAGAACATTGGGCATGAGAAAATCTACCTGGTCTGGGGTAAAACTGTGATATGTGGACTTGAGGGAATTGATAGTCCTTTACAAGATTAACAGTCTCGGCAAAATCTTCATCAGTCTCACCTGGAAATGGCATGCCATAGTTCAGTGCAAACTATTAGCAGCAACATCTTTTATGGCATTCAATTCATAAAATATGGCTCAGATGCACTAATAAATGACAACTAAGAGCAAACTGCAAAACTGAGAACTTGTTTAGCGTACCAGGAAAGCCACAGATAATATCTGTCGCAATTTGCATTCCAGGGACAAGCTCACAGAGAGTGTCAACTACCTTCCTAAACTCACCAACAGTGTATTCACGATTCATTCCCTGCGATGTTCAATCATAGACTAAGTCAGATCCAGGGGCAAAGACTTGAAATAAGTTAAAAACAAAGAGTATTCATGTTGAATATTTGCTGCTAAAAAACTTTTCAAAACAATAGTTGAAGTTTAATCATACCGTTAAAACAGCATCGCTTCCAGATTGCACAGGAACATGGAGGAAAGAATAAACACAAGGATGACACAAAATGGCAGCTATCTCCTTCAAATGCTCTAGTATGAAAGGAGGGTTTGTCATGCCTATGCGGAGCATTGTGCTTCGGTCAGCAGGAAGCTCTGCAACAATTGCGTTCAACAGATTTGGAAGATTTGTACCGATATCCCTGCCTGAAATTTTGGAATTCAGAAGAAGTAAATTACCATGTCATTATCACATGAATCAGTCATACGAACATCCAGAAGGAACTGAACACCAAGATTACCATAAGCACCAGTATCTTCACTGCTCAACCATATCTCTCGGACACCTTCAGAGACAACAATTTTCACACGATCCACCTACAATAGATTGAAGATCATATGGTTTACCTGGAGTTTGAAGCAGCGGCAGGATTGCTCGACAATAGAAACATTATAAATAACACTTACCAAGCTGTCAATAGTATAGCTTCCCAAATGACCACGAGCATGCTTTGTCTTACAGTATGTGCAGGCGCCTAAACACCCCACGTTAATAGGAAGAATCTCAATAAACTTGTTCTTTCTTACCTGTAAGTATGGTTTTACTGAGTCATCAGAAATAAACTTACAGGATCTGTTAACTACTGAAAAGCTACTAGGACATCAATTTGCTTATTAAACAAGAACAGTGCACACCAAAGTGCTTAGAATACTGACAAGATACAAGTTTTGTGCTTAAGATAATGCACACAGTTATAACTTGTACCTTAGGTAAATCAAGTGAGGGCAGTGTTTTCCGACTCAACAGCCGAACCTCATGGCCTTTTAAGGTTTCCTCAACCACTTCAACAACCCGGTCTATCTGTTGCACTCCAATTATACTAATGCCTTCAAGCTCCTTGAGACCCTGGCTTCCTTGCGGTACACATCCAGCCACTACTAATGGTTTTTTTGCATTCTTGCATTTTGATATAAGGGTGGTCATCGCAGATTGACTAGGATTTTTCACCGTGCATCTGGAATAGCAGAAGATGTGAAGGCTAAGCTATATATAGTACATATTATTTTCAAGTTTGGTATTGCAATAAAAATGTGTAGTTTTTTTTCACCGTGCATCTGGAATAGTAGAAGTAAAGGCTAAGCTATGTAAATTTAATCTTTTCTTCAAGTTTGGTATTGCGATAAAAATGTGCAGGTTTTTTCACCGTGCATCTGGAACAGCAGAAGAAGTAAATGCTAAGCTATATATAGTTGATGTTCTTTCCAAGTTTTGTATTACAATAAATCCCTTGTTCCTAAACATCAAAGGCCCCAGCTATTGTCAATGGGCATTTACTTTGTACCTAGATAGTACAGTTCACTGAATGCCTGAATGGCAAAGTACATTCAATGCTGCAAGTCCAGAGCCATATCAATTTGAGATTCTTAGTCATGTTAAATTCAGTTCATGTATGTAAACAATCAGCAAAACAGAAGAGAGGGATCATACGTGTTAATTAGCCACAAATCTGCTCCTTCGGGTTCTTCAGTAATAGCATATCCAAATGCCGAGAGCTGCCCTGACATGTATTCACTGTCACTCTGCAGAGCAAAAAAAAAAAAAAAAGGAAGACATGTTATATAGCATAAAGCAAAACCACTTCCCTCCCATAATCTCTGCATTTGCACTAGCCAATAGGCGCTAGGAATACGAAAGCAACACATAAATTATGCAGTATTTCGTACCAACACGATAACTAGCTTGCAAGCTTGCGCAACAAAAAAGAAAAGAGTTAGCAGAAAATAGTGAGGACGAAAGCTTGCCTGGTTATGTGAGCACCCGAACGTCTTGACGTATATCGTCTGCAACACCGACAGCACAAGAAACGGAGCGCACATCAGATCATACAGGGGCACACATGGATCATGTCTAGAAGCCCGCAATTGAGCGCGAAGTGATTGTATTACCTGCGTGCCAGGAATCCGGGCCTCGGGCTGGGGCGGTGTCTGCGCGACCCTGGACGACCGGCGCTTGGGCTTGACCGCGACCGTGGAGAGAGGGAGGCGGAGCCCCGGAGGCGCCCCGCCGCCGGAGAGGCCGGCCGGGCCTAGCACGTCCTCGATGTCCTCCATCTCCGGCTGCGGCTGCGGCGGCGAGTGGAGCCGAGCCGAGTAGGGTTTTCGCCTGCGGACCCGCCCGGTGACTCGCGAACAGCCGCGTAGTGCGAGGCGACGGAAGCCAATTGGGCCTCTGCGCTGGGATCGTGGGCTTAATGGGCCATCAACACGAAGGCCAGGCCATGAAGGCTTTTCTTCGGTCAGCAGCGTGGGTTGAGGCCCATGTAGCGCGCATGGTAAAAGCCCATGCCCACAGGATCTCGGGCCTATTTTTTGCTGGGCCCTCGTGAGTCGTGACCGTGCCACGCAAATGGTCCGGCCGCTTTTCAACGGCCGACTACAAGGTCCCCAAGCGCGCGCGAGAACCCAAACCATGCCGGGCACCGCCGCGTGCCCGCGCGCGTCGCGTGCGGCCATGCCGTACGTGTCATCGCCGGCCTCGCCGCCCTTCCACGTGTAGAAAGGACACACCACGGCTTCGCCTTTGGGAGCTTCTACAACCATCGGCGGCCGCGAATTTAAGCTGTTTTGGCACGGCGGAGCACAGTAAAGAGACTACACACACTACTCGCAAGCTTAGCTCACTTCTTAGAACCAAGCGGATGCGTGCTCACCCAATGCGACACCGTCGCGCCGCCGCCATGATGAACGTCGTGGCCATCGGGCTCGTGCTCTCGACCTTAGCCGCCGCGGGGGTCTGGTCGCCGTCGCCCGCGCCGCCGACCCCGGCGGCACAGCAGCACGGCGACCACGTCGTCCGCGAGGGCCGCCGCGTGGTGATCGTCGAGTACGAACGCGAGGTCTCGGGCGAGGACGGCGGCCGCGTCAAGGTCAAGGAGACGCGCGTCCTACCCCCCGACGCCCTCGACGGCGTCGAGGACGGCGGCGGCGCCGGCGGGGTCGTCGATGGCGCCAGGGGCGTGGTCTCCGAAGCGGCCGGCAAGGCGGCCGGTGTGGCGGAGGAAGGCAAGGAGAGGCTGTATGACGCCAACGGCGGCGTCCTCGGCGCGGTCAAGCGCTGCAAGGACAGGCTCTGCGGCGCGGGCAGGAGAGCCGAGGAGGGAGCCAAGGACGCGGCGTCCCGCGCCGAGCACGCCGCGGAGGACGCGGCGAGGGGCGCCGTGGAGACGGTCTCGGACGCCAAGGACAGCGCCGAGAACAAGGCGTTGGACGCCGCCCGGCACGGGAAGGAGAGACTGAAGAGCGCCAAGGACAGGGCGTCCGACGCGGCGCGACAAGGGAAGGAGACGCTGAAAGACAAGGCGTCCGACGAGGCGCACCAAGGGAAGGAGACTGTGAAGAGCGCCAAGGACAAGGTCGCCGAGGCGGCCAGCAAGGCCAAGGAGAAGGCGTCCGACGTCCAGCACGGAGCAGCCGAAGCCGCAAAGGGCGCGAAAGATCGGGTGTCCGAGGCGGCCAAGCACGCCAAGGAGACCGTCCGGGGCGCCAAGGACAGGGTCTCGGACATGGCCGAGAGGGCCGAGGAGTACGCGGAGGACGCTGCGGAGCGCGCGGCGGACAGGGTCGCGGAGGCCGAGGCGGCCGTGGAGGCGAAGGCCGGCGAGATGCGTCGGAACCTGACGGACATTGCGCGGCGGGCGCGCGGCGTGGCTTCCGACGCCGCGGCGTACCTCTTCCTCGCCGGTGGGGGGCCACGGGAGGCCGCGCGCGTCGCGACGGCCGTGATGCACCTCCTGGGCCTCGCCACCGCCTACGGCACCTGCGTGTGGGTGACGTTCGTGTCCAGCTACGTGCTCGCGGCGGCGCTGCCGAGGCAGCAGCTGGGCATGCTGCAGAGCAAGCTGTACCCAGTGTACTTCCGAGCCATGGCGTACGGTGTCGGGCTGGCGCTCGCGGCGCACCTGCTGGGCCGCGAGCGGCGCTCCGCCGCGGCGCGCGCCCAGAGCTTCAACCTCGCCGCCGCGCTGGCGCTGGTCCTCGCCAACATGCTGCTCCTCGAGCCCAAAGCCACCAAGGTACTAAGCGTGTGTCTTCGTGCGTGCTTAGGTATGTTTATTTCCAACGTTCGTTGCAAAGTTCTCTTAAAAAATTGACGCATCCGTACGTGAACAGGTGATGTTCGAGAGGATGAAGGTGGAGAAGGAAGAAGGCCGGGGACGTGACGTGGCGGACATCGTCGACCCGCCGGCGGCCACCGTGGCCACGACGGACACGAACGCCGCCAGGGCGGCCCGCCCGGAAGCAGCAGCTGCGCATACCACTCCCGTCGACGGCGCGGCGACGGCGAAGGCGAAGGCGGGCAACCCGGAGATGTCGAAGAGCAGGGTGGTGAGGCTGAGCAAGCGGCTGAAGCAGCTGAACGGCTACTCGTCCCTGTGCAACGTGCTGTCGCTGATGTCGCTCACCTGGCACCTCGTGCACCTGGCGCGCCGCATCAATACGGGCACCGCCTGCTAGATAAGATCAGTCCGTGTCGTGTCACGGCTTCACGGGGTGCTAGTGCTTCCCGGACTCGGGCCATCTTTGTGAATCTGACATGCATGCCGATCGTGTAGTTTTTCTTAGGGTTCTTGATGCGTGGCTGTAAGCCGGTGGTGACTTGAACGGCAGTAAGTCTAGTGGTAATGTCAGTGTCAGTTGTATCCGGTGCTAGGAGTAGCTTGTAGTAACATGTGTGCAAGTTAAATCTGCAAGTTTTCAGTTCAAGTGTTTGATGGCGCGCCTTCGAGTGGCGACGATGTTTACTTGCAGAACGATTTCATGTTCTAGTTTACTTGCCCGGTAGCCAGCAAAGGCACGGCTCGTTACTCGTAGGGTCGTAGCTGCGATTTTGATGTGATTTGGTTTGCCCTGGAGCCCTCGGAGCCGCCGCCTACTCTTTGGTGCCCTCCGTTCACCGGCGACCGTCCCGGTGGCAAACAAATTGCACCGGCAAATATTCTTCTTTCGATGGAAGGCAAATACTCTTTCTAGACTTCCTCTTTTGGAAGACAGCCCAGCCCAGCCCAGCCCAGCCCAGTAGGCTGACGGGGTGCGCTAAGCTTTAAGTGGGCCCTCGGTCAATTGTTAAAGCCTGGTATTGGGCTTCGGAGTGAGTTTTGGGCCATCGTCAATGGTTAAAGCCTGAATACCTGAATCACCCTTACTGTTGACAATCCGGCGACAAACAGCCTCTGTCGTGTATCATACATTACTTTTCATGGTCTAAAAAAATCATACATCACTTTTTTGCTAGTAAATGCTATGTCGTGTCGTGCATATTGGATTGTCCCCGTTGCAGTTACAGACTGCTCCATTCGTCATCTTGTCACACCGGCGTACTGCTAACGGACACAGATGGACATGGAACTGTGATGATGCGTCAACAGCTCCTAACGGGTCATGTTGAACGGAGCTGTGAATTGTGATGACGCATCGGCAACGCTTACCAGCAGTGGGATGGCCCATTATGAACTGAACCATGCATATCCAGGAGACCAGGAGATAACATCCTCAAACAACTTGCCAGCAGACATATTTGTTGAACTTTGTTTGCTCCACTTATTTTGAACTCAGCATGCATAAATTTTACCAGATTTCAACTCTATGATAGCCTCTGGATCTTATACGTCGTTTGTATTTTAGGAAAAAAAATGCCCCACCATTTTCTTATGTTAGTATTTGTTGCATGGGTTTTTGGAGTTGCAAAATTATTAGGCTGCCATCTGCATTTTTTTTGAAAGTACTGTTTAGCTATAACAAGCCTTGCAATTTACGTTTTTCCTCCCATAGGGAATGGACTCTTTTTCTGAAAAACATAATTTAAGTTATTGTAAAAACTCAATTTTTGTCGTGTTCTTTTTGTCTCGTACCACAAAACTCTGGTTGATCCCGAACTGTTTTTCGGAAATAGGAAACTTTTCGGTGGCATTGTTTATTTCACTAATACCCGTAGTGTAGGTTGCTTGTGCCCAATTTAATTCTGTGAGAACGGTTACGATCGGAATGGTACGATGATCAAAGTACCAGACATGTCCAAATTTGATTTTGAGTTCATGGCTCGACTCCAAGAAGCCCTTTGCCCCGAACCTCAGTTGTGCGTGCGTGCGGTCATCAGGCTTTTGCTCTCGCCCTACGGAGACGATGACGAGCGGACCCAGCCTAGCTGCTCACTGCTCACTGCTCACCACGCGATCAGCCTGCCACAGGCATGTGCTCCGCACGCACGGCGGCACAGGGCCTGCGCGCGTTCTGACTCCAGACGTACTCCCCGACTGGGCGCTGCGGGGTTGTTTGGAAGCCTGGCCGTGGCCCGCCCTCGTGCTTGAGCGTCAGGCGCAGCCGCACGGCCGACGAAACGCGCGCCCGTTTGGTGTGGTACCAGCAGACCCTCGTCACATACTCCTCACATGGGCACGCGACGGCCGATGGAGGCGCCTTCCTGCACGGCCGCGCCATCATGGGGTTGGTTCCCTTTCCCTCCCCTGCGACCACGCTTGAGAAACCGGCGCATGGGCGCAGGCGCCACCACCGCGCGCCGCCGCCGTGACCACGCCGCGCCATCTGACCGGAGGCCGCGAGGCCGTCCCGGTTGTCCTGTGGCCCGCGGCGAGAGGGGGACAGGACGGAGGGCTGCTAGCCTGCTACAGCGCTAACGGATGTGGTTGAAGCTAGTCCACACGTCCTCAGGACCATCAGCTCTTCCCTAGCTCCAGCTCAAGCCTAAGCCTAGGCAAAACCAAGATCACGGCCACCGAATCCTCGCCCAAGAACGACCGGTCTCCTACCACGCCAACAGCGGGGGGGCTCGCCGCGTCGGCGCTGCGACGTCCCAACCTCACAGGGCTGCAGAGCGGGAGCGACACAACCCGACGAGAGATCCGTGTCGGATCCTGCCCCGCACCGAAAGCCCCGAGCGGCGCTGGCCGGCCTAAGAGCCGCCCATCATCACCCCTACACCTTGTACCCATCGGGGCGCCGGGCCGGGCGCCCCAGGCGACACAGACACGCGCCGACAAGACTACTCGCGAGGGACGAGACGCGACGCGGCTCCAGCCACCCCCACAGAAAGACACGGCCGGCCCCGCGGCCGCGGCAGCGCGAGCAAGCACCGGCGAACCAGCGGAAAAGCCAGGCCAGGGCCTGCGGGCACAGGCGCGCCGCACAGCCCAGGCGCCGGCTGCCGGCTGCCGCCGGCTCCACCAACGCCAGCATGCCAAGCCACCGCCGCCGCACCGCGGCGCGGGGCGCAAATGGCAACAAAATATCAGGCCGCTTTGGGAAGCCTCCACCCACCGATCCCGAAGCGCGCACGCACCCCTCCTCCCAGCCACAAACAAATGTGGCCGCCGTTGCAAATAATAGCGGAGACTAGACAAGAACAATGCGATTATTTGTCAGTATCAGAAAAAAAAATGACGCGATCAGATCAAGATCAAACCAAAATATCAGATCCTTCCAAAGACCAAAGGAGATTTCCGAGCACTGACTCCGAAGCATTTCAGGTGGATATAGCATTACTCAAATCATTAGTCACTGATGATGGGTACGATTAGGATGAGACAGTAGTGCAGTCTATAGCAGAGCCTAGAACTAGAATACTCCAATTAAGCGGCGGCAGTAGGGAGAAAATGACGGGTGTGCCCTCCGGCACGGACGTACGGAGCGGCCGCGTCACGGGGGGCAGGAGGTTAACATGAGCACGAGGGGGTGGTGGTGGTGGTAGCAAGCTGGAGTACTGCTGAGTACTGGCTTGCCGACAGTTACCTAGAGCTAATTAATTGCTAAACCCTAGGGATTAAGCGGACGGAGTTCATTAGCGCGCGGTGGAGAGGAGAGAAGGAAAGCGCCCTCGATCTGGCCTAGACACTGATGGGGGACGGGGAGGGGGAGGAGACGGCGGCGCGGGGCGGGGAGTCGTCGGTGTCGTCGTCGTCGCCGTCCCCGTCACCGGCGACGCCAGCGCCGGTGCCGATGCCTGCAGCGGTCGGGTTGATGCCGATGCCAGCGGCCGCGGGGTTCATGCCGACGGCGGAGGTTGGGGAGGTGGAGGCGAGCTGGTTCTTGTGGTTGTGCATCCACACCTTGAGCACCTGCCGCTTGACGCCGATCTCGTCGCAGAAGCGCTCCAGCTCGCCGTCGTCGTTCCGCTGGATGCGCCACCCCTGCTTCTCCGCGAACTCGCGCATCCGCTCCTTCTGCTCCGGGGTGAACTTGGTGCGGAACCGCTTCCGCCCGAAGCTGCCGCTGCCGCCGCCGCTCCCGCCGACTAGGCCGAGGCCCGCGACGCCGACGCCGAAGTCGTCGGGCCGGGGCGGCGTCTCGGACCCGGAGCGCGCGAGCCACGGGGCGGCCGCGGCGTTGGGCACGGCGTGGTACGGCAGCGCGAGGTGCGGCGCCACCCCGGCCGCCGGCACAGAGGGGAGGAAGGCCTGCAGCGCGGCCTGGTGGTGGTGGTGGTAGTGCGGCTGCGGCGGCGCGGGCAGCGCCGGCACCGGCGGGCGGAAGAAGAAGGGCGCCGCGCCGCCGCCGCCGCCGCAGGATGAGGAGGAGCCCGCGGCGCGGCGGTGGAAGCTGCGGTGGCACCCGCAGGCCGCGCACTTGAGCGAGTCCGGCGACGACGGCATGTACTCGCCGCAGCCGTCGAACGCCTGCCCGCCCATGGCCGCCGCGTGGTTGCGCATGCACTCCTTGTACTTGCCGCCGCCGTCGCCACCGCCTCCAGCCCCCTCGTAGGGCACCAGGCTCAGCTGATCCATCATGTCCCAACCAACGATCCCGGCGGTGGACGGTGGTGACGGTGCCCTCGCGCTCGCTGGGGTGCTTGGCTGCTCGTGTCTCGTCTCCCCGGCCTCCTCCCGGTCTGCGTGCGCTCGGCTCTACTACCAGGCTATCGCTTTCGCAGGAGCAGCAGCAGCGACCATCTCGGGAGGCAGGAGCGCGGCAGGGGTTTTTTATCCGCGCGCGGCGGTCGCTGTCAGCCGGCCCCGTGCCCGGCACGAGTACGGCGGTTATTAACCTTAACCGCGGTTGAAGCCGGTGGCATTAGGCGGCGAGGCGACGCCACGTGGCGGCCGGGCGCCGCTGATCCCGGGCCTGCGCCCGCCACGTGAGCCAGGGGGTGAGGTTTTTCGGTCCGGGAAGGCTCGTGTCGAGCCGGCACTGGGCGGCGCGGTAACAGTGACGACGTCCGTGCCGGGGTTTCACCGCGGGGGCCCGCCACGTTCGGGCGGCGGTGGGTGGTGGTGGTGTACGGTGGCGAGGCGTCAGACGGTGAGGTTTCCGGCCGGGTGGTGGGACTGCTCGGACGGACGGACGGCCCTGATGCGATCGGACACGAGAGAGGCGGGGAAGGGGAGGTGAGGTATGGGCTAACTGCCAGGCAGGCGGGCTGCTACGTCCGTCCGTCGTTCGTCCCTGGGCAAGGCCTCCGGATCTTCTGCGCCGTGCGTCGAGTGGGCCCTCTCGTTCTCTCTGACTCTCTCTCTCTCTCACTAGTCACTAGCGATGAATCAGCATGCATCATGCATGATCCGCGCGGCCTGCAAAAGCCAAGAGG
>NC_028456.1:20445863-20447551 GCF_000263155.2 Setaria italica
CCCCCCCCCCCCCCCCCCCGGGGTCGTCAACACGCGCGCACGGTACCGCTGCCGGAACGGGACGGGGGCAGGAGACGACGGCCGGACGGGAGCCCGAGGCCGCTGAGCGCAGTAAAGGCATGGGGATATGCTGCGTCCGTGACATGGCGCAGTACAGGTACAGATATCTCTCCCTCTCTCTCTCTCTCTCTCACCCACCCCAGTACAGTACTGTAGCACGCTAGCTCTAGCCGCGCTCGATTGCTCGTGCATGCATGCGTCCGGACTCCGGCTATGTCCCGTCGGCTCGGCCGATTTGAGACGCGTGGGTGGATGGATGGAGCTAGTCAGCTAGAGCCTGGGTCGAATCGGAGGATCGGATGCTCCCCGCTCCCTCTGCACAAGAGCACAAGGGCCGTCAGTTTGCTGCGTCCGGTCGCGTCGCCCCGCGTAGGAGTAGGCAGTTGGTGGTAGCAAATGCGATGCCTATCTCGCACGGATATTTGCCGTTCACGGGCGATGACTCACCTCAGTCACCTACGAGGGTTCCTGATCCTTGGGCTCGCGGGGTGGTGGACGCAGGACGCTGGACGGTGCGCGCGTGGGGTGGTGTCAGCGGCAGTGGCAGGTGATGGAATCGGGCCGGCAATTAATGGCTCGCGCCCATGCGCCGTCCTCTTTCCTCAATCCTCACTTCCTCGGAGAGGCAGCAACGGCTGCCACGAGCGCATGCACGGCCACGGCGCCCCCGAGCGTGGTCACTGTTCGCGTGCGCGGTAGCGTCGCTACAGTATTAGCACACAGAAATCAGGCTGCCCCGCAGATGAGGCGACCGGTTCTTATAGGCCATCAAAGTGCAATGCAACCGCCTGGGAATCAAAAGTTCAAAACCAGGCGGACAGGGACTGCAAAGAGAATCGCAGCGATAATGGAGCGAGCAGCGCTGTCACTACACCCCCGGAGTCCGGAGCAGCGGAGACACGGCGCTGCGGCACGCGGGCCACGCCGATCAGATCAGCAGCCGGATGGAGACGGGGCAGAGGCTCCCCTGTTGCAGCGGCAGCCACCAGCCAGAGCCCAGAGCCAGCCTCTTCTCCTCCCCAAGCCTCGTCCCGTCCGGTCCGGGGGCGTCTAGTCTCCCTCGGCTCGGCTCCCGTCTCGTCCGCCCCTCGCTTTACTGCGCGGTAGCCGCTAGCTTTCGGTTTTTGTTCGCTTGTTGCGATCAAAAAGGCTGCCCGCGAGCATCATTTCGCCACCTGCTCGGCTGCTGCTCTCCGCTCCCCCATTCCCTTCCGCGCCTGCGCGAGCTTGCTTCCAACACTGACGGACGGATTGACAGAACATGAGCCTTGGCCCCCATCCTCTTCCTTGTACACTTGATGTATTCCTTGTACTCCAAGCCATATTGGCCATATATATATAGGTCACCCCCCTCATTAGGGTGTGTGGTATTTCCCATCTATTTCTCGACACTCCACACGCCCCACCGCCATACCTCCACCTCCGCACTCTGGAGGCTGCCACCAGCCACCACACTTCTCCCCGTCTCCTCCTCCGATACCTCCTCCTGATGTCCACCTCTATGTGGCCGTCTCTACGTCACCTTCACTGCTGGGCTGCGACTATGCACACATCTCCGGGCCGACGTCCTTCTTGGGACGCAACACATGAATGGGGGCTCCTACTGTATCTGCTCTGTTGCCGACGGC
>NC_028456.1:20447651-20498214 GCF_000263155.2 Setaria italica
CACTGCGCATGTCTCGGACTTGGGATGACCATCATCGAAAGCGCAATGCTAAACTGTAGTACACTACTTACGGCAATCGTCTAATCCTGTATTCCTGGTGTTACAGACAAAAAAGAAACACATTTCGTCAACATAATTTGGGGTTTAGCAAGTGGATTATTGACCTTTCTTTCTTTCGGCTCAAATTTCTGGCTTCGAATGATTTGTCTATAGTAGCTAAAGTACAAGTGATTTGCTCATCACTTCATCTGTTTCTACCATCTTAAGACACGGCTTTTAACATCCTTCGAGGAGGGTATGAGAGCTCTAAGTACCATCCAAAATGATACCGTGTTCTGTGTTTCGGTGTTCAATGCTAGGTCTTCCGTCGTCGTCTGGTCGTGCGAGGGGTAGGCCGGTACTCGTCCTTTAGTCAGCTTTTTATTTTATTTTTACTATTTTTAGTTCCAACTACATAGGTTTGGAGGAATATTGACTAAAAATTAGGTCTCAAGTTTAATCATGTGATCCAAAACAGGACCTTAGACTGAACCCATCCAGTCGCTCTCGGTTCCAAAGGGGCCAAAAGCAGACGATGGAAGGACTTCGGACTGTGCCCTGTACAAACACAGGGCAAGAGCTCCTACAATCTCCGCTTGTTTGTAATTTCTCCTGTCCCCCCTGGCTTCTAACAACGGTCAAATGTTTTGCGGCCGCACGGAGTCAGAAACAGCCATGATTAACCGGTGCACCGAAGCCCAACCGGGATTCGCAATCGCCACTGCTCGTGTCGCAAATTGCAGAGTAGAGCACCTTTTAGCCTGTCCGCCCTTCGCGAGTCCAAGACAGAATTATAATCCGCTCAGCCTTTTCCTTGTGCTCCTTTCTTTTCTTTGAACGAACGTTCATGTAGTTTCGACTTGCCTGTTTTAACACTGCTGGTTTGGTCTGCACTATCACACTGTACTTGCATTCAGTCATGCTCAACTTCCACCAACCTTATCTCATCCATCCAAACCGCTATCGGGGTACCACCAAGCGCGTTCTTTGTACATGAAAGCTGCAGTTATACATGAGCACATGAGCCAAGGAGATAGAACACGCATGTAGCACGGAACGGTGCGCATAAGATGTCCGGGGAATGCCGTCCTCCAGACGCAGGACTGGCCGGAGAGAAAAAGCTTACCGCCGGCGAGGACACCAGGAGCCACGGGCGGTTTGTTTTATGGCGGAGATTCGGAGCACGGAAACGCCATCCGCCGCGCAGTCCCGCGCCGCAGATGACGCAACGATGGACATTCGCAGCGGCACAGGCGCCACAGCACATCATAATCAATCGCAAACCCGTATCGCTGCTCGGCCTGGCGAGGCAGCAGCGCCCATGCCCGCGACCGTGCCCCGGCCGATCGAACCCCCACCAAGTCAACCTCGCGTCTGGCGCGGCACCAAGTACACGGCAGTCACTCGCTCACGCACCAGAGATCAGGAGCAAGGCGCCAAGCCAAAGCTGCAGCCGCGGCGTCCGGCTGGGTCTACAGTTTTTTTAGTGCAGAGCACGGTGCAGGTACAACAAGAACTCCGCCTTCGGCGTCTTCCCAGTTCCTACAAGTAAGTAAATACGTACAATCCGGTAATCCTACGGTCATACTGCTACTAGTATCTTTCTGGTCCAGTAATCAAGCTGTACAGGAGAGGGTGTCTGCATGCTAGCTAACTAATAGAGAAACATCAGCGCCTGCAGTCCAACCGCATTTGGCTTCTTTTCCTTGCGGTGAAGTGAAGCACAGGCAGCCAGTGTCCAAATGAGGGTTTGGTCAAGGTTGCTTCGATTGCAGTGAGCGAAACATCACCGCGGCGGGCACGAGGGACCGTCTGCAGGAATGCAAGCTGTTGTCTCCCTTTAAGCGACTTCTCAAGAAAGGCTTTCTGCTATAGCACCTGACTCGCCATCTGCAGAGCACGCCGGAGGCGTGTTAAGAAGGTACAAGACACTTTCATACGCCAATTTCAAATACTAGCACGTATGAATGGGTAAAAGCATGTCGACCATGTTGGGACAAAAAAAATTCCCAGCTTTCCGTACGCGCAGATGCTGGCGTGCCGTGTGCGAGGGAGGCTGTGGGATGTTGCAGGTGAAACAGCATACCTTTTCTTGGCAGATCCTTGACAGTGCTTCTACATGGAAATTTTGTAGCTCTTCAAGGACTTTAACACCTAGCCCCCTGAGGTCCTCGCCCTGAAAAGAAGAAGAAATTGTATCAGAAGCACAGAAATACAAAAGGCTAAATTGCTGAATTTCAGTACAACTGTCAAGTGGCTCAAGGCAAGTTGCCAAAAAGAAATTTTAGGGTGCAAAAGTAGATTTATCATCTTATCAGCTGGAAAATTAGTGCAATGATAAAAAAATCATAATTACCTTCAATCTGGACACGACGCTCTCCAATTCTTTGCAGCGCCTTCTTTCAAAATTGTACGCAGCTCTTGCTTCTTCAATGGTACTGAGGCCATCCCAGCTCCCATTATCTGAAGATTGCAATTCACTTACCGCTCTGCCACTATCAGTCTTAGATGAGTGGAAGCCATTTTGCTTTGCTTTGAATTCAAATACATCCTCTTGAGAGCTTTCTTTCTTCACCTTTGAAACAAGGACCCACATACTTGCCAGCTCGTTTTCCAACTCATGCTCACGGCATTTTGCATCGTCAATTATCTTTATAAGCTCACTCTCTCTTCGATCCTTTTGAGATAGTGTGTCCTCTAACACAGCCTCCCTCTGACAACTAGCAACCAGCTCTTTCTGCAACTCCTCCACTAGAATTCCATTCTCATTATCACACCGTTTTGTGTCATTGTGAATGTTACTCCTTGAAACTGATGCAGTTTGCTCTTTTGCCGCAGCTAAGTCTGCGTTCAGTTTTGCATTTTCATAAGAAAGCCTGGTGACTTCTTCCGCCAAATTCTTTAGTTCAACTGCAGCGGCAGATGCCAATTCTTTAGCATAGGACGATTCCTCGGCCAGCTTTTGACTGTGAATTTCCAGTCCATCCTTCTCTTCCGCCAACCTCAGATTGTCTTGCTTCAAACTTTCAATTTCAGAAGCCTGCAGCACCGCTTTTAGGTTTCAGTTGGCATATCGTAAAATGAAGATGAAGCAGATAAACTAAAATGGAAGATGATAACTTAGGGCATATGCTTTTTACCTGCTTGAGCACTTGAGATATTAATCCTGACTCATTTCCTTCAGTTGTTCTAGAGGGCATATTTGCATGGTTTGAGATTTCATTTGTGTTATCCCTAGTATCAGTGCTTGCCGTTGATGGTTCACTAGACTGCACACTGGCAAAACTATCCTCGCTTTTGGCAGCCTTCAAGCTACTGATTTCTTGCCTCAATTGTGCAACTGTTTCTCGTAGTTCTGCATTTTCTGTTACCTGTTTGAACAAGAAAATGGAGTCAAATTAGTCTATTAAACATCAAAAAGATTTATGACCCCACCCGCTGCTCACCTTAGCTTGAAGTTGGTCTTGAAGAATTCTATTATCCGCAGACATAATCTAGAGAAATCACCCAGCCAGAAAGAAAACAGTAATTAGCCCAGCATAAATTTCAACAACATAAAAGGATACTAGCTGACAGAGTGACTATTGACAAACCTCCAGTTCAAATGTCTTCTCGCTCAACTGCGTGCTCAACTTCGAAAAGGTCTGTGAGAAGATTAGATTACATGAAATCTTCAGAACATTGATATGACCATCAAAAAACAAAATATTCTAGCATGTAGGACTGGCTCACAGATTAGAAAATAAAACGATTGAAATGTCTTCTCCCTCAACAGTGTAAAATATAACTAAAATATGCCCACTGATAACTGGTAGAAAGTTGCAAGTAAATCAAACTAAGATGAAGTTAGACTTCAGCTCATCATTGCTTAGTCATTTCATGACCTGGGACAACTCTGTCTTAGTGGCTGGATCTTCTGTAGTTTCAAGTGATTGAACCATCCGCTGCTCTAGCAAATGTATATGCAACTTCTTTTCGGCGATTTCCTCCTTCAACTTCTCAATTTGCCCCTGCGGTAGAAGAAAATAAAGGGAATAGGTACTTCATAAAAATACACCGAAAAATGGCTTAATTGGTTACAGGACAATAAGAAAATTACCTGAATATGTACATCATCAGGGTTGTTGGCTGCTTGCTCTGACAGCCTTTTGAGTGAGCTTGTACAAAGTGCAACTTCCCCAGCCAGCATTTTGACCTGCTCTTGTAGAAGATCTATTTGATCCACAATGGTTGTTCCACTCTACAAATGCAATGATGCTATCAGTGTCAATTACTGTAGCGAATGCCCACCAAAACAGCACACAATTAGAACAAGATGCGAAAACCAAAGAAACATGATTGGATGTCCTTTAGCAAGGAAGGTATGACCATGCTGCTCCTGGTCAGAGGTGGTAGCTGGGCGATGGAAAATAAGGATTAGGAAATAATATCAAAATTTCAGAGCCTGCATGAAATCAATTATTCAAACTCCATCATCATAACATAAAACTTGAATCCACATAGCAGCTTCTTACACCTAATATAGTCTGATTATAATAATTTCCTTTGATGGGCAGCAAAGATTCCCCAAGGGCCATTGTCCTCCAGTAAGCAATACACAGAGACGTGCCAGATTTCAATTATAATTACATAGTCTGTGCCAGCTAAAATTGCTTGTTGGAATAAGGCGATGCATGCAGAGGGAATGTGGAAGGAGGGAGAAAAATGGAATGAGCGAAAGAAGTGTAAACATAGAAATTCAACTCACTGGAGGAGGGTGATGTGCTCTGGACGCAGCACTAAATAGGTCACCAGCTTGAGTCCTTTCAAGAAAAGAATCAGCAAGTGTCGCGTCATCTCCTTTCCTGGTCATAGATTTCCTTCGACCATCCTTCAGGTCAAGCAGCAAGTTTTTTTGTTGTGATGATTTAGAGCAGGAAGGTGAGCCGCTAGCATTGCTATCACCATCCACACTGGATGATAACCCTGATAGTTGGTCAGACTTCTGCAAGTTAATATATAGAATCATTAATGCGTGCAATCCATATAGCTAGACTGTCCTTCATGCTATCCATAAGTCCATATAAAAATACCTTTAGTTTGAACCAACCAAGCATTCCACGTTTACGATTCCTTCTGTCAAACCTGGCTGACTCATCAGGATTGTTCGAATCAAGTTTCCCTTCAAGCGAAAGTTCTGAATCAAGGCTAATATCATCATCATCTACGAAGTATTCCCGCTTCCGATCAGGCAGATACACAAGCTGCAATTTGAAACAGAATAAGAACAATAGATACACTGCAATACAAAAAAAAAAAGAGGAAAAAATCATGCTGTGAGTATCTAGGCACCACATTATCATAAGCACTTAGGACATGTAGCAGTACGGTGAGTAAGTTCTCTCAAGCTAGCTAGGACATAAGTTTCAACAAGAAAAACAACATACCATAGAGCATGCTATTGCTAAGTTTTGTCCATTGTTCTGAGTTGGACTGAAAGAACAAAATACCACAACCAAACAAAACAAAGAGGGCTCAAACCTCATCTTCCCCAAATGAATGTCGTCGACGGAGGTTAGTCTTTCCCGAAACATTTGAGGATATTGAACTTTTGGTTGATACCAATATTAATTTCGTTAGCCTCTGAATTCTACCCATCAGTGCTGCTTTTGCTTCCTCTTCCTGTTCTAGCCTCGACTGAAGTTTGACTTGCCCAGCTTCAAGCTATCACACAAATAGAATATAAGGAAATAGAGTAATCCATTTGCATTGAAATATGACCAATAAGGCAATAACTATTGTCCACAGGGAAAAAGGTTCATTTATCTACCAGGATATTATCAGTAAAGGCATATCAATTTCATAATTCCTCTGTTTTTAAATGTATGATGTTTAGAACAAGCTCATAGTTCATTTGAGCTAATTAACCTGTCCTAAACGTCATATATTTAAAAATGGAGTGACTAGCACATAACTACATAAGCATGTAAGGTAAAAGCGAAAACTACTCATGCAGTAAAGTTCTCATTGGCATGAAGTTAAGTTGTGGAAATAGTTTCCAGAGATCAAGAAATAAATAATATTTCCCCAAAAGTTTGAATAAGATAAAAAGCAAACCTGAAGTTTTAGGTTAACAAGATCCTCTTGATCCGTAGGGAGAATACACCCATTGCCCATCATACCACGTCTCAATTGCTGTAGCTCTTCTTTCAGGCAGGATATCTCCTTTTGATACTTCTTTATTAAGGATTTCTCATCTATTATCTGAAAGGAAAATCCATCAACATTAGTAACAAGCATACCGCAGTATGGTGCAGAATGTTGGCTAAAAAAGACGACATGTCCAGCAGATAAGTGTTGCGGAAATGCGTATGTTGCGTTGGATTTGTGGTCGTACGAGAAGGGATCGAGTCCGGAATGAGGATATACGTAATAGGTTAGGGGTAGCACCAATTAAAGAAAAGCTTATCCAACACCGGCTGAGATGGTTTGGACATGTCCAACGAAGGCCTGGTGCGTAGTGGAACCCTAAGGCGTGACAGTAATGTGAAGAGAGGCAGAGGAAGATCAAAATTGACATGGGAAGAGGCAATAAAAGAAGATTTGAAGGGATGGAATATACCCAAAGATTTAACCCTGGATAGGAGTGCTTGGAAAACAGCTATTCATGTGCCCGCACCCTGATTTGTGGTTCTTGTTGGGTTTCAACTCTAGCCTACCCCAACTTGCTTGGGACTGAAAGGCTATGTTGTTTTTGTTGTTGTATTAGTAACAAGCATACTGCAGTATAGGTTTCCCCTACTGTTTTCGCTAAAAAAAGCATCAGTAACAAACAAAAGTAGTGCAAAATCATGGATTGCAGACTAATTGATTATTACCTTATTTTGAGAAGCTTTTATTTCAACATGTTTGCTCCTGTGAGCAAATTTTAATGTGTTATGTGTCTCCTCACTGTTGCTGGATGCAGGGGTAACTGTGCAAATAAGCTGCAAAAAAATGATAAGCATTACAACATAGCAACATTGACATTCAGAGCATATGTGGAGCCTATGTTGCTATGTTGTAAAAAAACTCGACCGGCGGGGGAAAGACCGCCCCCACGGCATATGTGGAATTCTTTTCCACAAACCAAAAGCAAAATATGAAGACAACAAAAAAGTTTTAGTGAAGCAAGAAAGAAAAGCACAGACTATTTTGTATAAGAACTACTCACAGATATGCGTCCATGCCCACTAAGAGAAGACTGAAGTAAGCGTGTGAGCTTTGAGTCTCTATAGGGAATATGAGTGGCCTTACCATCAGTAAGTTTAGCAATTACCTGCAAGGAAAATGTAGACAACAGTTTTACCAAGTGAAGTACAACCAAATAAATGAACTAAGAACATGACCATCTTGGTAGCATCCCTTGCTACCTAGCCAGTCATATTTCAGGACTAGCAAGTAGCAAATAAATCTAAGTTCACCTAATTGCGGATTAGGAGCCATGTGCTGATCTGTCGCCCAACTAGCTCTGATAGACCAGAGAGGAACACCGGTTGGCACAAATATATGAAGGAATATTTTCATCTATACCACCATTTGAGTTGCACTTTTAATCTACACCATCAGTCTGTCTCAATGACATGTGGAACCAGACCCCACATATCATTGACTAGTCTGATGGTATAAATGAAAAGTGCCCCTAAAGTAGTGGTACGAATGTAAATCGCCCAATGTATGAAACGGTCCACGAAGTTAATCTTTTCTATATATATCAGTATGTCATGGTAATAAGACAAATAGTTAGCATATAGGATACTTACTGTTCCAAGGGTGAGCAAACTCTTGTTTATGTATGAACCTTCTTTGCGTCGTAAACCAGTTGTTTCAGTTTTGGAACTCTCAGAACCAGCAAGGTCAATTAAGTTCTGATCAAAGGATATAAAAGAATATTATAAGAGCACATAGATGTCCCAGAAACTCTAACCAAGCTCCTGTATGCTAAATGCCATGAAACACAAATTAATTGTAAGCGAAGAAAATTAGAAGCATACTGCAGGAGAGGAATTACCAACTGAGACAACTTAACTTCTTCCGCTGCATCACTTTCACCGGAGGGACTACTCTCAATGGTCTGCAGTTGTGTTGTGACATATAAGGTTAGCAAGTCTACCTGATTTAACTGTTAAAAATTTTATTAGCCTAGTCTTACCAAACAAGCTTCTAATGGGGAAAAGAACAGAGTTTGAGATCCAACAAAGTACTACGATGTGAGACAACTAACAGTTTTTTTTTTAGATTTAACAAGTATTAGTTGCTGTACATATTATCTGGGGTAAATGACACAAGTCATTAAATTTTACATGGTGAATTCAAGTATGCCCATTAAGTTGTTTTAGATAAAAATAACACACTTGAATATATAATGCAATGAACCAAAAAGAGAGGAAGCAGCAATACCAATGTGAAGATTGTGTGACTCCTGCTGCTGACAAGATTGAAGTTGTTTGATCCAACATGTCTGTGCTCTGCAAGAAAGTAATGGCATCAGTAGTTCAGATCAATACATGATTTGATTCCATCGGGTACAAACCAAAATTAAAGGAATTGTACAAACACATACTCTCACATACTTGGATAAAGGCACAAGCATTATGCATGTTTGAATTTTATATTAAAAAATTCAATATAAGTTATGAAATTCAGTTTTTTTATGTTCCATGGGAAATACCTATTAAATAATAGTGGACCACACAAGAGATACAATTTCAAATGGAAAAATCATGTGCACCCTAATCAAAACACATGTGTACATTAACAAAGTCAACACCATGGAAACTAATATTCCTTGGATGCAGTCGTAATAATCTAAGAGAAAGCTCATGTACCGACCAGTTCATCTAAAAGCTTAGGCTATTGAGGATAGTGGACAGCGTACTTGAATGCCTAAAACACACAATCAAATTATCCATCGGCCAGGTTTTGAACTTAGATCTCTTGGATTTAATACAATACGGGGACCCATACACCAAATCAATTCACTAAGGATTATTCTATTGAAGAAATGTGAGCAGTATACCACAACATAAATATAAAGCATGTCCTCTAGATAAAAACAAATACCTTCTCCAGATGCTATTAGAGAGAGTGCATGCGCAGGTGACAAAACAACCTCTTCTTTAATCCCTTCCACATAAGTTCCCTAAATGATTAGATCAACCGAACAAATAAGGGTATGATAATTTATCAGTTAACACAGAGAGACTTGATTCACAATAATGGACAAGATTATCTTTCTCAAAAAGAATGAGAAAAAGGACAGCCAATAGACAAAATAAACAAAGAGCAGATAAGTAATGAATATGGAACAATTCATATAAATGAAGTAAAAGAAATCCATGCAGCCTAACTTTTCTCGAATAATTACAAAACAGAATTTAATAAATACTAATACACCAGGTACCTGTGCATCTTCTCGAATTCTGAGATTCTGTCCCGTTGGATCAAGTAAATCGTTGATAACCTACAAAGTTATAAAGATAAACCAAGCTTCTGAACAAGTACTGCACTGTTTCATGATTGAGTTCTGAATCAGTACATTTCAACACATTTTGACCACTTTGTACTGGCCTATGTTTCATTACTTGTATGCAGTTCAAGATGAATAATAACATCAGAATCCTTCCGTATAAACTGCATTGTAATTAGGACTAGCATGGGAATTATGATCAAGTCAAAATATATGTCTATTAGTGGGAAATAAACTGGCATCTGGGATGTACCCTGTGTATGCAATCAAAGATCCAATATGGAGATGAAATTGTAATTGGCCTTGGTGTTGCTATGAAGTAGTAAGCAAATGCACGGCTTGAAAAGAGAAGTCACCTCGTTGTAAATTTCAAGATATGAAACTCGCAGAAGAAACTCTCGTCCAGGTGTCTGAAGTCAACAAAAGAGATGATAATGTCATGCTGGCCTTTTTTTAGTCAAACAGCAGATAGAAAATTGAGGAAATTACATCTTGGATAATGCTGAATACATCCTTCACTGCCAATGGAATGATTCCAGGTGACTTCTGTTCTCCCTGCAACAGTAATCCAAGTGTACCGTGAAAGGAAGTTCAACATTGAAGACTAGAAGATTCTTCATCTCCAACTTGTAGTGTATGAAAATTGAAATTGAGTTTCTTTAGCTTGGTATCATAAGAAGAGGATGATGAGCGCCATATATACTAAACAATAAAGGTCTGTCTTGTGCTGAACAAGCAAGTATACAGCAGACCATTGCTCGAGGCATTAAAGATAGTAGACACATTTGCGTAACACCAAAGCAGAAACTTACATGCATGGTGTGAGTTTTCCCACTGCTTGTTACACCATATGCAAAGACCGTGCCTGTAAGGAACAGTGAAATTTTAGGAAACTGAATAAATCTCAAAGTACGCATGCTATCCCCAGTAAGATTTATTTGTCTTTTTAGGCCATTGTTACGGTCTCCAACACACATATTTGACAATTATTACTCTTTCTAAATATATACAAAATTAAACTTCCATGCATGAAGTTATGTTCTTTTGAAGGTCATAACAAATTTTTGGACCAGAGGTAGTAAGAAAGCATGCAGCACCACTGCACCAGCCATGCTTGTGCTTGGGTCCTAATGAAAAGCAGAGGTGGCAATGACAAGAAGAAGCATGCACACGCACATGGACACCAACTGCTAGATATCTCAAATTTTCCGCCCCCCAAACACAAAAAAAGGCTCAATGAGAAGGGCCACCGACCTACCTACCAATCTGCATTCTATGATAGACATTGTTTGCATAGTCCATGACTTGAATCTGTTGTCTACAAAGCTCTTCTAACATGCAGCTATCATCGGCTATGAAACACCGATACTTCGCTGACCCTGCCGTACCCGTATCCAATACTTGCGAATCCGATACTACGATACTCTCTCTATATCACCACTGTGTTGTTTTCCAAAGTCGCATATCGCTGTATCATATCGCCGTATTGGTGATACATTGATCATCGGAACTGACTTCCAAATGTTGTCCCACTTAAAATTCTAATAGGCGTGTAACAACGGGTCCAGTCTTACAACTAATTAAGATCACTTATATTTCTAGAAAAATCAAGAGAGCTGAAAATGGAAAGTACCATTGATTCCTTGCATGGCACCACTTACAACATGCTGAGCAGCAACATCATATACGTGCCGAGTTGTAGTAGCAGGACCAAAAACTTTATCTACAAAAGAGAAAAATGCAAAGCATTCATATGGTTTAGTAAGCCCTGCTACACTACAAACTTGGTTAATATCTCTAGGAGGTGCATTAAAGCTTATCTCTGACTTCAGGTTCTCTTACTGGAACATGAATTTAGATTAAAAATGACAGCAGAATTAACAATCCTCTAAAGAAATAACAGAATTTAAACCACACTGTTCTTTACCATTTATTGAAACTTCTACTGAAAAGCATGAAGACCTTACCATGTTCTACATTTTGCATACTGTACAGCACGCCTGATCAACAAAGTGACAAATAGTACAAAGCATAAATCTATCTTCATTGATTATTAGTGATTAGAGTACAACACTGACCCTAGGGAATCGTTTTAAACTGTTAGCCTATCTGCTCAACTGTGACTATGTATCAACATTCATACCCCCAGTATGCCCAGAAAAGGAATGTGAGCTCCTACCGCCAATCCATTACCAAATATGGCACAATCATCATCCTTATTCTTCAGACTCACCAATCAAATTTATCCCCTTTTGGGGCAAATAGGTATGTTTCCTTCGCATCATCAACCGTTGTGCATTGTGGTACCACACAGCAAATGAGCCAAGAGCACTCACCGAAAGCATAGGCAATGCTGGGGTTGTACTCGTTGCGCACCATATTGTCACCGTCTGCGTACCACGCCACCTCGTCCCCCTTGTTGATCTCTCTAGGACTACAACACAAAATACAAAAAACGCACGAGACGAACACACAGCTCAAAGCCCACGAAATCCAAAACATCATGCCCGCCAAGGCTCCAACCACGGCATACAGCGCGCAAACAAGAGTAAAAGCACACCTGAGGGGCCGGAAGCGGACGGTGACCATGATGTTCTCCTTGGCATTGGCCGCGTCCACGAGCGGCGCCCTCCCCGCGGCGCGCGAGGAGACCGACGAGGGCGTGGTGGGCCGCGCGGATGCGGTAGAGGACGGCGTGGCGGGACGCGCTGAGGAGGACGGGGTGGTGGGGCGCGCGAATGCGGCGGACGGAGTGGCGGGGCGGCCGCCGGAAGTGGACGACGGGGTGGTGGGCCGCGCGGAGGCGGTAGAGGAGGGGGTGGACGGGCGGCCACCCGAAGAGGTCCTCGCCGGCGGAGGAGGCCCCGCCGCCGCCGCCACCGGTGCCGAACGGCGGGAACGGAATGGGGAGATACTGGAGCGCGTCGACCTCGACGACGACATTGCCGCGCCGCGGCGGTGGAGATTGGAGCGGAGCCGGGCTGGGGACTAGGGTTTTTTTTGGGGGGGGTTGGGGGGTGGAGGCGAGCACGAGCTCGTGGGGATGGAGAGGGAGAGGGGAGCTCGTGGGATTGCTTTGGCGGGTCGTCGTCTTCTTCCTCCGAGGCGCCCGGGTGCCGCCTTTTTGGTGTTTTTTGGTCTAAAGCTCTGAAGTTTTCTGGGGTTTAGGACCACCGGTGGTGAGATCACCGCGGCCTCTTGAGTCTTGATGTCAGTGGCTCGCTGAGCAAACTGTTTTGGGTGTGAATGTGATAAGCATTTGCGCTATGCTCCAATTTCAGGAATTCAGGTCATCCGAAGTTGAGTAGAGGAGCTTCTGTCAACGGTCCGTGCATGCTAAGCATCCCAGCAGATTACTTATCCGTCATCACTAATACATTCCTTTCTCCCTCATCAATAACATTTTTTTATTGTGAAAGGGCCTCTACAAGTGGTTAGAGCAGTAGCACCCAGCAGGTTCATATTTGACTTCATGTGGAAGCGAATTAAATGGATATGGAATAAAAAAATTATAAAAGAAATAGGTAGAAGGTTACTCTGCTGACTTTGGTAAAAAACATTTTTTCTATTTTTGTTAACTAGTGCTACAATATATTACCAAAACACCTCATACTCATAAATAGGGTAGAGGAATGAATCCCCTTCATTTAGGTGAGAGGGAGGTGTGTTTTGGTGATCATCAAAGAAATTTGGTAATGGGGATCGGATTGCACAAAAGGATAGGTTTTTAGTATTAGGGAGTAATCTGCTGGAGATGCTCTTAGGACCGATCCGTGGGTGGGGCGGAGCCAGAAATTCTGCTGAGCCAACAAAAATTACTAAGGTTGGCAACAAATTTAGTAATTGAATAATTTTTCACCATATTCGCTACTTAATGTACTTAGTTTGGTAACATAGAAATTCATGATCTTGTTACACAAGGGATAGTAGAAAATCAGTATATTTATGAAAATGGGGTTGCGAGTTGATCATGACTACCCAAAAGCAAGTGGTATTGTGCTAAAATATTTAGAACAACTAACCTTCTTTTTAATTTCAGTTGTACTCTGCATTTCTTGGTGTCATAGAAGTCATCAGTACATGTATTAGAATCTCCTCCTCAATGTAAATTATCAAGCAATCTCTTAGATTTGATGATTATCTTGCAAAAAATTAATATTCTGCTAGCACAAAACCAAAGCACCAAACTAGTGTAGAATTAGTAGAGAAAACAAAATGATTTAATGAAGCACCATCTAATAATTTTATAGCTCGAATTGGAAAGGATGAACCGGAGTAATTTGTGATTCTAGGAGGTCATGAAATCTCACCTCTATAGATGCAGCCTGAGGCCCTACTATTTCATCATCGACTTTGTCGCTTTAATTGATGCGCACTCATGCTAATTCAGGTGTGCGGAGTGATGCCATGGACTATGCATCGACACGGCATGCGATAGGGTTAGGGACTTGGGTGAAAGAGCGGAGGTAGAAGTGCGCATCAGAACTATGATGGCAAATCAGCAAGCAACGGAACGTCGTGGGATCTCTAGCCATTGATTGATGGCAAAATTTGCTACAGAACATGCAAAGTGACGTTGATTTGCTGCAAGACACCGTTGACCGCTCTCTATGTTGGAAGACACTCACATGTTGTGTAAATTTGCTGGAAGACACCGCATGCCAGTTTTAGACAGAAGAAGAGAGAGAAATGTGAAGAAATGACATTTTTTCCCTAGCCCCACATGCCAGTTCTTTCTTCTTTCCTTCCTCCTCCTTCTCTTCCTTTGCTCCGACACGCCATGCCTCGACTGACCGAGCCACCTGTGCCCCACCTGTCCTGCACCGCTCCAAGCGCACTACTAGTCGACCTGCTGAACCGCCACCATCCGTCTTGCCCGAGCCGCCGACGGGCAACCATTCCTACACTCGCGCGTGGAGCTCATGGGGATTTCCTCTCAAAACAAAATGGCTTGCTCGAATCACATCAGGTCGATACCCGTGTTGCTGCCGTTCGCCGGTCCGATTTGCCGGCGTGGGTAGGTCTCCAGCCAATTCCTCGCAGCCACAACACCCCTCGAGCTCGCACATCCATTCCTCCGCTTACCTGTCGCCCTCTCTCCTTGTGAAGGCTCCTCTCATCCGCCTGTGCTCGCCTCTTGCTGCTTCCCGTGGAGCTCTGCTGCGCCGCCACCTCTCCCCACAGTGGTGGTGGTGGTGAGCTCTATGGCTCCCCCACACTGTCGCCCATCGCTCCCTGTCGCGCTACGCCAACCCTGCCGCCGGCGCTGCTCCGCCACGCCTCGCAGGACAGATGCTTTGCCGACGGCCAACATACGGGCCCTGCAACCTGATGGCTTGGACCTGGACGAGCGGCTGGGTCGGCATGAGCATTGCACGGCTTGATGGCAACCATTGCAGGTGTCGCAGAAGCTTGCTGTAGTGCCGGTAGATCTACAAAACTGCCAGTGAGGAAGGAGGGAGAATAAAGAAGAGGGGAGGGAGGAAGAAGAAAGAAGGAAAAATGACATTTCAGCTCCTTTCTCTCTCCTTTTAAACTTAAAAAGATTATTTTAATCGAAGTAGTGTGTTCCAGCAAATTTACACAAAACTAGAGTATTTTCCAATATATTACATTTTGAAGGGTGTCCCTCAGCAAATAGACATCACTTTTCGTATCTTGTAGCAAATTTTGGCTTGATTGATAAGAAAATGAAAACGCCTTCAGACTCAGGCCACATTATGCTCACGTTACTGATAATCAAGATACAGTAAACAAAACATTTCAGCCTGGTAATACTGTGAGTAAAAAAATTTTTTGCCACTTGGGTTTTGGGGAGGGGGGTGCATGGCCCTTGCTGGTTCCCTTTGACTCCACCCGACCACCCCAGAGTGGAACAACAAAGATACAATGGGTGAAAGTGAGTCAAATAGGTGAGACGTACGGAAAAGTACGCAATGCCGAGCGCAAAGCAAATGGAAGAAAAATAAAATAGAAGCCGGAAATAGAAGAAATGAACGAATAAAATAGAAGCCGGAAATAGAAGAAATGAACGGAGTTAAAATCAAACGACCCTTACTCATCTAACTTTGGGTGAAAAAGCCAAGCGATTGGAATTTAGTATCTCATGCTTCGAATGTAAGGGTTACGTTGCTATGATTCTACTTTGTTTTTCAAGGCCTAGTTAATTTTATAGAAGTAGACTGGTAGTAGGATAGAGAATATTCACATGAAGCCCAAGAAATGAAGAAATGGCTGCAAGTATGGATCAATGGTCAGTGTTTGGATTAAGATCTTTCCCTCTTATCTATGTACGCTTAAGACATACTCATAATCTTAGCTCAGATACCTTTAAAAAGAGTACCGGACGCACTGAGCAAGTAACTATCTCCGTCGCTCGTTATAAAGGAAAAGTAATAAGACAGAAAAGGATAAAAGCGGTTGAGTCATTGGCGGGAAGCGACGGTAATTGCCCCTAGGATCACCGGTAAAGTGACGGGACACGAACCTGCGGTCACGTTGAAGTTTGTAATTTGGCTACTTGTCTCGCTTGCGCCACAGAGCGCGCCGTTGGTGCCCGGCACGTGGCGTGCACGTGACGCTGATCAGAGTTAATGCCGGCTCGTCGCCGTGGCCTATCAGCAACAACATCTACTCCTACTATACGCTGCTCCAGCTGCTGCCCTTAATGATGTCTTTGTTGCCCAGCCCCTGCTCTCTCATAAGTGGTGGGCGCCCACCAGCCAGTCGGTCCAACCGGGCGATCCAAAATTCCAAATCCAGGTCGCGCCCGGCCCAAGTTGGTGGACCGGGTCCGTCCGTGGCCAAGTGGCCCATCCGCTGCTTTAAAGATTCTCTCCCCGCCTGTGACGACAAATCCGGGAGCATCGCCAGATGAGAATTACTCCTGCCTGTGTTGGGTTGGGAAGCACTCGGCAACGGGCGCCAGAGAGGTAGGGTCCAGAAAGTTTTTAAGTGCTCCAGATCTGCTGTTATCTGCAGCTGTAACCCCGTGCAGGGGGTATAGACAAATAGAGAACCATGTTGCTACTTGCTAGTAGAAAATTGACAGTACACGCAAAGCATTATGTGAAAGAGAAATGAAACATCAGATTAGATAGCTCTATCCCGACTCCGGAGGATCACACAAAGGCTCTGAAATTCATGCCGTGTCAGTTCTTTTATTCGATTTATTTGCAAGCTCGGTTCCGAAATCAAGAAAAATTGAAAGACTCCGTCTTGCGTCATGAAAATCTGGGGACCACTCCATCTTGCACGATGAGCAATAAATTGTATGTGTTTCTTTGATCCTGCAAGGGGCAGTAGCCGAGTTATTTTATTATCTTTAGTAGATGTCTAGATGAACTGCTTGGTTCTTCATTTTGCCAAAAGAGCCATAGAGAACCCAAGTGACTCTACATACTGGGGAGCAGGAGGAATAGACACCTTTTCTAGGAGAGTATGAGCCTGCTTCACGGGCTGTCTCAGGTGCAGCACTAATCATCCAGAGAGAATCCCTGCAGGATCAATTTGAGTAAAGGACGATAAGGTTGGTCAGCATGCTGGAGGAAAAACAAATCAGCAACAGTTTTGTTGGAAGAAGCTAGTCGCCTACCAAACACGAAGCATTGTCTGAAATTTGGTATTTAAAGAAACTGCAAGTGAAAAGGGCGACCTCAGAAATGCTCACACTGACCTGTGGAGGATTGAACTTTGCACCCAGATTGCTCAGTTTAGCATGAGACTCAGTGTAGTCTTTAAAGAATGCGTCTTGGTCCGCTGCATATTTCTCCGCATAGACCTGGTTGTGTTTGTGAATTCTCGGACAGTAAGTTCAACAATTATTTCATAGGATACTGACATCATACAGTTGAGTATCAGGGATCACCTTGAACGCTGGGTCCTCAAATAAAGCAGCATCTGTAGGTAGGACCAGAAGATCCTGATCTCTTTTCTCTTTAATCTCCTGAAATATTGCTACCAGATCAGATATGATAAACTCAGATTATTTCTCAGTGTGCACTGTGTGGCAAAAGAAGTGTACCTTGAAGTAACTGTTATCAAATTTCAGCCACTCAGGTGTCCATGATTGCCCACCAGGTGCACCAGGACCGTTTTTCTGTAAGAGTTGCACATGGTAGATGAATTCAAGATTGGTCCAGCAAAATTTATCCACATACACAGTGCAACACGTTTGACTTCATATGTCCAGGTAATACCAATGGTTTTGAGAGGATTTTATATATAATCTAGAGTAAGCAATTAACTCCTTTAAATAGAATAGAACGGTAAGATGAATAAAGTACCAAGAGATAATAAATGACACGTAGCTTACTTAGTACAGAAAAAAAGAAACAAAAAAATTTAGATCCTTTAAATAACAGTCAGATAAAAGAGAACAAGAGACAATACACGACGCATGTAGCTTAGTCAGTGCATAAATATCGAACAAAAGCATTCCAGAGAGCAGTGGCGGATCCAGGAATGGAGCTAAGGGGGTGCTATATATTGACAGTTTAAATCTATTTAGCTTCGATGGGTCAAGCTAAATTATATCATAGATGTGGTATCTGATACAAGAAATGATATATGGTATTGCACGTGAAGAAGTAACAAGGATGGAAGATTTGATCATAAATTTTATATTTATGCACACTAGACTAGCTAATTGAGATGTGACACATGGATTTTTGGGCCAAGGGGGTGCTCTGCAGCACCCCCAGCACGGGGTGCAGATCCGCCCCTGCCAGAGAGGTTAAGGACAATTCTAAGAGCTGTGCAGGCACAATATACACAATGTTTCTCTTATTGCAAAATTATAAAAAAGCAATGCAATCATTAATCAGAACATAGTGGATGGAACAAATCATGCCTAAAACAGAATTCCAGCAGAAAAGAATAACTGATGTTCCGGCATTGCACCTCACATAAAGAAGATAAGAACATACGGTATATTTTGTCTCTGGTTTTCCCCAGCCACTCCGTTCAGGCCTGGACCTTCCAAGTGTATGTGCTCCAGACAAGACAACAATGTCCTACACAGGATTCAAATTCCAAACAGCTCAACAAAGGCAACTAGTAGCACAGACTGAAATTGGCTACGTGCTGTCATCTGCACACCTTGTCATCAAGGCCCATTCTGTAGAATACCTCCCTCAAGTGATCAGCAGGTGAAGTTGGGCCAGCATCTATAAAGCACAAGATAAAGGAGAACAGAAGAGTTGATAGGGATCAGATTAATGGAATTGGGTAACATGCCAGTGCATCTATTCCTACATAAGAACAGTTTTGATATCAATGTGGCAATGTAGCCATGGAGGTATTCTCTTGATTTCTGGACATGAGAAATACACTTATTCGATATTCCAAGCAGATAAGAGAAATCTTAATACATATCCTTTGTATCTTAACTCTTCCCAACAAATTGAGAAAGGCCATCGGTACTAGACGCGGAACACTGCAAGTCCAATGAAGAGATGTACTAACCAGGAAGCTTCCCCTCTGGCGGGCACTGCTCAGGTCCTGTAACATCAACCCGTCCATATGTCATTGGAATCTTTGGGCCACCAGCTTCCTGGAGTGAGATTAACTAGGATTAACATGGAAGTAATATATTAAAAATAAAATACGTAGATACTTCAATGAGGGAAAGGTCAGACCTCAATTGCTGTAGCACTTGCCAACTGAAATAAATCCGCATAAGTGATACCCGGGTACTTGTCCTTAATTGGTTGGATAAGCTTTAGAGCATTTATCAGGCCTTTGAGAATTTCAACCAAAACCTTTAGTCACCAAGTACACTTTAGAAGAATAAAGTAATGCTACTGAGAGAAAGTCTAGTAAAAGTACCAGCATTGGCTCCATGTTTCAGCTCAACATCAAATCTTAAGCTTCCATTAGCTCCTCCTCGTTGTGGCCAGTCCTCAATATTCTTGTCATACGTACCAGCATCATGCCATCCCAGACGGACCTTCATCCAATCAAACAAATAGCAATCAATCATCTTGCATAAATAGAAGAAGCCCAAAGGTAACCTGACTCCATACACATTTGTCTTAGGAAGATACAGGACCACAGAAAATTGCGTTTCATGTGGTAGGCAAATAGAATTATGCACAATTACAAGCAACAGCATTTAACTGGAAAAACGGTCCCGTGATACCTTCAACCTCTAAAACATAAGACAAACTCACATGACCATGCAAAGGTAAAATACATGAAAATACAGCATAACTAATGAACAGACTCTGATATGACCATGAAGCGTATATTGGATAATGCTCTTCATCTACATATTATCATTAGTCATTACTATATTGTAAAATTTGAATGGAAAGTTCTTTTTGAATTACCATGACTAATCAAACTTCACTGGCGTGTCACTCACTCATTTTACATTCATACTGGTTGACTTCATGTCTTTATCTTATATACTTCATACCACTTCGTAACAAACAAACCATCCATGTAGAACTTACTTTTACCTGCCTAAATGGGTCTTTGTACATCACTAAAAGACGTATATTAACCTGAGCAACAGGGCCAACTCCAGCACATACTCATTGGCCTCAAGTGGCAGTGTGGCACCAATGACTTTTAGCAAACACTAAGTAAATCTCTAAGCATAACTAGGAAATAACACCTATAAGCGAGAAATAAACCCAAGCTCTTGGAGTAACCAATAACATTTGATTTTCTGGATCTGCCCCTGCTCAACAGTGAATACTGGATTACTGGTTAACAGGCACAAAAGACACAAATATAATGGCCACTTCTGGGTACCTGCTCAGTGCTCACGCACAATGTGCTGCAGAGGCGTATAAGAATGGACACCACTAACAAAGTTAGTAAGAGATCACAGCTGCATAGGATCGCAATTCAATGTCTCACGTCTTCTATTGTTAAAATGCAATGGCAAGGTCGCGAATGGTCTAGTCACATCCCAAATCTTCCACAATAGATAACGGTGATGATCCGAAGCAGTTTCTGAGCAATTAAGCATCGACAAGGGCCACGGTACGCACCAGGATGGGGTGGCAATGTGTCGTCCTGAGAAGCTCCCTGATGTCCTCGCGGGCGGCCTTCAGCTGCGCCGCGTCGGACGCCGCCGCCACAGCCGCGCACCTCACCGCCCTCGCCTTCTGCGATCACACACGTAAAGTACACACGTGTCAACAACAGCCGGGTCTGCCGCACCATTTCGATCTGCGTTTGAAGCCGCCCTCGAGAGCTGAGACCCAACAGAGGCGAAAGGGTACGGACCTGCGGGAGCCGAGATGGCGCGGCGCGGAGGCCGACGCGCGCGCCAGCTGGCGAGGCCGACGAGTTGGGTAAGAAGGCGCGGCTGGCCCGCGCGCCACGGCGGGCGGACGGGGCGGCGACGGCCGAGGCGCGGAAGGTGGCGGCGGCGGCGGCGAGGCGGTCGGCCATGGCGTGCTGGGTGACTAGGGGTTGGGTTGGTGGGAGGTGGGAGCAGCGCGGCGGCCCTTGGAGCGGAGAGGAGCTGCGGCCTCCGAGAAAAGTGGTCGATTCCACCACGGCGCCTCGCCTGGGTTTGGACTTCGGAGGGGAGGGGGGGTTTTGGGGGGAGTTGGTGCGGGGAGCGTGCCCGCCTGGACTCGGGGTCAAGGGAAACGGCGGCCGGCGCGGGGAGGGTTGTGGTTGGTGGTCCGCGGTCGTGCCGTGCCCTTTGTTTATTCCGCGGCAGCCAATGTGCGCCGGGCGCGGCGAGGGTGGTGGACTCCGGCGGAGACTTCGCGGTGTTTGGTGGCGACTGGTGCGTCGGCGCGCGGCGTGGTGTCCGTTTCTCTGTTGGGTGAGACTGGCCGGTTCTGGACCTCTGGCGTCGTGGCTTGTGTAGCCGTGTCAGTTTTTTCCACGGCTCCTCAGAGCGACGAGTTGCCGCCTACTAGTGGGCAACGGTTCCGTTCCGTCGTCCTTGTGCTTGTACGTGTCGGTTGCAACTTGCAATGGCTCTTCGGCCGATGGTTCACTACGAGAGTCTGTACAAGTTGATGAAGATGTGATTGATTTCCATTTGGTTCCATAACTCTCGTAGTTTCGCGTCACGTCTTACAATACATCTCCATGATTTTCCACTTCATAAACTCGTGCCGTGCGCCTAATTTCAAATTGACAAAAATTTGTCCGACACCAAAATGTTGCTATCCCACATGTAATAACTTGGATGAAACTGAATAGTGCATCTTTTTTTCTTATCGTGAAAAATGCTCCCCCCCTCCCTCTCTCTCTCGTAAAATTTAGTTCATTTTACTTTGTCTTACTCAAATCTCTCTAGGTTTGATTAAATTTATAAAAAAAATGCATCAATGTCTACAATCTGTTATTCCCTATTTGTTTAATTATTTATTGATTTAGAGACCTATATAAATCCTAACTTGCTCTTATGGGAGTGGCATACTGCATTCAGCGGTTTGGTTGGGGGTGCATTCTGATGTGGTCATTAGAGAAATGGTACCCCATCCGATTCCAACTATTCTTGTATCTTTCAATTTTTTAAAAACACATACCATCCTGTATTTCCTCGATATTTTTTACCCTTTTCTTCCATTCTCGCTAGTTCATAAAGCCATGATGGTCCCAAGCCACAAATCCACTCCTAGTTCAGATTATTGAATGTACACCCCTTTCCTAGTTACAAAAACACGTATAACAGGTTTTGAGGCCCTCAAGTAGTGTGAGCACGTGCACGTAACATGTTCATGTATTGTTTCTTCCTTTAGAATAATTTTGGAAAAATGTGAGCACCGGTGTGGGCAGTTTTCACTTTATTTTTTTTAGATTCTTTTCTTAGAGACTGCATCTTTAAGATCTTCTTGAGAGGAGGGTAGGAGACTGCATGCTTAGGATTAGAAAATTGAATAGGCTCCCTCCGTTCCATTGAAGAGTCAAATCAATTTTATGTTTGATCAAAATTATATAGAGAGTTACAAAGATTTATCACATCAAATGATATAATATGAAAATATATTTAATGAATCATCTTTGTTATTATAAATGTTAGTATTTTATTGTATAAATTTGATCAATATTGAGGTTTTAATTTTTTTAGAAAGTTGAAATGACTTATGGATCGGATTGACTAACAAATTTTTTTCAAGAACGTTTCAAGAGGAAGAAGAAGGCTACCGCTACGGTCCGGGCTCTGGCACAACCATCTGTACAGCCCAGCCCATTACCTCTAGAAGACCCACCAGTCAGTGTCAAAGCGCGATAACGAGCGGCGAGGCACAGCCGCGCCACAGCGGCATAGCCCGACGAGATACCGATGTCCCACGTCTGTCCCCGCTCCGGCCCGCCGCTAGCGCTCGCCGGCCGTCACCGCCGCCGCCCGCATGGGGCCCGAGCCGTCGCGCCCAAATGTGAGGCCCACCCCTCCCATCCTCCGCTCCCGACCCGGAGGGCCGTATCCGCTGCCACGCTGCTCCTCGCCGCCCTCCCCTTCCCCGCCTCGTCGGCGCAACTCGAGGCGGAGGCGACGGCGGAAGGACAAGGAGAAAGTGGAGTTCCAGATGGGCTAGAACTGGAGCGCTATACCGACCAGGAGCAGGGCTTCACCCTCCTCAAGCCGGCCTCCTGGCCCAAGGTCAGGAGCACTTGAACCTGAACGACGCAAGTACTGCGTGCATAGCAATGCAATGTAGCAGCGTAGGATGCTCTTTGTACTTTGGGATAGCGAATTGCGTATGTGAAATTTTGTGCTGCTATGTGTGGTTGGTGAAGGTGGAGAAGGCGGGCGCGACGGCTCTGTTCCAGCAGGAGGGGAAAGGGAGTAACAATATTGGGGTTGTCGTCAACCCTGTCCGCCTCAATTCGCTGACGGAGTTTGGGACGCCGCAGTTTGTCGCCGACAGGCTTCTTCAGGCAGAGAAGAAGAAGGTATAAGTGCCTGAACAATGCTTTCCTTGTTTTGCAACTCCTCTGTTCAGTGCCACTTATTAATGCTTGCACACAGTGTGGCAGTTGGAATTCCCCATTTAGATGAACTGCTAATGTGCTGATCAGGATTCTCATTGTCATTGATACTACCTGTGTTCTATGTACTTCTTTTGATATGTTTGGTGAACTAGTAGCCTCCAGGCAGCTGATCGATTCTTTTCACTTAAAACAGGAAAGCACCAAGTCTGCCGAGGTGATTTCAGCTGGAGAGAGATCAGGTCATGGTGGCCTGACAGTGTATGAAATTGAATACGCACTGGATAGCACCAGGGGAGGGATGAAGCGGATCTTCTCAGCTGCATTTGTTGCTTCAAGGAAGCTCTATCTGCTCAATATTGCCTATTCAGACGCCCAGGAGAAGCCCTTGGACAGCCAGACTAGAATTGTTCTGGAACAAGTTGTCCATTCTTTTGATTCTGTATAGTTATTTTTTTACATAGAGGTATGGCACCTTTTCTTATTACCAAAATTTCTTTCGCTTGAAAATATAGCCTGTTTATCTGTAAAAGGAGTTCTAATCAAATGGTTGCCGTGTTCTTTTGTCCAATACTGTTATACCTTTATCAGTGATTGCATTTTAAGTTATTTCAGTTTAGATAATTATCTTCATTTCCACAATTTGGTTATGTTTGCCTCACAAGCAATACAGCAAATATGTAAAGCATTGTGATCTTAGTTCCTAATCTGGCATAACTGTGTTTATAATATCTTGGACAAAGTGGTAGGCAGTAACAGCATTACTTCTTTAAAATCTAGAATGCTACATATCCTGAAAAACAATCGTTTAGATAAGATACAGGATGGGAAAATTATTAGAGGGAGGGAGAGAAGGCCAAGTAATATTCAAGCTCCAAAAGTTTCTCTGGAATTCAGGCTCAGTTCATTTATAATGCCGGTCCATGCTGACCCAAATAAACTTAAGGAAAACTTGAAACAGCTATGGTCCATGATTATAAAGAGCAAATGAGAACCTGCTTAATCATAGCAGCTTCAGGATTTGTTCCTGTCGATCAAACTAGGAGTAAATTATTTCTTTTTTATCATCGATATTTTTTGTTACTCGTAAAATCATCATCATGCAAACTTGGGCATGAAAGAGTGATCAGGCACTGTTATACTTGACCATGTGCAATGGGAGCTCTAGACACATCCTTTATGTGTTCTTTATATTTTTTTTTCTTTACTCCCCGATAAAGGTTTCATCACACCATATTTATAATAACACAAAATCCTTTCTTCTCATGATATCAGCTGGAAAATCTATATCCTTCTAATAACAATGGAATGCTCAGATACTAGCACTTGAAGTCTTGTGAGTATTAGAATGATAAGTTATATATGAACATGTCATATGTTGTAGTCTTGCCATCCAATGGTATTGCCATATAGGAACTAGGGCCGTTGGCTGTCGCTATTCTCAAACTGCTTAGAAAATTTTCAGGAACAAGTTACACTTACCATGTGCATATAAACTTCTTTCACATGGATAAACTGTAAAGTATATTCGCAGACTAGAATTCTTTAACCATCCCATTGTTCTCCAACAGAGAGGCGTACAACATATCCATTATAGGAGGCGTTGGACCTTTCAAAGGGTTCCTTTTGGACATTCTGAAATAGGGCTCTCTGGGACCATTTTTCTTCGACTGTCTCCTTCAGATGACATCGCAGAGAGAATAATCGCCGGAGTACATACTTTTGATTCAGTCAACTGAGCCTCTGATGGTTCCCAGTTAGCCCCACCCTGTGCAGATACGAATAGCATATTTTTTCTGGATAGTGCATTCAAGTTGAATTAATGATATAGTCATCCTATGTCCTGGAGCTGGATTATCATATTAGGATCTGATGAGCTGGTCAGATGCTCTTACCTTTTATTCTAGCGAGATAGCCGCGTGGGAGTATCTTCCCAGCCGCAAAGTTTGGAGCTGGGTCATAGGAGGAAGACTTGTCCTCGCCCCCTTTCGCTTTAAAGAATCTGTACATCGTTGTCACTTGGAGAAAAACTGGCTGATGGTGGTTGCGAAGTCAAAGTGCCATCCATGAAATTGAAGGATTGCATCGGCAGGTGCCTGCCAAGTTGTCCTGAAACCTTGCCCAGATGATGATGGTTTCATGACAGCACTGCTCTCATACTCTGATTGCACATTCTTGTCGGCGGCAGGCTGGAAGAACTGAACGCTGACCGGCAGCTGGATGTATTCCGAGATGTGGGAGTAGATGATGGGGGCAATTCCTTTGCTGTTCTGGCTTTCTCAGAGTCGGCAACGCGCGTGGTCTCGTTTCTCAGACGTGCAAAGGGCGTTGCAAACTTGCAACATGCATGTCTGTCACATGTGAACGGGATCAAGGTGTAGTGTCTGTTGAACGTGACCCTTCTGTTTGGGAGAACAGGCGCATTCCAACCCATACCGTCAGCATTACGTGCAGCCAAGGAGACCGCCGGTTCTCTGAGAATGGGGAATGGCCATTTAAATTATGCATTTTCAACGTTGCTCTCTTGGTAATTAAGCTTGATTTTGAACTACCGAACTGACGTCGGATCGACATGATGATTTGAGTTCTCCTATAAGATCGCGCACCTTTATATTTTAGCACCCATTTTCCATTTTTGGGAACTGGATTTTTTAGTTGACCTGAAGAGTACACGTAAGTCGTAAGGCACCTAAATTCTAATGACATGCTGTGCAGATTTGCGCTATTCAGTGCTGTTCTGGAAAAGGTAAAGCGGAGTGAGAATTCTTCCAGTGACAGAGTCGTGCGCGATTTTCCTCCGTCTACGTCGGCATGCAGACCTTTCAAAGGCCTTCTTTGGACGTTTGCGCAGGAGCTGATAGCTACCGAGTTTGCGAGCTGAGCCAGCGGCGTCATTGGCTGGTCGTTTGGATAAACTCGGTCAACGCCCGGAGGAATGGCAACTCCGGCTGGCCTGGCCCGTCCACCGTTTGAACGCGATGACAAGTGTGGATGCGACGTGGGCTGCCTTGCAGACGGCCGAGGATTCGGGGGTTTTGGTTGCAGGACGGCCGAGGATTCGGGGTGATCGAATGGTTAGATATTAATTAGGAGTATTAAATATAGATTAATTATAAAATTAATTGTATAAATAAAGGTTAATTCGCGAGACGAATCTATTAAACATAATTAACCCATAATTAACGATTTATGCAATTTGTTTTATAATTAGTTCACGTTTAATTCTTCTAATTGGTATTCAAACAACTCAAATTTAAAAATTAGATCCAAACACCCGTACTGTACAGACTACGGAGCACGCCCGCGTGAATGAAACGAACAAGCATCCTCCGTTATTTTTTCATCACGAGCAAAAAAACTAGGGGGTGTTTGGATAGCCTATGCTAAAGTTTAGCACCTGTCACATCAGATGTTTGGATGTTAATTAGTAGTATTAAACATAGGCTAATTACAAAACTAATTGCACAGATGGAATCTAATTCGCGAGACGAATCTATTAAGCCTAATTAGTCCATGATTTGACAATATGGTGCTACAGTAGCCACAAATGATGGATTAATTAGGCTTAATAGATTCATCTCGCGAATTAACATAGGAGTTTTGCAATTAGTTTTATAAGTAGCTCATATTTAATCCTCCTAATTAGCATCCGAACATCTGATGTGACACTGCTAAAGTTTAGCATCTAGTATACAAACACCCACTAAATTAGAGCACCATGCGTACGCATGGGCACGCCCGAATGGTGTGATACTAGGGAGACGGGTATGATTTGTGGCCATACATGAAAAAAGAAAAGGAAAACTTAGCTAGGCGTTCACGTGGCGTGCGTGATAGCGTGGGGGGTCTTCCAGAAGCACACGGCGCAGAGCCGCAGACTCGTCACCAAAAGCCTGTGACCTTCGCCTACGGGCATGTTTGTTTGTTACCTGCTTATACAAAGTGAAATCTTGTACCGTGCTTACAAAAAAAATCTTTCGTCACTTCAAAATCTTGTAGCGCGCCATGCTTCAAAAATCAAAACACCACGAGACGAGAGCTCAGCCTTTGGTACGCTTTCAGGGTGCGCGTGCCATTTCCCATGATACAAAATAAACTATCACCACCAGCACCTGCAGACCTGCTGCTGCTACTAGCAGGAGCAGGAGGAGACGAGCTCTAGTCAACCCGATGCACTTTGCGCTTGCCGTGCCGCCTGCATATAACAACGAACGCGAGACAAACCAGCCAAGACGCAACCGCACGTCCGCACCGCACGCCCAAGCAACGCCGCAGGCGCCCGTCCGACCTCACCTCCCGGTACCGGACCTCTCCACTGCTTCCCTCCTGCACCCACGAGCGCCTAGGCCTCGCTTCCTCCTCCCTCCCCGCGCGCTTCTCAAGGCGCGTCGTCCCCCGAGGCGGTAACCATCCCATCCAAGGGCGAGGCGGCGGCCGGCGGGGTTACGTTTCGCGGAGGGAGAAGGCGACTCGCGCGGACCGTTGGTTTCCGTTCGTGCGTCCGCCATGGCCGGGGAGAGTGGGGAGGGGTTGGTGGTGGACTCCGGCGAGAAGCGCCTCAACGAGCTTGGGTACAAGCAGGAGCTCCGGAGGGAGATGGTGAGATTTCCACGCATCCTTTTTCTCCTCTCTCTCGTCCTCTGCGTACGGGTTCGTTTGTTGCTGGCCTTTTTTGAGGTACTACTAGATGGCGCGATCAGGTTTTGCGAAACCTGTCACGGATTAAAATCGCGCCGTGGAAATGCGTTCTCCTTTTTTCTTTCTTGAAGAACACCGGTTGGAAATGTGATTTTGATCGGCTTTTTGAAATGCGATCCTGATTGTCTTTCTTCAATTCTGCGGCTGAAGCATAAGCTGCTGGTTTGTTCCTGGGGTTCTCAAGATGATATGATAATTACTTGTGTGGCATGGCATGTGCCCCCCTGCAGACGCTGTTCAAGACGCTGGCCATCTCCTTCTCGACGATGACGCTCTTCACGGGGATCACGCCGCTGTACGGGAGCAGCCTGCAGTACGCGGGGCCGGCCTCCCTCGTCTGGGGCTGGGTCGTCGTCTCCTTCTTCACCTGGTTCGTCGGCGTCGCCATGGCCGAGATCTGCTCCTCCTTCCCGGTACGCACCGCACGCACACCCCCCGCCTTGCTTACTACTCCTGCTGCGCTTTCTCCGGTCACCGTTTCTTGATTCGCGATTTGGCCGTTGGTCTTTAATCGTTTGATTGGTGCTGGTTGCCTTGTATGGCCAGATTTCCGTGTTGATAGAGATTTGGCCAGTCGTGTTTCAGTTTAAAATAGTGCCGTAGAAATCTTGTTTTCTCGGGGATTCTCAAAGCGTTCAACGCCGTGTCGTCACTTGCATGTTTTTTTATTTAACTGTTACCATATGTTAAGCAAGGTTACCTATTCAATTCTGTAGCTGTCTTTTGTGAGTCTGTCACTACTCTGCATACTGAACCATTTTTAATTTTTTTAAACACCTGTGCTTACTGAAGTCAGAAGAAGACAGATAAACATCATATGCCAAATTATACAGCCTTGAAATCTGAAATTTTGCTATTCTGACTTTTTTAGTGGCACGACGTAACTTCAATGCATTGTTCGTATACACCTGTGCTTTGTTCTTCCGGCGAAAGCTGCATGCAAGATTACTGAGTGCTGACACGGTTTTCCTGTTTGGGAACAGACCACTGGCTCTCTGTATTTTTGGGCTGCTCATTTGGCTGGTCCAGTCTGGGGTCCTTTGGCGTCTTGGTGCTGCGCTTGGCTGGAGGCCATCGGCCTCATTGCAGGAATTGGCACACAGGTACGCTCTGTTTCATAGCTGACTGATCCCATCACATGCTCGAGGTATTTGTAGCAATCTTCCTCTGTTTCTGGTGTGCGATTTCGATTTGATCCTGAAACAACGGAGACTATCGACTGTCCATTTCACTACTCATTCAATCACACAGCCTGTCATGCCAACTCATACTAAGTCGTGCTATATACCAAACATAAATGTTCTATCTTGCTACGATTTCCATTTGATCAGGTGTTTCAAAAATCCCCATTTGATCCTTATGAGGAAACAATGAAAACTATTAGCTGTCTATTTTACTGCTCTCATGGACTATCAATCACACAACCTGTCATGCCAACTCATAATAAATTGGTACGATACCAAATATAGAAGTTCTATTCTGCTTTGCAATTTCCAAACAACGGGAAGTTACCGCCCTCTTCAGCATTCTCATGAACTTAACCAGTCACACAGCTTGTCATGCTGACTCATCTTCCCCTTTTGCTGTTGCAGGCATATGCAGGATCCCAAGTGTTGCAGAGCATCATTCTACTCTGCACTGGCACCAACACCGGCGGTGGCTATTTGACCCCACGCTGGCTATTCCTGGTCATGTACATCGGGCTAACCCTGATCTGGGCCGTGCTCAACACTTTCGCGCTCGAAGTCATCGCCGTCCTCGACGTGATCTCCATGTGGTGGCAGGTACCAACACTCCCTTCTAAAGCTGCCACTTGCCACATTCGGAGATCCATTATCCGTCTTGTAGCGCACACGCTCCGGTGTCTCGCCTGGTTTCCAGCTTCAGCCGTTGCTTGATTGATGCCCGCAGGTGATCGGTGGCACCGTCATCGTGGTGATGCTCCCACTGGTGGCCAAGACCACGCAGCCGGCGTCGTACGTGTTTACCCATTTCCAGACGACACCGGAGGTGACCGGGATCAGCAGCGGCTCCTACGCCGTCGTCCTGTCCTTCCTGGTGAGCCAGTACTCCCTGTACGGGTACGACGCGGCGGCGCACCTGACGGAGGAGACCAAGGGTGCGGACAAGAACGGGCCCATCGCCATCCTCTCCAGCATCGGCATCATCTCCGTGTTCGGGTGGGCGTACATCCTCGCGCTCACCTTCAGCATCCAGGTAACACACTTTGGCCGCCACACTTCCGGAAATGCTCTGAAAAAAAAATCTCTGGAAATGATGCAGAGGGTCTGTGTTTTATGGTTGCAGGACTTCAGCTACCTGTACGACCCGAACAACGAGACGGCGGGCGCGTTCGTGCCGGCGCAGATACTGTACGACGCGTTCCACGGGCGGTACCATAACTCGGCGGGCGCCATCGTGCTGCTCTTCGTCATCTGGGGCTCCTTCTTCTTCGGCGGGCTCTCCATCACGACGAGCGCCGCCCGCGTGGTGTACGCGCTGTCCCGGGACAGGGGCATCCCCTTCTCCTCGGTGTGGCGCCGCATCCACCCGCGGCGCAAGGTTCCGGCGAACGCGGTGTGGCTGTGCGCGGCGGTGTGCGCGCTGCTGGGCCTGCCGATCCTGCGCATCAACGTGGTGTTCACGGCCATCACCTCCGTGGCCACCATCGGGTGGGTGGGCGGGTACGCGGTGCCCATCTTCGCGCGCATGGTGATGCGGGAGGAGGACTTCCGGCCGGGGCCATTCTACCTGGGCGCCGCCAGCAGGCCCGTCTGCCTCGTGGCGTTCCTGTGGATCTGCTACACCTGCGCCGTGTTCCTGCTCCCGACGTCGTACCCGATCAGGATGGACACCTTCAACTACGCGCCCATCGCGCTGGGAGTCTGCCTCGGCCTCATCATGCTCTGGTGGGCGCTCGACGCCAGGAAGTGGTTCAAGGGCCCCGTCAGGAACATCGACGAGCACAACAACGGCAAGGTCTGATCCCGGCAAGCCCTCAGAGCGATCGACCGACGCCATTCTTTTTCTTCCTCTTCTTGGGCTCTCGTGATGACGTTCTCCGACTGGTTCTCCCTCTACGTGTTATGCTGGATCAATGGGGATTAGTTTAGGTGGCGAGTGGTGGGTTGATTATTCCTGTGTGGTATACAAGGAAGAAGGTATTACTTAGGTGTAGGTTTGCAAAAATGAACTCGGAAGCATTATGAAAACAAGGGAGGAAATGTTGCGCAAACCGAAAAGTTAAAGAAAGATGGACTACCGATGGATGAACAACAGAAATGGGATGCGTGACGAGAATGTCAACAACAGAATTTATTCGCATACACATGTAGTTTGTGCTACCCTCGATGTTTGTTAACCCACTCCTCTTAGACACGTATCTTGACTAAACGGCAAGGTTGATATCAGCTCTATGCCAAGACACTTGCGCAAACCAGAAGGAAGAGGAAGGAACACTTGAGTGAGTGAGGAAGGGAGGAACTGCGAATGATACTTTTCCATACATTTCCATCCCCGCGCTCTGAGCGAGCGCAGCACGCGACGGACGTGGGGCTCCAGCTTGTGGCGGAGAAGGGAGGTGGTCGTGGATGGCGCTAGCTGCCGCGTGTTCTCCGGCTGACCGTAGGAGGAGATGTGCTGGCACATAGATGTGACCTTTTCGGGGTTGATCTTCCTTAAGATGATACATGTTCGTGAAGTCCAGGTTCACTTTCAGTGGCAAGTTACTGGTCATGTTCTTTTTTTTGCGGGAAATGTTCTTTGAAGTTTAATCCCTGATCAAATTGTACAGCTACTCTTAATAAGTACTCTAAAATGGTTAGGAGTTCCTTTCGTTCGTTCTTCCTTACATTTTTTGCAATTTGGTGCCTACATTGAGTTGGCTTTTGCGTATCAGTCACGACCAGACTCTGACTTTAAGTCTGTAACTTCAATCTTTTTTGCCTTACCTTGTGTGAATTGTGAAATCATGCATCTGCCAGCCGGAATCAGATCCTCTGCAGTTGAGCTTATTAACGTGTGTCTGCAGTCACGCCTATCCATCGTCCGCTCAGATCAGACGGCGACCGGCTTCCCTGCTGTCCACGCCTCCACGCATTGGGCCGAGGCCCAGTAAGCACATGGCCTCTTTCCCTAGAAAGAGTCGCTGCTGCTCATTTTTAACGTGCAGGATTGCGTTTTTGGCGCGACGGCTTTTTTTTTTTTGGCGCGAGGAGCGAGCTGCGAGGGCGGCGATCACCTGGTGCTTTTGGCCGTTCACCGTCGGCCGAGGAACAGGTAATCTAATCTTCACTCCTCACCTGTTCCTGTACATACTCAGATTGTGTTGCCTTCCATTTGATCAAGCCGTGGATTTGGTTGCCTTCCACCTCCTTCATTAGATTAAAGGAAACATCATCTTGCCTGCAAGAAAAAGAAATCTGCATATCTGAGGCCTCGTTTGGATACCAGGGGTTAAACTTTAGCCCTGTCACATCGGATGTTCGGATGCTAATTAGGAGGACTAAACATGAGCTAATTACAAAACTAATAGCATAACTCTTAGGCTAAATCGCGAGACGAATCTATTAAGCCTAATTAATTCATCATTAGCAAATGGTTACTGTAGCATCATATTGTCAAATCATGGACTAATTAGGCTTAACAGTTTCGTCTCGTGATTTAGCCTAGGGGTTGTGCAATTAGTTTTGTAATTAGCCTATGTTTAATACTCCTAATTAGTGTCAAACATCCGATGTGACAGTGGCTAAAGTTTAGTCCCTATCTTCCAAATACCCCCTGAGATGGAAGAACATAGGTGCGTAACACCATGGTTGTTACTTTTTCTCCATAAGATTAGATAGATTTTAGCTGTTCAAATAACCACCAAATCAATTTTTTTCTTGTAGGGAGGGTTTGCTGCCTAATTTGAAACCTCAAGTTGGTACGGAGTTCAGTACTATAGATGAGGCTTGGATGTTTTGGATTAGTTATGGAGGTCAAAAAGGATTTGAGGATAGAAAAAGGTACACGAACAAAAGAAAGTTGGATGGGAAGATTACGTCCTGCAGATATGTTTGTGGAAATGAGAGACATAGATTGGAAGATAAAAGGGATCATTTTACAAAGTGTCCAAGAGCTGAAACTAGAACTGATTGTCAATTTTGTATGGGTGTTATAATGGATCGAGAGAAGGGAAATTATAAAGTGGTTGATCTGGTTTTGGAACACAACCACACCCTTCATTTGCCACAAACATCGCATGGGTGTCAAGCTTGGTTTTGGAGAGTAGCTTTTAGTTTTGTGGTTCAAGTGTAAAGTTCAGTTTGTCATATACACTTAAATTGGCATTCAGTTTCTATCATTCTATTTCTTCATAGTACAATTGTCATTTAGTTTCTACAGAGTGCAAAGGGCATTCAGTTTCGTCAGTTTAACACAGGACAAACTAGCAGATTAGTCTTTTGAAACAAGCTCTGCAGTTCAAGGTCAGTTGAAGGTCATGCGCTTGGGGACCACCTCGTCCGTACTTGAGCGGCGCATGCATCGGCAAGGAGGCCGGAACCTCGCCACCGAGCAACGCTTGAGGACGGCACGGCAGCAGACAAACGGCCGGAGCAGCTGGGCGGCAACGCTGATTCAGTCGCATGGTGGTGTGGGGCTGTGGGCTGAGATGGGCCGGCCTGCGTAGACGAGTTTGTCGGGCGCCGTCTGATCCGAAGCGGACGTTGGAGATGTGTGACTGCAGACACACGTTCATGAGCTTGACTGCAGAGGATCCGATTCCCCTGCCAGACCGCCACCTGAGACCCACTGAACTGTGAACTCGTTTTTGTGTTTTCTTTATCAATAACAATCGTGCAGTTCCAAAGGGAAAAAAGTAGAATCACCTAAGAGCAATATGCATCAGCGGCATTGGAAAAACACTGAAACAAATACTGGTCTTAATCTTTCCACCATGCTATTGCTACCATGCCCAATGCTCATAGGTTGTCCGTTTCTTCATCTTCCGGACTTCTGCTCATGTATGCATATGTTTTGTTGTTTCTCTCTACTGAAACAGTCATGTAAGCCAAAAGGTAGGGGAATGAGCAACTAAGAACAATAAGCATGGAAGGCATCAAGGAAAACGCCAAACGAATGCTTTCCTCCATGTTCCATGCCCACTGCTCTGACACACTCAATTTTCCTCTTCCCGACTCACTGAAGACACCATCACCTAAGGCTACACATGACTACATGAGTATATTTTGTTTTCTTCACTAGAACAAGGTTTCAAGCCAAAGGAAGAGGAAGGAGCACCTAAGAACGATAGGAATGGGAGGCACCAGGAAAACATAGAACACAATCATGCTTTCCTCCATGTTCCCATTCCCACTGCTCTTAGACAGTCTCTTTCTTCCTCTTCCCGGCTTGCCAGCCTGAGACAACTTGGCTGAGAAGTTGAACCACTAAACAATGCCCTTGACATGATGTGGTATATATAGGCATGTGGTGCAGTGCAGTGCTTTAGAATGTACAAAATCCTTGGGAGTGAAAGCAGTGGATGTCCTACTACGTGGCACACATTATGCACACCATTGAATGGAAGTGGGCCAAAAAAATAGCTGTTGATAATGTAGTGTATTTGCAGAAAGGGGACTAGGATATCTTTTCTGCATACACATCTAATAAGTCAGCAGGAAAGTCCTGGGTTTTAAGAAATGCATTTACAGCAAGGGAAATGAAAAATAAACTACGCGTTCATTGACATTTTTTGAATGAATGAGAAGGTCGGTACATGTGATGGAAGATCATTAGAACCAAGCAAAGAATAGTTTAGAATTAAGCATTACACGATACTATCCACTATAGTTTGAGTCATGTACAACACAAGGACCTTAGCGCCATGTATGTGACTGCAAGCTATGATTTTTGCGATGCTGTTTAATATCTTGAAGAAACATTTTCAGAAACAAATACCCCTAAAATGTAGATCTTGGCGAGTTGCACCATATGAGTTGTTATTCCTGTAGTCATTGCACAGTATGCTAAGGTTCAGACAAGGGCAGCAAAATGAGGCCCTGGTTACAAAAAGGACCTGATCAAGTAGGTGGATGTGCAAGCTAATTGAATGTTGCGACGATGTAACAGTATCCCTATGATCAAATGCAGAATTGGAATTGTGGCAATGTGTTTTCCCCCCTACAGTCATTTACAGTATGCTGGTGTTCAGAAAACTACAGATAAATGAATGATTTCATTCAGAAAATTGATTTAGAACAGCACCCCTAGAATGGGCTATCAGCCTATCACCAACCGGGCTCCTTATCGATTGGAAAGGTGAGGTTAAGCCTGTAGATCAATGACAGTGTCAGTACTCTGCAGCAGTAATGTGCTAAAACGCAATAGCACAGAGTACAGAGCTCCATATGCTCCTTCACTGTGCTAGATATAGCGTTGCCCAGATACACACTACTAACGCACATTGTCGCAGACGCGCGGGATGTTGCAGTGCACAGCGACACAGTTTCCGCCCTTTGGATGCAACATCCTCTTGGTGCAGGCAAAGCAGTACTTAAAATCAGCATTCTTCCTCACCACCGAGGTACCATCAAGCTCGCGAAATTTTTGTCCCGCTGCAGCAAACAATAGCAGCTTCATAAAAAAAATGACTCAGGATACTATAACACGTGGTGCATTAGTCTTAATGGTTACTGAACTGAAATAGAGGCAGAGTAGTTTTGAGTTTGGCATCCAACATTTGGATTATGTGGAATTATTCGGTATGCGATAGTGTAGCTTCAGTCATAATTTCCTACACAACAAATATCATGTTTTCTCAAGATCACCTACGATAAGACCCAAGAGTAGCCAGCCTCCAAAACCTGGCACTGGAATCATAAACAAATCCATCAAAAAGATGCAAACACGCTTACCGCTAAAACCCATCAAAATTTTCTTGCATCAAAGATTCAGGGTTGCATCCATGTTCATTTTAGATTTAATAATACTTCCCTAAATGTACATTCTTTTTGCAGGGAAACTGTTAATGTTCAACTAATAAGAAAGAAAAACGATCACCTCCCAATGGTTCACAGCAAGTGACAATAAAGCCACTTGGAGCCCGCCTTTTGCCACAGTGGTAAATCTCAGCGAAGAAAAGTTGTTCCTGCAAACCCTCCTTGATGGGCCTTGCGCTGAAGTTAATATGTGTGTAACAACATCGTTGCTCAGGTATATACTGATCACAGGCTTGGCATCCAAGAGCTCAAATTTGATCTGGGAACAAGAAACCGGCCAATAAAGGTCATGGCAATGCAAATCAAAATCCAATATTGATAACACATTCTTTTCTAGAACAAGTAAATAAATTGTACAGCGCACCTTCTTTTTGTTGTAGTGCTCCAAGACACCCGTTGCAAACCTATTGGCCTGTGCAAACTGAACTTTTGGATTGGCCCGAAGATTGTGAGGATCTTTACTCTCAGGAGCCCTGCACCCAACAGCACATGTATTGAATAGTATGCAATCAAAATTTATGAACTGCAATCTTATTCGATTTGCATTTAGGTTACCATTGTACAAACCAAACACCGTCTAGGTATCAATGCACTATGTTTAAGAGAAACTGGACATTATACACCAGTTTGCATTTGTCAAAAGACTAGACGTTACTGAAAAGTGGTATGCCTAGTTGGTGTCAGCATCCATGCCTAAATACTGAAAACCTTGTTAATGGAGGGGAAAAATGGAGGGGCTATTTTTCAAGGCAAGTTTGTGCATCTAAATTCATGAAAAAGAATTGAAGATGCGGAATTTCAAGAGGAAGAACGAATAAAAAAGGCTTCCCAATGGTGTAGATTTGTATTTTTCATGGCTAATTGTGTGGTACCCAAAGCCAACAACCCAATAAACAAAATTGCCGCATGAGTTCCATGCGTCCACTCTCCATCCTGATCGGGATGAGGAGAAAACCAAACTAGCAATAATTAACAGAGCAGATTCCATTAAATTTGCTCTTCTTAGTTCTTACCGAGCAGGCGCAGGAGCAGGCGGTGGCGGAGGAGGTGAGGGCACGTCGGAGGGTGACCCTGTCCCCCGTTGTGGATTTGCGGCGAGGGAGGGTGTGATGCAGATCCAGCTTCTCTAGGCTGCGGCGGCGCGACGTCCGCGACGTCATGATCCTGCGTCACCGCGGCCATCGACATCGTCGCATGGCGAGGTCGCCGCCGCAAGGGCAACCCTTGCAGGCAAAGCGGCGAACACCTAGGGCGCGACCGCCGGCAACGCGCCGACACGCCAGGACACAGAACGAAACTCGAAACGGCGACGACGCCTGACGAGAGCAGCAAGCGAGCGGAGACGACGAGGGCGTCGGGGTGAGGAGACGTGCGTGCCTCGCAAGCACGATGAGAGGCACGGGAGTTGCGAGGCAACGAGGAGCGGTGTGCAGTGGCGCTCGGCGGCGGGCGAGTGGCATTTCTCACCGTCCCTTTCCCTTCCCACCACCACGCCGCTTTCCGTACGCCGACGCCACGGCGCTGCCGCGGGCGGACGAACTAGTGCCGCGGGCCGCCGCACGTTGGGCGGGCCCGTGATCCTTTTTTTTTCCGAAAACAAAGGGCTCGTGATCCTGACGGAGGCAAGCGCGGGACACGCCCAGCGGGAGCCGGCGCGCGCGACCTCGCCGGCTTCCATGTCGCCGGCCGGCCTCGAAATATTTGCGAAACGCCCCCTGGCTAATCGCGATCAGATTATTTTGCAAATAACACCGATAGTCGCGATCCGATTATTTTTATATAACCCCATACAATCTACATATAACACATCGCGATTAATAGTCACGATCCGATTAATTTCATTTAACCCCTTATTATTTAAAATACCCTCCTGTCGTGGTCCGCTCCTCCTCCTCCGCCCCATCCACCGCCCGGTTCACCATCTCACCGTGTCCGGTGCTCGCCGCCGGGCAGCGGCAGTCGAAATGGACATGCCATGGAGCCACAGGACGGAAGTCGGAGGTGTCGACGGGATAGGGCTCCATGATTCGGCGAACTCGATCCCACCTCCGCCACCCCCGGACTCCGAGTGCGAGGGCAGAACGCGACGGCGTTGGCTTCGTCTCGTGCGGCGCGTGGAGAGAGCCACCGTGCCTACCAGCTGGACTGCAAACTCCGTGAGTGTCCTCTCCCTGATGTACAGGCTACTGTTTTCCCCCATTGTTGTTAATGATGTTCATCTTCTGATGGTTTATTTCAATGCACCGGGAAGCTACTAGTCCTGAAATTAGGTCAAATAACCGTACAATTCTGCACCTATTGCTAAAGTTTCTGAGATAGTTAGAAACCAGTTCGTTGGCAACCTACATTGTCTTGGATGTTGGAGCATCTAAGAACACTAGGCGTGAGAGGCATTTGAAAAGCACTGAAACCAACCTTGGCCCCTGAGGCCCTAATTCTAGAGGGATATAATCATAGTCGTTCGTCCATGCTCCTATGAATATGTGCTCTAAGGTTCTCTGTTTCTTCCTTTTCTCGACTTGTGTTCATGACATCGCTATCTAAAGCTATGTGTGCATAGTTCTGTTTTTTTTTATCTTCTGAAACATCTGTGTGAGCCGAAAGGAAGGGGAAGGAGTAACTAAGGGGGTGTTTGGGAGGAGGGGGCTAAATTTTAGCCCCCGTCACATCGAATGTTTGGACACTAATTAGGAGTATTAAACTTAGATTAATTACAAAACTAATTACACAACCCCTAGGCTAAATCGCGAGACGAATCTATTAAGCCTAATTAGTGCATGATTTGACAATGTGGTGCTACAGTAACCATTCACTAATGATGGATTAATTAGGCTCAATAGATTCGTCTCGCGATTTAGCCTAGGGGTTCTGCAATTAGTTTTGTAATTAGCTTATGTTTAGTCCTCTTAATTAGTATCCGAACATCCGATGTGACAGGGCTAAAGTTTAGCCTCCTCCTTCCAAACAGCCCCTAAGAATAATAGGCATGGGAGGCATTGGGAAAACACCGAAGTAATCTCCACCCCTAGTTGTAGAGGAAAAGACAAATCTAAGCTTTCCTCCATGTTCCCATGCCCATTGCTCTTAGAAACTCGTTTCATCCTCTTCCCTGACTCACTCTCAAAACCTCATTATCTCAAGCTACATATGAAGATATATTGTTTTCTTCACTGGAATTTTGCAGGCCTAAGGAAGAGGAAGGAGCACCTAAAAACCGTAGGAACGGGAGGCATCAGGAAAACATTGAGACAAAAACAGAAGTTTTCATGCTTTCCTCCATGTTCCCGTTCCCACTACTCTTAGAGATTCTCTTTCTTCCTCTTCCTGGCTTACACACTCAAGACCTCATCATCTAAGCCTACACAAGTACATTTTATTTTGTTCACTGGAACAATTTCGTAGGTCCGAGGAAGAGGGAGGAGCACCTAAGAACTGTAGGAATGGGAGGCACCAGGAAAACACAGACAAATGTCTGCATCCAATTCTTGAGGGGAAAAAACAGACAGTTGTTGTGCTTTCCTCCATGTTCCCATTCCCACTGCTCTTAGGTATTCTCTTTCTTCCTCTTCCTGGCTTACCCAGGCCTAAAACAATAAGAACAAGAAGTCTGAACTGTTCAACAATGCCTATGGTAGTCTTTGGTATATATAGGGCTAGTGTAGTACTGCAGTGCTTTAGACCGTACAAAATCCTTGTGAGGGAAATCAATGTATGCACCTACTTGCTATTTGCTACTGCATGGATCACTGCTCTGCATCCCATTCAATGAAAGTGGGCTGGGAAACATCTGTTAATAATATGGCACACTCATAGATAGTATTGGGTGGAAGGCCAACATCTATGTCCTTGAGCTTAAGAAATGCAGACTACTTCATTCATGGGGAACTAACGTATAGCAGAGTAGGTATCTTAATAGGAAACCTGATTCTTGTTATCCCTATGCTTGCAGAATGCAGCTGCTTGCGCGAGTGGTATGGGTGTGGGTTATTCCCTCTTTTTCATCATGATGAAGGATCTCCATTCCAAGAAATTGATGAACTACATTGCATTTGAATTTACAAAACAATTAGAGGCATTTGATCCTTATTTTGTTAATCAAGCTTTATTTTGCATTAGGAACAAATGAAAGATAAACATATTAAAACACGCAATATCAAGTCTGATGCTGGCTGGATTTGAAGATGGGTGGTCCCTTCTCGTGTGATCCTTCTGGATGAGACAGGAGATAGTGGACCCAACTGTCCAAAATAAGTCGAACAACTGCAATAGTGGTGATCTGGCTCTGTGTTTAGGTCTTGCTATTCTTTTTTTTTTTGCAATTTGTTTTGGACATCCTCTTCTTCAATTTCAAAAGAACATCTTCAATAAGAACTGTGATATAGTCATCTGTGTGGTAGTTTGTGAATCTGAGATATAATTTTTGTGCTATTTCCCTTGATTCACTGGTCACAAGCTTGTATTCACTGAAATTGTTTTATATTAGGCTACTGTACATGAAATCTTCCCAGGATACAATTCGTTAGAAATTTGGCACATATACATGAACTTTAATATTGAATGTTATCTGTAATCTATGTTCCCAAGCTTGTGCAATATCATAGTTCTGCCACTAAGATCTACGAAACCATGAACGTTTCATTTATTTCCTTGATCACAAGCATTTTGCAAGTTCATAGGAAAAGGAAGGAACACCTAAGAACAATAGGCATGGGAGGCATTGGGAAAAAATGAATTTGATCCCCTATTCTAGAGGGAAATCATAGTTCGTGCTTTCTTCTATGTTCCCATGCCCAATGCTCTTAGATGCTCTTTTCTTCATCTTCCCAACTCGCCCTGAAGGTCTCCCACTCTTCTTGACTCATTCTCAAATCTATATGTTTTTATCTATCAAAGCAACTGTGTGAGCTAAAAGGCAGAGGAAGGGGAACCTAAGAATGGTAGGAACGGGAGGCATTCAAGAGACAACCTCCACCTCCAATTGTAGAGGTGCACATGCTTTCCTCCACGATCCCATTCCTTGATCTTTCTTTCTCTTCCTGGCCCACCCTCAACTCTCAAGGTACAGGACTTGAAAAGTTTTAGAATGGAACTAAACTGTTGAATGGTGCCTGCATTGCTGTGAATCCCTGTAAGCAAAAGCACTAAATAGTGAATACACTCGCCTACTGCATCATCTGCCTTGTGCACAATAGTGCACATCATTCAATGAACACTAGGCTATGCAATATCTATTGATAATAAGATCGAGTGTGGTGAGGATATCTGGAAATCTTCTGCCTGTCAATAAAAGAGGCCAACAGATGACAGCCTGACAGTTCTTGTTCTTTTTAAGGCATTTTCTTTTGAGGGTGGCCTGACTCGGAGTCATGCTTTTCGGAAAAGGGAGAAAGAATCCATATTCTCTTAGGCCCCGCATATAAAACATGCATCATACGTAAGTGTTAACTTTGAGAGAGTGATCCAAAGTCTGCCCATAGTAACAGGAAAACAAAACTAAGAAAAATACATCTAGGTGGTTTTACAAATGGAGAACTCCCATCAACTGTTAATTAAACATGAATCTGTACAAAACCACAATACATCAACAAAGTTCTGTTCTTGTCATGCATCAAGCTTGAAAGTCTCGATGTACACACTGGTTCAGACAAAAGTGTTGCTTTGAGCTGTGCGTTCATTCACCATGTTCCTGTATGTTCATTCATCATGCGCAGGGCTTGACTGCAGCTCTATTAAATGAGGTGTGTAGGCACTTGTAGGTCTTACTTTGTTTGCCAACACACTTTTTGCAGTTTTCAGAAATATTTCATTTGTTTACATCTCAACATCATAATGCACCATCACCTTTTTTACTATTAGAAATGTTTTGTCCTGATTTTTAAATCATTGCAGTTTCAGAAAAAATGATTACTGCTAGTGGGTAATACTTTTACAAAGATATATAAATATGCTGTCTTATGTTATTGAGGCCGAAGCCTACCCTAACTTTGTTTGAAACAAAAGGCTTTTCTTGTTGTATGTCATTAAGGCTTAATATGTGTGTGTCAAAGTTTTTAGGGTCATATAATTTATTTCGCTAGTACTTAAATTGTGGTGATAGGACTTCATCACTCATTTTCACTCTAGTTAAAAGCTACAAAATCTATGTTATCATTCTGTGACAGGTTACAAAACAGAACCTGGTCTAAGACCACAGTTTATGTTCTCGTGTTGCCATGCCTAGTTGCCTACAGCTCTTAGGCATTCATTTCTTTCTCTTCCTGACTCGCCCTAAAAACCTCATTTCTGAACATATCATTGGATATCATTTTGCAAGTCAAAAGGAAGAGGAAGGATATTAGATCAGTAGGCAAGGGAGGGATTGAGGAAACATGAAAACAAGTCTTGGTCCTTAGTTATAGAATCAGCAAAGAGTTTGGCATTTTCCCTTCACGTTCCCATGCCTATCGCTCTCAGGCACTCTACTGTTCCTCTTCCCAACACACTGTTAAATTCCTCACCGTCTAAACCTACATTGACTTTTTTTTTAATGTGTGTGTGAGCCGAAAGGAAGAGGAAGGAGTACCTAAGATCGATAGGAATAGGAGGCATAAGGAAAACACAAAGCAAATTTCTACCTCCGATGCTAGAGGAGAAAATGAGCCTGAGGCTTTCCTCTATGTTCCTATTCCCGCCGTTCTTAGCGACTCTCTTTCTTACTCTTCCCTCACACCTAAAGTGAACAACTTTCACAATGTTGGATAGCTCAGCAGTGCTTGTAGTGTTCCGATGTATATATAGATCTCTGTGCAGTACTCTAGTGTCTGGACTGTGCAGAACCCACAGGGGGCCACCTAACACACTTTAATGTTGGATAGTTATGGAGATGGAATGGGAGATGTATACCTATGCAGGTTTTTTTCCTCTTTGGCCCATGCCCATATAATTGGTTAAAGGGTAAAGAAAAGTACCTGTGTGTTCACTTGGATTCTTATTTTGACTAATTACAGTAGGGAGTAGAAAAGAGGACACTTCATGAATGACCGAGAGTGAAATTTCAAGTGTCAATGGCGTGTGGGCTTCCATTCCATCTTATGTTTAATTATTTTATTTAGTTAACAACATCGCAACCATATATGGATGCTATTGTTTTTTGGTGAGCGGAAACAGTAGGAGAAACCTATATGGATGCTATAGCTAAGCAAATTATGCACTATGTATGATTGTATGTTTACATGAGGGAATAAGAGGTCCAACGAATTTTGTGTTTATGACAATAGGGAGCAGAACTGAATAATTAGGCAAAAGCAATTTAATTTTACAAAGCAGCTGTTCATTATGAGATCAACCGTAATCCCCAACGATAATGCACTACACATTGGCAGTTTGTTATAATGTTTTCAAGTTTCAACCTAAAGCCAGTATACATGTTTATCATGAACATATGCATGCATGTGCTGGAAGTATCAATTTTGAGGGCATGCTTATTTTAAAATAAGCAGGATTAATGAGACATCTTGATGAGTCTCAGTTAGCTTAGTTCGATCTCTGCTTCACCACAATGTCAAGGAGATTATGTGAGTGTGTTCCACTGTTCTCATACTTGAGGAGAATACATGAAATGGTAGAAGCTACATGCATATAGTTTTTACTGTCATTTTACTAGTTTCCTTGATAGGTATGTTTCTCCATTTTCTGGCTATGCCCCATGGCCCCATTTGTTACCTAATTAGGAACATGAGCTTTTGAGCTGATCAGAATGGTTCTACGATCAAGTTACTGACTACCTCACCAATCATGTCCAATAATTATGTTAGTGAGTTTTTGTCTGTATCTCCTTTGTCTGCTCAAAACCTACGTTACCCAGGTATATCAGCTCGACGCCATACCAATATGTCACCCTAGCTACTACCTGTAAATGTTGTATTTTATTTGTCTTGAGTAGGTTTGGTTCAGTAAAGAAGTAGTGGAGAATCTTTGCGACTATATATGTTCTCGGATCTCAACTAATATTTTGTTCCTTTTTAATTTTGGACTATGGTTATTTCTACGTACCATATCTGTCCCACAATCATGATATCACCTTAGATTATGTGCTTACTAGTTAATAGTTGACACCTACACCGTTCTTTGTCTAGTAGAATTTGCAACAGATACTACAGTACGGGCCTTGGTATTTCTGAATGTTTTTTGAAATGCCAAACAAAACTAAAGCATGCCAAAGCAAATCATATCTGGTGCAAGAAGAAGCACACCACACATCCGCAATATGCTATTGTGAGCCAAAGGAAGAGGAAGGAGCACCTAAGAATGATAGGAATGGGACATTGGGAATGGTCAAGTCTCATGCTCCATTATATGAGCAATAACAGCTTTCCTCCATGTACCCTCTCGTACTATACTTAGGCCCTCTTATTATCTTCCTCTTCCCAGACTCATTCTCCTGGCCCCATCATTTAAACATATATACAAATTTCTTCTTCTCTCTACTAAGACTAATGTGCAAGCCAACGGGAAGGGGAAGGAGCATCCAAGAACAATAGGAATGGGAGGCACTGGGAAAACACAATACCAAATCTCCTTTGATGCTAGAAGACAAGGTACAGAGCTCATGCTTTCCTCCATGTTCCTATTCCCAGTGCTCTTCGATCCTCTCTTTCTTCCTCTTCCCTGCTCACCCTCCATAGGGAAGTTCCAAGAAAATTCAGAAGTTAGGAGCTAGGAAGCTGAACTCTTGTGCAACTCTTTGGGGCATTGAGGTATATATAGGCCTCTCTAGTTTAATGCGTTAGCACAGTGAAGAAACGTAGGGCATATTGCACCATAGGAGTGATGGACATAGTCATTAATGATAGAGGGGGTCAGGCAATCTGTGATTTTAGTGTACTTTAGTACGTGTATCTTCTGACCCTGCGTATTACTGTCACCACAAGCCAACAGCTTAGTCCGAAGAGCTGATATTGTATGGCAAAGGGAAAAGAAAAGCATTGGCATTCACTTAATTACCTAAGAAAGGGAGTGATGGGAGAAAGATGAGATAGAAACATCTGATGTGATGGCCCTTTTGTTAGATGTTGAGCACAATCGCACAGAAAGAAAAAGGGTGAAGGGCATGCATGGAAGATAAACTAGTGTCCAATTACAGTCTGTGTGCATAGTAATTAAGAGGAAGGCAAAACTAGACAAGTAAACGAAGCACTGTTTTGACTTCAAAATTAAAGAAACTTCAGAAATCACCATCCATAGTCCGTTTCAAGGAAAAAAAATAGAATTTACATTTTTCCGGTATACAGTTCAGTGTGAAAGAACATCTAGGCCCCTAATTCGATTTTGGCGATTAATGACAACACGATCATTGTGACTAACGTGTGTTTTGCAGCGCATTCAAAAAGTTAGTGCAATGACGGGCTTTCATGGTATTCTTGGACCCCCATCATGTAATTGAAATTATATCAGTTCAAAGGACTAGCGTGAAGACTAAGGACTAGCTAGTTCCAAGTATCATTTAGTGTTGAGAGACACTTGGATTAGTATAGGCCTTTTATTTTCCTTTAGCCGTACTATAGGGGGGGGGGGGTTGAAGAGTAGTAGCTTGATCTAGGCGAGTTATTGAGTTGAGTGGATGTACACTTGTGAAACTAGGCACTAGGTAGCTCAGTCGAAGCTCATGAAGATGATGAAGAAGTGGTCGAACTCAAAAAAATTGAATTGGTTGAGTTACTACTCGAAAATGTGTAGAAGTTCAAGTCACCGATTGATTCGCTGACCCGTGGGATGAGTCACCGAATCAGTCGGTGGCTACAGGATGTGTGAAGTAAACGCAAAGGACCATCGATTGGTCCGATGGGCGCAATAAAGGTCCAGCGTTTGTGTCGGTGAGTAGCAGCTGCGCCTGAGTTGTTTGTGTGACACTGTACCCACCGACTGATTCGGTGGCCACTCATGTAACAACCATAAAATTTACTGACCAAAATCACTCGCTAAAAATCATTGTCAAAATTTTACTGTTTGAGCTCTCAAAACTCCCATCTTCCTAGCGAATTCGCTGTCCCAACGCCCGAAGCCAACAACCATCCTTTTATCTTTTTCCTCTCCGCGAATTCCGCCACGTGCCGGGCGAAAGACTGCCGCGCGTGCTCTGACCGTTTTCCGCAATCACCGCCGACTCTCCCTTTTCTTTTCCTCCTTTTCTCCCTCTTCCTTTTTCTCTTTTCTTTTTTCCCCTTTTCTCTTCCTTCTTCTCTTTATTCTTTCTCCACCTTTCTTCTTCCTTCCTTCTTCCTGGCGCGCACGCCTGCGTCCCCCCCTAGTCGAGCGCCACCGGCCCCCTCCCTGCCGCTCTTGCGCTGGCCCTGGCCCCACGCCACCCGCGTCCTCTCCCGCATGCCACGTCGCCCCCCCACTCGCCCTACCTCCCGCATGCCACCGCCCGAGCACGCGCCCCAATCACCGCGCCACCCGTCGCCCAGTCACGCGCCACCCGTTGTCTCGTCTCTGCGCCGCACGCCGGATGAGCTCAGTGCCGTCCTATGCCCGCGCATCTCACGCACAGCGCCGTCTTGGGTCGCCCCGCCCGTGCTGTGCATCCCGGCCGCCATTACTGCCGCCCCTACCACCGCCCTGTGTGCCGCTTGTCGCCACCCTTCCCCGTCGGCTATAAAAGGGGGGCCAATACCCTGAGCCTCGCCACCACCTCTCCATCACCTCCCCCGCACCACCAGAGCCACCTCCCTCACCACGCTCACACCAGAACGCCGCCACTCGAGCCACCCCCTGAGTGCCGCCGGTGCCGCCTTCCCTGCTTCCGCTCGCCCAAGGTAAGAGGCCAAATGGAGTCCCCTCGCCCTCCCCATCTTCCCCCGCCACCCAATCTCGCCGCCGATGAGGCTAGGCCGGCCGGGCACCACTGTTTCCCCCTCCTTTCCCCTCTCCAAGTCACGGTTCAGAGGAGGAAGAAGATAAAAATCCCCCAATTTCAATCTAAGCCCCTCCTTTCTATTCACGAAACAGCCCTCCCACCTCTCTCAAAGTTCTCTCGCAGATCAGCCCTCCCACCGCCCAAAAATCATTACAAACAAGTCCCTGGTTCTCGCAGTTTAGTTCTAAGCCTTGTTTTAAGCCCCTAATACACTGTTATCTCATCATTTTATGCTCCAAACTTACTCCAATTAATCCCAAATTTGACCATGGCATCCTCCAATATATTCACACCGAGTCATGTCCAAATTCCCTGAAAATACTTATTCCTCCTAATTTCCGTTCACGTTCTCTGTTCGAGCTCAACAGGTAAAGTGTTATTTTTCTTTTATTTATTTTGTGCCTGATTTTGCGTGCCGTAGATCACGGAGTGCCCGAGGAGGAGCCCAAGGAGGAGCTTGATGACCAGTACCGTGAGCTGGAGCTCGAAGACCACCACCGCGAGCAAGAACTCCCGACCGACTTCGAGGACGGCAAATCCAATCTCACCCTTTGATGCATATGTATCCTAATTTTTCAAACACAATCTATTGGCCTGTTTTATAAAATTGTATATTATTTCACTGCTAAAACATGGTTGGATAGCCATCCCTTGATTTTTATGATTATTCCTTGATTGTCCTATAATTATCTCTAAATATGATTTGCTCTGTTTGGATGATAATTACTGCTAGAATGCTTAGGTTCTTGTTACATAATTCAATCATGACTACAATGTGTTTTGTTAAAGAATAAATGTGTGAGTATTTTTAAAAGGGAAAATGGGTTTTCGAAAATAAAGGAAAGAAATACTTAGATGAGATGGATGAGTGTTTCTTGTGTGAAATGCCAATAAGTTGGGCTCGTACCTTTGTGGTTGAGCAAGGTTGGGAGATATCCATCTTGTCACAGTTAAGGACCGAGTTGATGTGCCATCTTGCCTAACCCAATTTATCGTGCAACCACTCGACCGTTGTATGCGGCAACGGCTTAGCATAAATCCCACTAGCTAGTTTGTTAGCCATCAGGAGAGCTGGTGAGTAACGGGAGACCACGAAGAAGGAGTAAGAACTGTGTGAACTTAGATCTTGCATCGACACTAAGGTGATCATGCTGCGGTACCCTACTTGTGGGTCAAGTGTACAACCTCTGTAGAGTTAAAACCTATCCAGGTAGCCGTGTCCACGTCATTGGATGAGTTACGACTTGAACACATGACTAGTGTTTGGGTGATGGATGGTTTTCATGGTGTGTATTGGATTTTGGAAGTGTCCGGCAATTGTGTCGTGAGCTACTGTGGACGGGGAGTCCGGTAGCATTAAAACTTGGATCCTTTGTGTAGGATCAACCCCACTTATTGATTCGGTTACTAAAATAAATGCTTTGCGAAAATCCTTTTGAAAATAAACCCTTGCATGTGTTGAAATCTAGCTTTATTGCAAATGAACTTTAGCCTTATCCTTGATATATCTTGTGCATACTCTTGCTTGTATCCTCCTCCGTGGATGGGGTTGGACTTGTTGAGTACTTTTCTACTCACCCTTATTTTGTTGCTTCAGAGGAAGACCCAGACTTCATCAGCGAGGATTTCGAGTAGGAGGTCATTTCTGCACCTAACGCTGCCTGTGGTGTTGGCCTTTGCAGAATGCTTCCACTGCCGTGTAGTCCTGAGTGCTGTCTCTTGACAGTAGTTTGGCTTACTGCTGTTGTTTATTTACTTATCATTTCGGCATGGCTTTCGCGCCCACTCCCTCAGGAGTTGTACGGTTTTTGAACCATCTATTGAATAAATGTGTTATCAGCCTCCTAGGACTGATATTTGTATCACATTTAGTCTCTACTTATGTGGGGACGCTTCAGCTCACGAGCCCCACCGAATGGGTCGGTGCCATCGGCTCGGCTCGCGATCGGCTCAAAATTGGCTCAAGTAGTTTTGGATGCTAAATAACGCCGCACCAGTTGTTACGGTGGTAACAAGGTTCATGCACTGAATGAGTCGGTGGCTGTGTCAGTGACTGTTGCTAAGTGTACTTGCTACTTACACTGATTGATACAGTGCCTCCTCAGGACCAACCATCACCGAATCAGTCAGTGATGGGTTTTTCTGTGCACGTGAAGGCAACGGCTAGTTTCATTGCCTTGGCCTATAAATACCTCATGGGCTGGTTCATTTCAGTCCTCTTGGCACTCAGTGAAGCTGATAGGATTATTTTGAGGTCAAGGGCAAGTTGAGCACTAGAAGTGATTTGAGAAGTTCTTAGTTGAAGATTAAGGACATCATTAGTGCCTGGAGAGTAGCAAGTGTGCATCCATTCATCTCTTTGGCTTGTGTAGGTCAAGTGAGAGTTTTTGCTTGTTACTCTTGGTGATTAGCATCACCTAGACGGCTTAGTTGGTGGTGTTCTTGGTGAGCTCTCAAGGAGCTGTCTTGTGAGAAGCCCCAAGAAGTGTTGTGCTTAGTTTGGAATCCGCCGATCCGGAGTGGAGAATGGATTGCCACTAGTGAGCACTTGGTCCTTGCACAGATCAAGGGAGAGCTATACCATTGCGTGGGTGCTCCAACGAGGACTAGGGGAGAGTGCCAACTCTTCGATACCTCGGGAAAAAATCAGCGTTCTAACCCTCTCTTTACTTTCCGCATTTAAATTCCACATTTACTTTCCGCATTTCAATTCCTAGAATTGCCATGCTAGTGTAGGGTTGGAACTAGGTTGCAAACCTTTTGTGTGAGTAGATTTTAGGCACATGGGGTGAATAGGCTTGATGATAGGCTTTAATTTCCGAAAAAATTGTAGAAGCCTAATTCACCCTCCTCTTAGGCATCTTAATCCTTTCGTAGTGCCCATTGGTTCCATATGCACATCTTGTTCAAGTGCCCATCTTCTGAAGACGAGTTGATCTGGTAATGCCGCTAGCTGCCTACCATTTAGATTAGAACGTATTGGCAATTATGTCTTATCAATTCTCAGTCTGCCTTAGTCTTTGCTTCATATTCCTCATGAATATTCTGTCTCAGTAAAACAATTGGTTTGCTCATATAATTTTACTTTTTAGTTGCTGATAATTTTATAGATGAACTCCTGCTTTCACGCATATATGATTGTTCTCTTATCTTCATCTTTTCAATCGGCATCTTAATGCCTGAGCCAACTCTAATTTGACAATTATTGAAAGAAAAATTATTTAAGAGTGGGACCACTGAGATTGCAAAATGGAGCCAGAGAGGGCACATGTGATGGACCATTGCTAGCTTGATCTTGTCTGAAATTACAGTGTTCATGGCTTTTCCTTAGATGAAATGGTAGTGTAGGTTCTGAAACTAAAATAAAACTGTATCGCCAACATCTACAAATGAGCTGAAGATGAAGTCTGTAAATTCAAGGAATTTCTTAGCCTTGAACATAAAATTAAATCATGATGATTCTATATGGGACAATTTCGTTCATGTTTTCTTCTTAGGTTACACGGAACCAAAGAAAGTAGTGCCTCACAAAGTAACAGCTATACAATA
>NC_028456.1:20498314-20503570 GCF_000263155.2 Setaria italica
GTCATCTGACACTCGGCAAGATGTGCTGTTTGCCGAGTGTTTTGGCTTTAACACTTGGCAAACAGGTGGCGCCTGGAGGTGCAACTGCCACCTTTGCCGAGTGTTAAAGCCAAAACACTCAGCAAAGGCACCTCTTTGCCGAGTGTAACACTCGGCAAAGTGTTCTGTACCCCCTTTTTTCCCGTTTTGTCACGTATAACGGATCCCTCTCAATTCACAATACACATCATCACAGGCATTTGTAATGAACAATCACATGCATAATTCACAACCACCATTAGAAACATTATTCATAAACATCACAGGCATAATCCAACATAAGCACGAAACAATCCATAAATCCAAGTTCAAGTCACAATTTAGTTTCAACCAAGTTCACGACCAAGTCTAGTTCCGTGGAGGCCAAGGAGACCACTGCGATAAATCTTGATCTTCATTATTCGAAGCCGCTGATTGATTCTGCACATAGGATAGGACATTCTGAGCTAACATCTAAAGTTGTCAAAATTAAAGTATTGAATCTTAAGTACAATGTGTCAAGTGACTCACAGGAGTAGTTGTGGGTGGCTGAGGCGGAGGGAACAACATCGGCGGTGGCGGAGGCAAAGACTGACCCATGCTCGAAGTAAAATTCTGCATGTACTGGAACATCTGGTCCATCCTCATCTGATTTTCTTCCTCCATCCTCCGTCGCATGTCCTCCATCTGCACCGCCATCTCCTCTTGTTTCTTCCTTGTTGCTTCCACCTGGGCCTACAATATTTCATTGCAATGTTATAATGCAAAGCTAAAGTATAACAACAAACGAACGATGAATGGAAGAGAAAGAACCTGGAGAGCCTCCGTCTGGAACTGTGCAGTGGTGGGTCGTGGCCGTATCGCCGGGCTCGAGTCCGTGCTCCTAGCTCGGATCTGGGAGAGAGTGGGAGTAGAGGCTGTGTCGATTACGCCGTCGCCAATCCAATATCGGCCATGCTTCTTGCCTCCTCCCACCCTCATCACGATTTCTCCATCAATGTCCTCGGAGCTCAGATCGAAGTCTGGCCCGTGAACCTCCCTAGCCATCGCTGTATACTCGCTGACGCGACTGTGTATGCTAGGATGGCTGTACGCCTCGGACAGGTCGTCTGGGTTGAAATTGATATCGGCCGTCGCCTTGCCCTTTTTGGAGAGGACCCATGCCTTGAGCTGGGAGCAAGGTCGGCCACCATGTGACGCCGACTGCGGCAAAAAATACGTTAGAATAAAGAATTGAAGTTGCGTACCCATTTTTCTCTATATTCATCAAGGCTTAGGCTGCCTTGATGGTGTGGTGTAGTCGGCATCTGCAAACGCTGCTGCCGGCAAGCAAGGTGGTTCTCGAACCACCCGGGCTCCAACCACACGTCGACCATCTTCTCCCAGCACTGGATATGCGCACGACACCACCACGGAGGCACCTACATCATCAAGCGTGTGACATATGAAAAAAGAAATTGAGCCTAATTAATCTTAAATAGTAAGTATCAATGTTCTTTACTTACCCTCATGAATTGGTCCTTGGTCTGGTTCATTGTCCTTGCCTCCTCTTTTCTAACCTTCATCCGTCTGTATTGAGCGTGGAATTCGATGATGGCCTGGATGCGCGCCTCGTAATGCATGTCCTTCACGAGCTTCTTGACGGCTACATCAGAGACGGCCTTCGCCTTGGCCTCGAATCCCTCCTGGCATCTATAGAAATCCTGCATATAGACGCATATACAGTTATTATTTCAAGAATGTCGAACGTAGGTGATGTATTGAGCAATTTAGTGCGAGGAGTACTTACCCACAGCTCGGCCTTCACCCGCTCCGCTATGTTGGGGAATCTCCTCTGTTGACGATTAGGGATGTCGGGGGCGGCGACGTAGTGGTCCCACGTGTAGGCCAGCTGCTGCTGTCCGGCGTACACCACCAAGCCAGGGAAGTGAACCCTGCACAAAAGGCCAAAGATCCCGTTGGCCTTACGGTTGTGGTCACCCCCACTGAGCTTAATCCAACTCCTGGACAAGTGATTAATATAAATTATTAGTTTTTGTAACTTTCAACATAAGAACATTAATGAGAATATTTAAAGTTACTTACTTGGTCCCAACCGGTTTAATCAGCGGGCGTAAATGCTCAGGTATCGGACGTTTCGGGAGGGATGAGGGACCTCGCAACTATATCTTGAACTGGGCATCCCCTGCCTCCCCGTCCTCCTCCTACTCCTGCTGCTCCTCCTCCTCCGCCTCCTCCTGCTCGTCGTCACCAGAGGCGTGTGCGGAAGGTAGCTCCTCCTCCTCCTCCACCTCAGGTTCAGGCGACGGGGCCCTCGCCGCTTTACCCTTGCCTCGAGGCCTCTGGACCACCTCCTCCTCCTCCTCCTCCTCAACCCTACATCGAGGCCTGCCTCGACGCCTCCCTTGACCGCTCCCTGAACGTGACCCTGACCCTGAACCAGTCCCTATAGCGGCCAGTCTCTCGCAAATCGACGTGAGCTTCCTGATTAGTTAGACTCATACATGTATTAGAAATAATCATCATGATCGGGATTAGCTGGATCATAAGTCTCATCATCACTATCACGTGTGTCGATATAGTCAAGCCCATGCTCCGAAGGAGGAATGTCGTCATCACTGTCATTAGCTAATTGTAATCGTTGAAGTAATTCTAAGTCCTTCACATTCTGAACCTCGTCTCCACCGTCCTCTGCAGCAACCCTTTCGTTGTCTACTTTCATTCCGATCGCTTCGGTTAAATCTATCACAAAACTCCCTTCGAGCCTATCTTCGTGGAATAACTCTCCTTCGTACGTGTTGGGGTCTATATTGTAATCTTCATTGTTTGGTACAGGTAGTTTACCGTGTGGCGATACCTTGTACACAACATCCCAATCCTTAAGACGGCTGCCGGTTTGGCACGGGTATGACAAATAATAAACTTGCGTGGCCTGTTGAGCCACAATATAGACATGGTCTCCTGGTAACATGGATGACTGTCGAATTTTGACTAGCCCAAGATTAGGGGCCCGTCTCACGACAAATGGATCAAACCAATGGCATTTGAATATAACTGGAATTAAGAGGTTTTCACTCATGAAAAGTTAGTTCGTATATTTCTTCAATTCTTCCGTAGTACTCGACCCCATCAGAGCCTGGCGTGAAAACTCCGGTATTTGTGGTTTTTTCGATTGGGCCGACTCTGCTCGTGCCTTGTTGTGTGAAAATGATATCCGCTGACGTCATAACCGGCAAACGACCTGACCCTATAGTCACAACCATCGGCAACCTGTCTCAACTCGACATTCATAGACGCATCGGTTCGGCCCTGCAAGTTCAAGCAGGGCGGTTCGTGATATTAATCATATGTACAAGAATCGAGGAAGAAATTGGATTGTACCTTCTGTTTGAACCAAGAAATGAAATCGGGCATTCCATTTCCCGCACCCTCTTTGAGAAGAGTCTCAGCTTCGTGCGGGTACAGTTGCCTTGATTTACGCCAGAATTGACGATGAAATTGCCTGTAGCAACGAGGAATATACGTTTAGGCAAGAGATGGTGACTAGTTCGAAACAAGTTTGTTGAGAACTTACATCATGTACGGCTCCACCTCAGATAGGTTGGTCAACACATACAGCGTGATAGAGCGCCACTCTTCATGGTTCAAGGTCTTGCGGGTCGCACCACTTGCACTTCCGAGTTGCCCTCGGAAAATGCTAAGGCTCAATTCATCTTCGCTAGCATTGTAACAAGGAGGTGGATTATGCACGCTAGGAAGGTTGTCAGCGTAGTATTTTGATGTGAAGTTTGACACCTCCTCCAGAATGTATGCCTCTGCAATGGATGCTTCAATTTTGCACTTATTCTTACATTTAGTTTGAAGAACCTTTTGACATCTCTCAATTGAATAGCACCAACGACCCTGCACAGGCCCCCCCATTCGTGCTTCATACGGGAGGTGTAGAATCATATGCTGCATTGGATTGAAGAAGCCTGGTGGAAAGATCTTCTCCAACTTACAGAGCAACACAGATGCCATTGTTTCCATTTCTGCAACCACGGTACGAGATAACTCCTTCGCACAAAGCCGGCGGAAGAAATTGCTCAACTCCGCTAGCACCTGCCACACATGCTCAGGGACATAGCCTCGAACCATCACCGGAAGTAGGCGCTCAAGCCATATATGGTAATCATGACTCTTGAGCCCGTTGATTCGCATACTTGCTAAATTCACTCCTCTCTTCAAGTTCGCTGCATAGCCATCAGGGAACATTAACGTTTGGAACTATTCTAGAACCTTCCTCCTTTGGGCCCTCGTCAAAACGATCGGCCTTAGGCTTCCTCCATGACTTGCCAGCTCTAGGAGGCGCCATGTTTAGCTTTGGTCTGTTGCACAACGTCGCTTGATGCACTCTAGCCTTAACGTTATCCTTTGTCTTGTCAGGAATGTCCATAATTGTACCAAAAATTGCCTCGACGATATTTTTTTCCATGTGCATTACATCAATGTTATGTGGAACAAGATGGCCAACAACCACAATCTCACCAAAGAGATGGCACGATGGCCGACAAATACATCCACACCAAAGAAACGGCACGATGGCCGACAACCACATCCACACCAAAGAATTTTCACAAGCAAATAGACATCCTACTTTTCTAATTTATGAAAAAAATCCTACCACCTCTCTAGACATCCTACCACACCTCTATTCTTTTCAACATTATCTAATTTCTAATTTCATTCTTCTCTAATTTCTATTTTATAATTTTCTAATTTCATGCCTCTAATTTCTAAAAAAAATCCTACCACATCCTACCACCTCTCTATTCTTTTCAACATTTTATAATTTCTAATTTCATACCTACTCTAATTTATAATTTGTAGCGGCATGGAAACTTATCGGAGGGGCGACGGCCACGGATAGGGGAGCGGGGGTGGCCGGGGCTGGCCAGTGACGGCCCGCGCGGGCGGGGAGCCGGTCGGGGGTCGGGACCGGTCGGGGGTGGCTGCGGGGGCCAGCGCGGCGGCTGGCCGGCGGCGGCGCGGGGGCGGCGCGTTGGGCGGCCGGGGCCGGCGCGGGGGTCGGCGGGGGGCGGCCGGGGGGCCGGTGCGACGGCGGCCGGGGGCCGGCGCGGGGGCGCGGGCGGGCGGTGCGTGTGCGTGTGCGTGTGAGGGTGTGTGCGCGTGTGTGATTAGGGTCGGCTTAATGTCCAGTCTTTGCCGAGTGCCCCTGATCTAGCACGCGGCAAGGGT
>NC_028456.1:20503670-20575295 GCF_000263155.2 Setaria italica
GACTATATAAGTAAGCTATCAAAGAGCATTTTACTATAATATTATGTGTTGAGTACTCCATATGCATCTGACAGAATACAATGCTCCATCTGGCTATTCAAGATAAAGTGGTGTTATGGATACAAAAAATGTGTTTGAGATGCTTCCCTGATTAAGCACAAAAAAACCTCCAATATCCTAAGCTGCATATCAGCAACACTCAAGATCTCACGACACCGGTGATTTTTATCTACTCGTTATGTGTCATAGATCCCAATAGTTCAGGATATTTTATTGTGATGCGAGAGACACATCCCCGGATTGAGAACAAGGCTTTCTGAATTCCCTATATCTAGCACTAATTAACGTATGATAACGCCTTTGCCGAGTGCTAGATCAGGGGCACTACCTTTGCTGAGTGCTAGATCAGGGGCACTCGGCAAAGGATTTTTTCCCCGAATTTTGGACTAACGCTGACACGTGGACCCACGGCGAGCTTTGCCGAGTGTCCGAGAGTTGACACTCGGCAAACATATTCTTTGCCGAGTGCCTCATTGCGACACTCGGCAAAACAGTACTTATATTGCAAGTGCAAAGTACTGTTTTAATAATTAAAAGTATGTAAACTTTGCAAAAACCTAGTCAAATTCACTAAATATTGTGTATTTCATTTTTTAAGTAATATTATTCCATTATTTCATGGATTTATAGCTCATATTGAATTTATATCTATTAAATTTATATACTTGCAATTAATAAATAAAAATTATCAAACGGATCCGAAAAATTCCCAAAATTTGACATGAACCAATCTATGTTCTCTATGGCCTATAAAAATAAATTTGAACTCAATAACAAATTCAAGTATCGATTCGACTCAAAATCTTACCAGATCCTTCCAACTTCTACGAATCCTCTCCGGAGATGCTTCGAATTCTAAGCATCAGATGTCAAAATTTGTGCGAAACCTTCTCAATTTTTTACCACAGCCTCTGCATATGAAATCATAGCATCTTGGAAAATCTCATGATTTTGAAACTTCATTTGTATGTTTGAGAATTATAAAATCATTCGACCACACGTTCGTAGTCGTGTTTCCTTAACAAAATGTTCGAAATTTCTTTTCATTTTCCGGATGAGACCTCAATTTGGACTCACTAACATGAATATGATTTTTCCACTCATATTATTCCATTATTCCAATCACCTGCAGTTCAAATTTGACTTAAATCAACAAATTACTCTAAATAAAATTAATTCATTAAATATAGCAAACAGGTCAATAAATAGTCCACCTTCTACCATGCAGTGCCAAATGTCATACATGGGGAGTATAAAAAGTTTGGAGGCTGGAGGAGGGAAAAAATGTTTTAGTTTTGCCGAGTGTGTCAAAAAACACTCGGCAAACCTTCATGTTTGCCAAGTGTCCCATCAAAACACTCGGCAAACATTGATGTTTGCCGAGTGTCGACGGGGGACACTCAGCAAACATCTAACGTTTGTCACCTCCCCTATCGGACGTCGCACGTGCTAGTCACGTGCTTAAGGGTTTGCCGAGTGTATTTTATTTGCCGAGTGTCCCCCGTGAGTTTGCCGAGTGTTTTTTTTGGCACTCGGCAAACCATATTTTCGCCGAGTGTAATATTTTTGCCGAGTGTTGTGAGGGATACACTCGGCAAACACGGCCTTTGCCGAGTGCCCGCAATAATACACTCGGCGAACAAATTACACTCGGCAACTTTAGTGTTTCCCGTAGTTATGTGAATAAAGGGTTTCACACAATCAAAACAGATTAAAAGACTGTCATATAAGCAGCTCGAAGGAGGAAAACCAAGATGCTGTTCGGCAGCTGGTTGGCTGGCTGCACTGCTGGCTGCTTCTGACTGCTGGCTGCAACTACTACTTTGCAGTTGGCTGCTGCTTGCTTCTGGCTGCGCTGCATCTACTGCTTCTTTGCAGCTGGCTTGTACTGCGGGAAACCACAATTGAATTCAAATTTTTGGCAGGAACGCGGGCAATTGATTTCAATTTTTTGGCACAAACGCAGCCCAGCCAATCAAAGTAACCCGCCATCACCATATCAATAGCCAATGAATCAGTGTCGTTCTACTAACAGTTCATTACAATAAAAAATTCCGCACAAACTAGTTGACATAAAACATATGGCAGAAACAAACACACATAGACATAGAACATTATAGGGATGCAACAGCGAGGCATCGAGTACCATTGCTAGGGTCTGTTGGCTCAAATTCCACTACCTGGATGCCTAATTGTCAAAATTTGTTGTCACCACCTGCATGTACCCATTTTGGCATAGCCATCAGTGATCACCAACATCTATGCAAACTTGTATAGAAGGAAAATCCAAATCAGTCATACATGTTAACTACATGAAGCAGATTCCCGCCGCGATCCAATATCGTACACTTGCCATATCAGGTGTAGCATTTGCTGCCACCCATTCGGACACGTGGTAATCCGGAGTTTGCGTCATGTTCCTTTCTATAATACTTGCATCAGCACGATCCAACAAATAATTGTGAAGTGCAAAGCAAGCAATAAGGATCTTCGTTTACCTCTCTCACTCATAAAATGGGATTCCTCGCAAAATATGCCACCTCGATTTGAGCACGCCAAATGCTCGTTCCACAACATTGCGAAGACTCGAATGGTGGAAGTTGAATTTCTCCTCCAAAGTTTCAGCCCCTCTGCTGCTGAACTCCTCAAGATGGTACCTCGTACTGCAATATGGCCCCAGATATCCTTCACGAACTACGTAACCTAAGTCCACCAGATAGTACCTTCCTACACAACATCAAACATATTCACCATTAGTGACAACACTTTTACAATTGTTGCTTCATGAACGTAAGTAGCCAACTAACGTATCTGAAGGTGGATGTGGGTAAATTGGTGTCTCCATACAGTCTCTCAACACCGCCATATCATGACTGGACCCAGCCCTCCCCGCTCCTACAAATGTGAACCGCATGTCCATGTCCACTATGGCTAACACATTAAAGCTTGGTCACCCTTTCCTATTAATGAAGTTCAAATGTGACTCACACCTGATTTGTACGGGAACGTGAGTTCCATCTAAAGCACCTATGCACCCATCAAAGAATGGTGCATATTGGTTGAGCCTATGATTAATCTTTGAGTATGACATGTCCTTTGGAGTGATAACCGTCTGTGCGAATGAGAACATGACATCTGCCTCATGAGACATCTTCCTACATATTGTGTCTAATGACTGCTCAAATCTATCTCTAATCTGTCTAGAAGCCTGTTGTGTCCCACAAGCCTAGAGGAACATAGCTAAAGCCTTGATAGATTCGACCCCTTGTGTTGAGCACATGAAAATTAACTAAGATATCATGCAAGGAATGCATCAAGATACATACGAAAATTGTCATAGCACCTCTAGCTTTCCCGCATATTCAGCTCAACCCATTGACGTTCGGTCATTCGTGGCAACTCCACGGGAAGGTTCACCACAGGAGCTGGACTACTGCTCCCAGCTGCATATGCTCCTACAACTGCTACTACCCCCGCTAGATGGTATATGACGGAGCTAGCATCACTGCTAGTGTCGCTGTTTGATTCCTCAGTGCTGCTCATAATGCAAGCAACCTGTGCACAAAATAGACATTAATGGTTCAGTCATAAGGCTACAAATGATATCTACATGTGCACGGAATAGACATTAATGGTAAGTGTAAATCAGTATGATTTCTCAAGGCGGAGCAAAGCCATTTGACAAGTATTTAAGGTCATGATGAGTTACTTAAGGCTACAAAATGGCAGAACCAAATTTCAGGCTATAAAGTAAAAGTTACACCACAAGTTAGAGAACATACTCTTTCAAACCTGTCAATATGGCTTCCCTTTCCTCCTTAATGGTCCTCCATGCCTTCCTGGTAGAATGAAAAGCAAGTTAAAACTTCTTTCTCACTGATGCACATGCAATGTAAATCACATGCATTGTCACTTATGAATGAAATAGATGCACATGCAATGTAAATCATAGACCATATTTTATTTGGAAAATAAGACAACACACACCACATATTGTTCAGGCTAGAGGCCACATTACATGCTAAGACATTTAAACATGTTGACCATCAGTTCAACTAAACAAGTACACAACACTTCAATAAAACCAACGGATTCCACACGCCAATATCTGCAAAGCATTGGTCAATCTACTGCACTACTTGTTCTCCTAGTTGAATTGGATCCAATGCAAGCGGCCCTCTTTGGTTTTCATCGTTGTGAAGGCCCTTCGGTTCATTGCATTCTTGCATAAAAATATTGCCATGCAGTATAGATCAGACCCCTCCTCGATATCATCTTCTTCTAAAATCCGCATTGCAAGGTCTAGCTCCTCTTCCTCACGGCTGAGCTGTTTCTAACTTTCATGGCTACAGTTTTGGAGATTTCTCTGACGTAGTCCTCCAAGCTGCCACTGTTCTTTTTCGGAGGACTGTCAACAACTTCCTCCCGGGTTAGCCTTTTAGACATATTACGAACACTAGAGGAACCAATAGGGTCTTGGGACATGTCTGCTTGAGTGTCCTCGCTCCCAGTAGCGAGTGTTGGCTCACAGACACCTCCTGCACTTAGCAGTGTCCCCCTGTCTTGGGTGGTGCGGCCGAACAGCATGTGAATTTCTTCAACGAACGGTGGTGGTTTAGCATTACTCGCTTGGTCGGCACTAGCACTAGTTTCCTGCAGGTGACGCAGGAACATGTTAGAAATGGAGTGGTTTAGAAAAAAATTTGTTGCTCGAATTGAATGAACAAGAAGGACTGTAAATGTGGCAGGACATACCTCTTCGTTGGTAGCCCAAAAAGTGTCATCAGCTGCAACGCCTCCAGTATTTTTGTCACGGCCTATGCCTGTGTGGACTTGAAGGTCCCTCCAATGCATGTATGACCTTCGCATGGTGTTCAGTTTGTTCTGCATATGCTTGCTGTCATAACTCAGACCAGTTTGTTGTTTGAAGTTGCGGTAGACGTGTTGCCATCCCAACTTAGTTAGGCACTTGTTGCTCCAATTCAGTTGGTTCTTCTTAGCAATGCAGAGGTCGAGGAACGTTTTCGTTGTCGCCTCATCCCAATTGGCATGGTTGCTAGCCATCTGAGCCCAGTTGTACAATGCATAGTTTCATTAGGTACGAGCTAAAATTTTATTTAACAAAGAAGAAAATGCACGAGATATAAAAGTATACAAATAAGAAATAGACAAACTCAGTACGTAATGAACATGTCACTTGCCTTAGCAGTTGTCTTGGTGCGTTTGTAACAGAGATTGTATCGACAGGCTGGTGGGGGAGAGCATGAAGAAGTGGATGACGATGCCAGTGTGGGCACCGTTGCAAAGGACAAGAGTGCAGTTGAAGTAGGCTCGCTGCAGATGACTGCATATGTGCAAAAGAAAATATTGTCGGATTAATGCTTCTAATTTGCACTCAACATTGTACTAGAATTTAGTTACAGAACTTGAGGACAATCCAATTTAGAGAAGCAATAAACTTGCATAAACCTTTGTGCAAGCTAGAAATATAATCTATAGATAATAGGAATCAGAATCTAACAGGCAGGCATACTAATCATGGTAATATGCAAATCTCGTAGAGACATAGACTAATGAGTAATTAACAGGCATACTCACTGGCATCATTGAGATACTAAGTTGATTCAGGAATCTAATCCTATATTTTAAATTGTTACAGAGGAAACACAATATAATAAATTCATGAACTGGTAAGTTAATAATTGTGTTCATGGGGCTACAAATGTCTCTCAGTATAAGTAAAATAAAAAGTGATATATGAATATGATGAAAACTTGCCTAAAGTACCAGAATGTATTTACTAATCCAATAAAAGCAACCACATGCATATCCAATTTCATTCATTTGAATTAGATGGCAGAAGGTCGAGATGTTGTACGTACATCAAACAAAGACCTTAATAGGAAGGGAAATCAAAATAAATGATCTTTCGTTATGAGCAAACACATGAGCTGAAATAGTAAACCAAATGACTAATCAGATGAAAAATAAAAATACATGCAATTTAAGCAAATTTACTTAATATTGTTTTTGTGCTATGTAGGTCATTTGTACCAAATTATGATCTTATAAATCTTAGGTTGAAAAGACAATGTTAGATTGTCTCAGCATCATGTATGCTATTATCTACCATCAACATGTTGCAGAAGAACGATAGCTGCAATGACAGCACATCATGTTTTCATCTTTGCAGCATCCAATATTACTATTTTGGATCTCATGAACAAGAAGAAACCATGAACTTACAGTGACACAAGTGATGGTTGGCCTAAACAAGGTGGTAAGCTTCCTGTCAGTGAATTATAGCTCAAGTTCCTGACCAAGCAGAAGATATAACATTAGCTACCAAGGCTGGATCACATACCGTTAACTGTAGAAATAACCCAAAAAGATATTTACATAAGCGAGAAGAAATAATTCTTAGCACATATAAAAAACTTGGCAATGGTAAACAATATAAACTTCTTAATTCAAACAATGATTGGTCTAAAACATAACCAACTATTAAGCAGGTCCGGACAAGCAAGAAGGTAATTAAGACGAATTCTCAAAACAACTTATATTTGACATCCTTTAGTATTTATGGTCATCATTTGTACAGATGAATATGTATCATTCCAAAGCAAAGAATGTAAAAAAACATGTGTATATATGATTTCGAAACCATTTCGACCATTTATAGAGCAATTAATAGTACTACTAGATGCAGTTTACCCAAATAGAGAAAATTAACAAGTCAATTAGTTCATTCTCAGGTATTATTTGAATGAGCTTTATCAATTTATATGTGATTAATCAAGTGAGAGGGACAAGGATCTGAGTCCTATGGAAACTTTTAAAGGTGGAGAGAAAATAGAACCTACACCCATATGTACCAACAGTAATCAATAACAGGATAATATACGCTTCTAAGGTATTCAATTTTGTACCCAAGGCCAACCGCCAGACATTCACCTGCCTCAACAATGAGCAGGCTTTAAATCCAATAACATCACTCTAAATATTTCCTTTTGCTATTGCAGTCCAGCTTCAGTCATCTTGAGGAAGAAGCATATGACGGTAAACATCTTGAGGAAGAAGCATATGGCGGTAAACAAGGGGATTACCTGGATCTGAATGGGGGGCTTCCTCGGGCTATGGCGACGCTAGGGCCGGGATGTGGTGGATGGGAGATCTGCTGCTGGACTTCTTGCTCGAGTTGTCAGGCGGGGGGTGCCGTGGTGGAGACGGCGGCCGCCGCGAGCCTGGATCCCGGCTGGCGTTTTGGGCGGCGAGTTGGATCCCTGGCGGCCGGCTTGACCCCGGGTGCCTCGGCGCTGCGGGTAGACGATGGAGGACACGGTGGGGGCAAATGGTCCGGCGCCGGCGACGAAAAGGCCACCCCGTGCTGGATCTGCTTCATGGATGCCACGTCGAGGATAGAGGAAGGCCGTTGCCGGGGAGGGAGACGCCGGGGATGATGGCGGCGAAGAGGGGGTGAGAGGGAAGTGGATAGGGATGCGATGCGGGGAAGACAATGAGAGAGGAAGAGGAAAGGAGGCCGGGCGTCGGTGCTAGTAGCGCAGCTGTTCGGCTGCGTGTGAGCTGCCGAAGGGCTACGCTTATCAGCCCAGCTGGGAACAGCTGCAGCCGGCTGGATTCAGCCCAGCCAAATAGCTTGCAAACTATGCATGCAAACCAGAACACCTTTATTGGAGTAAGCATGGACTGTCATCAACTATAGACTATGATCCCTTGGGAGGTCAAAACAAATTGTATTTTCTTATCATGCAAGCAGCACACCACTGTATGGTATTTCAGCATGTACTGGTATATATACATACATACATGCAGCATCTAGCATTCAAACTTGTAGTTTACTTTCTATTTTATGCCCTGAAGTCAGAGCAAGCCCTCATATTAAACTTACACTTAGATATGAAGGAAACCTGCTCTGACTTCAGGGAAGAAAGTAAAAAGTACTGAAACTAGTGACGGTTCAGCACAAGAGAACAATAGAGAGATTAATCTATCTTAAGTGAGGTTCAGCACAAAGGAACTATGGATGAATATGTACCATGTTGACTACTAAAGCTTTGTACTTATCCACTTCAAACCTCAATGTTCTGGTTTCTTACTTCTTATGCTACCTGTGAAGTGTACATCTTCACATTATATGCAGTGTCTGCATAATAGTCAAAAAGTAACTTCTGTTTTGTACACAAGTTAGCCAAGCCATCATCTTACTCACGAGTAGATTAAATCATGACAATAACCTGAGACTGAAATCATCACTCTTAAGTAATCAAGCCCTCATACACTTAGATATGAAGAAAGAAACACTAAATATACTGGAATTATTCAAGCATAGTAATCAAATCAGGAACTGAGACAACCAGCACTTCAATATTGTGTGAATCAAAAGGAAAAGGAAGGAGCACCAAAGAACAATAGGCATGGGAGGCATTAGGAAAGCTTTAAGCAGATCCCACCTCCAAGAGGTAATCATCAATTGAGCTTTCCTCCATGTTCCCGTGCCCACTGCTCTTAGGCCCTCATTTCATCCTTTTCCCGTCTCACCTTTGCACTCTAATAATCCAAATATGTGTACGAAAAATTTATAGCTTTCCCTCTCAAATAGCTGTGTGAGAGAGAAGGAAGGGGAAGGAGTACCTAAGAACGATAGGAATGGGAGGCATCGGAAAGCACCAATGTTTTCTCCCCCATCTTTAGAGGAAACAAACATGGTAGGAAACAAACATGGTAGGCTTTCCATCATGTTCCCACTCCCACTGCTCTTAGGCTCTCTCTTTCTTCCTCTTCCCGACTCACCTCTGTGCCTACAACTACAAAACATTCTGAGAAGCCTGGGCTGTTGAACAATTTCTGTACAGTAGATAAGAGTATATAAAGACCTGGTAGTGCTGTGAACAATGAAGGCATCTATTGGACGTGCACTGTGAGGTCCATAAGAAATAGCAGTGGATGACAGCTGGGCATGCTACATTGTCAATGTAGAAAATTAGCAAGGCAGGATACATGGCATTTCTGTGTATGACTAGAAAGGCAACAGCCCTGACAGGACCTTGAATTTCCATCCACCCGGGGAAAATAAAGAACCATGCATTAACATACTCTCTTAAGAGCCATTGGACAATAATACAAATTAGAGCTGGAGATGATGCATATGATGGACCTTGGTGCTGCGGCCTTTTGTCATCTGTTTCTGTTAATTTCTCAATGAACCATACAAGAAAAAAAAGGTAAGTTTGCATCTTCAGACATGTAATTTTAAGGAATATAATGGAAAAGACCTAAGCGCGTACACAGAAACATGAAGGGTGGAAAACAGAAACTAGGCAAGCAAACTTTTCGTAGTAACATTATAAATTCCTTATAGTGAACCATGAGACAAGTTTGATTTTACATACTGAATTAGCAGAAACTATTAATTTAAAACCTTTGGGAGATCAGAACTTGATCGGAACAGATCAACGCAATTTTCTGGCCCCGCTGTGAACGTTGCTACAGGAAAGAAAGACTAGCTTTAATTCAAAGAGTACGACCTTGTAGCTTATTTTCTGCTCCATCAAAGTATAAGAAAGTTGTGTAAGTAACTCAATAGTTTGTACTTTGAGAGCACTAGGGCTTAATTGCGTCATTTTATTAATTGCAGAAGTTTAGCAGATGGAAATGGGATCTTTCTACCATTTGCCGTTGTATTGTCAGCCCTTACCTATTTTATCATTTTTACATCCGAAAAATGTTATTGTTACTATTTAAAGAACTCGTAAGCTTCAATTCACTTTATAGGATGGTCGTTAAATAGTGTTAGAAATTATCTGCATCATTCATTCCATATTTGTATTTTGTTGTAATGTTTGAAGCGGTGCTAGTTTATTACATCATACTCCTGTCTCATAACTATGCATGTTGCTGTCATATGATTGATTTATGTGATGAACAGTATATAGTCAATAGCTAATATTTATTTATAATGTTCTAGTAGATCCCAAAATAAGAGCTACACCATTCATCATTGCAAACTCACACTGCCTCCCTTGAATAATGTCATCCAAACCAAAAGGAAGAGTAAGGAGCACCAAAGAACAGTAGGCATGGGAGGCATTAGGAAAACTTAAAACATTATCTTAACCTCCACTTCCAAACATGGAACTATTAGGAAAACTCAAAACATTATCTTAACCTCCACTTCCAAACATGGAACTGGAGAGCTTATGCTTTTCTGTTTGTTCCCATGCCCATCACTCTTAAGCCCTCCCATGATTCCTTTTCCTGGCTCATTGTCAAGATTATTTCATCATCCTCATGTGAGCATGTGTTCCTTCGTTTTTTATGGATGAAACAACAGTGTAAGCAAAAAGGAGGAAGGAGTGCTCAAGAGTAATAGGAATGGGAAGCACTAGGAAAGCCCAAACCAAATTCAACCTCCATTGTTGGAGGAGAATACAGACAAGTTAGGCTTTCCTCCATGTTCCCATTCCCACTGCTCTCAGGCCATCTCATTCTTCCTCTTCCTGGCCTACAACCAACACAATGTTTCCCTTCTAAATATATTTCCTTAATGTCTTCTGTTCTGTTTATCCATCTAATGCTAATCTTGCAAGCCATTAGGAAAGGGAAGGAAAACCTAAGAGCCTTAGGAATAGGAGGCATCAGGAAAACATTAAACCAAATCTCCATCTCCAATGCCAGAGATGGAATAGATTATGATTTCCTTCATGTTCCTATCCCTAGTGCTATTAGATACTTTCTTCCTATTCCTGGCTCACCCTCTAGGCCCCAACTGTAACTTCAACCAAATTCTACTCAGCTCTAGAACACACATGCATATATATAGAGAGCTATGGACCTATCTTCGGTGTTGTAACTAGTCCGGTGACTAGTAAACTCACCATGTGCATGAACTGTGATCCACCATAGGACATAGCAGTTGCTGACAGTAGGACCATGCATGGTACATGTACCACTAACGTCTAGAACATGCAAGAAGACAAGGAGAGAGTACTGACTATACTAAGAAATGTTGACTGTAACCTTTGTATTCACATATCTCGTCTGTACAAGGAACTTGATTTTTCCTGGCTTGAGGTAGAAAGCCCAATCCATGTATAAAATCCCTAGGAAAACAAACTACTTGCATATCAAAAGAACCATTTATGCAAGTGACCTAAGGCATCAATTGATGTGATTTTGTAACATCAATTGAAGTCTTAGGTGACTTGATTAATGATTATTGTCATATATTTTAATAAACAGTGGTTATATCACGCTTTGGCACTGCGTCTGGAATGGGGGACAAGGTAACTCTAGCGCTGGACAGCTTCACAGGAATACACAGCCCGTTCAGCCTACAGAATTTTCTTCTTCGCCTCCGGCGCTCCGGCCAGCTCGATGGAGGGCCAAGCAACTTTGGAAGGCCTGGGCACTGCTCAAGGTGAAAAGCTCTTCATGTGGCTGGTTTTGCCGCGAGCCCGCGACGACTCCGGAGGGTTACAGAGGACAGAGCCACGTCACTTGCCTGCTCTGTGAACAAGTTCCTGAAACGCCTTGACCATCTGTTCGCAAGTTGCTCTTACACAAGCAAGTCCGGTTCGCAATCGGAATCCTGGGACATGCCAACCTGCAGATGCCGTCGGCGGCTGTCCAGACAGTTGAATGGTGGCACCAGCTTCGCGCCGGTGGAGACAAGCAGGGGCTCGATTCCCTCTTCGTGTTGGTCACCTGGCTCATTTGGAAGAACGGCACGCCGGCATATTCAACAAGGAGGAATCATCGCGGACGCAGCTGCTCAATTGAATCAAAGAGGCGGCAAAGCACTCAGTACCCTCGGTGCCTGCTCCTTTCAGGATCTAGCTCGTAGTTCAGCTAGAACATAATTAGCTCTCCTCTGTACCTGTTTGGCTGTTCAGTTTCTTAGCATAAGAATTAGTGAAATATTGTTATCATGAGCAAGCGCCAAGGCTGCTTGCGTTGTAACAAACTTCAAAATTCATTTCTATCTAATACAAAGATATGTTGCTCTCCTGCGTATCCTTATAAAACAAAACGGTGATTTTACAAAAGACAAGCAAAGATACACAACCGCAGATTCAAAGAAGCACTTCAGCTTGCAATTGCAGAAAGGACTAGAATTTGATTTGAAAAATGTTAAAATTATCAAGAATTTCATCATTGCTCTTTTGGAACTTTGAAGTTCAGAAATAAAAAAGAAGACATTTCCTTGCAGGTCTTGAATTTAGTCAGCCTAAAGTCGAAATACAAATCAAGTCGGCACTTGTGTAAACATCTGTTCAAGGCGTCAGCCGTCAGCTTCACCAAAGTCCAAGAGAGATTGTGCGAGCTACTGGCATTTCATTGCAGGTAGAGAATTCCAATGTGCAGATATATCTTACTGCTGCAATTCTTTTCTGTTTTCTAATATACAAATTTGTCCAATTAATTTCTGTGCTGCATTTGCGGATTCGCACCTGTATTAGTTCATCAGTTCAGTCATTTCTATTGCTTTGTATGACCTTCCCCTAAAAATTGCTATGATTTGTGCGCTGAGTGTGCAGTGTTCATGTTGTATGGCATCTTCGTTCTTCCTGTTTTCTGGTTCCAACTCAATGTCCCAGAAAGGCATATATTTTGTCTGCTATACATTTGACTTGAGCATGGGCACAGCGTGAGAGAATAGTGACGAACCTGTGCCGGTGTGTTACAGCTAAAACCTTTGTGACCCTTTTTTTATTCGAGTAGTTAAGTTTCTTCCTTCAGAATATGCTATCTGGCAAATACATCTTGGCACGATGCTGTTTGCTCTTCAGAAGTTAGATCAGTGAACAGTTTTAGTTGTGTTTGTTTTGCAGTTGTGCTATCTTATCTATTAGAATCTGAAACAGAAAGCATGGTGAGTCAAGAACATGTGAATGGATAAGCACATTGCAAAATATTTGGAACTCAAATTACGCCATAGGCTATTGCTGGAAAAAATGTTCACCTGTTAATCTCATGTGTTTTCGCTCGGCAAGTGTGGTACAACATTCTCCTGAAGATTGGCTTGCAGGAGCCCTCTCCCCAGCCTGAGAATAACTTATTTGATGAATGGTGGGTAAGCACAAACATTGGAATTGATGGTTAGGCTAGAAAAGGTCTCAATTCTATCATCATTTTGGGAGCTTGGTGTATATGGAATCATTGTAACCTTTGTGTGTTCGATGGGATTCAACCGAGCCTAAATGAGGTCATGGCTTCAGTGTTCCTGTTCGCTTCAGCTTATCAGCCACCGAACAGTATTTTTTCCTCACAACAAATCAGCCGTTTCAGCTTTTCAGCCGGCTTATAAGTCCAGCCGAACAGGCCCTAACTGCAACTTTAGAGTTTGGCCGGAGCTCGAGGAATATCCCATCTCCTCGCTCTAGAGCCAGCCAATGTGTGAGTTCCTAGTTACAGGTCCCGGGTCATGCATTTAACAAGGGTGAGAGATATTCTGTATAAAGTAAAGAGCTCTTTTACGGTGCACAATACTACCAAGTGGTAGTATAGAGTATAGGTTCTTTTTTAGCATGGGTAAAATTGTAATTAGCACGTATATATTATTTGGAGACTTTTTTTTTCCGCGAGCCCTTCTCCCCACGCGCCGCCAGTCCCCCACGTCCGCGCCTGGGCGCACCGCCGCACCCCGCACCCCCCGGAACCCTCGGCGGCCGGTGCTGACACTGACGACTTCCTGCCGGCTCAGGCTGCGCGTGACGACGACGTGCTGTTTGAGCTTCATTCCCACTCAAACCATAGCGACGGCTTTCTCTCCCCCACCGCGTTCGTCGAGCGCGCCCACCGCAACGGGGTAAGTGAATGAATCCTGAATGGCCTCTAGTCCGTTTGCCCGCTAGGTGTGTGAGGAAATGCTTGTGACGTTTGTTGGGCGGCGTTGTACTGTGCTTTGTGGAATTCGACTTCGATGGCCTCATCGTCTTTAGCTGTGATGCTTATCCGAGCATTGCGTTTGTTGTACCTGCCAGTGTGCCGTGTGCGTAGCTGTTCCCCGTCTTATAGGACTGTTCCCCGTCTTAGTATCTGGATGAAAGTGCTGCACTGGTGACTACATTATCTAACAGGGAAGCAGTTTCCTTGGATGTTTCAACTCCCCTCTGATGATCGGTTTGTTTAAATTTGAATGAATTAGCTGTCATCTTCTGGCACACATTGGTTAGTTCAGACGGTGTATTGCTTAGCTAATTGCTTCTGAAAAAAATGATTGAGATGCACTAGTGCCTGTTTCCCCTCGAAATGTTTTATGGATTATATACCATAACCTACCTCCTAAAGTTTCGGTATGGTTGTGTGCTGTTTAAAAGTTATATATTGATGGGCACATATTGCAAATCTTGGAGTGACTAAACTATATATGTTTGTGGCGTAGGTGAAAGTTCTTGCCCTAACAGATCACGACACTATGGCTGGCATACCAGAAGCTGTTTCAGCAGCTTCCAAGTTCGGCATTAGAATAATTCCTGGAGTTGAAATCAGTGCGCTGTATAATCCAAGGTAAGTGCCCTTTAGCTTTTAGAGAAGAGAGCTTTTTCTATTGTGTTTTGAATAAAAATCATCAATTGCATGCAGCTTAATGAATCAAGCATCCTATCGTTGCGGACTCTCATAAATAGATCTGCAATATTGTTTTAATGCTCCATTGCCTGTCTAATAAAATGATACTGTAAACAACATTTAAGCAGTTGTATTATGACTAGGGATATTTCATATGATGATTCATTATATTATGAATTTCATTTTCTATAAGGGAACTTGCCGGTGCTGGTGAGCCTGTTCATATCCTTGCATACTATGGTACATGCGGTCCATCAAGATATGATGAGTTGTACAGCATGCTATTGAACATCAGAGATGGGAGATACTTAAATTTGCAGAGGAGTCATCTTCTGCAAATCTAGGAAACATAATTAAGTTTGGACGACTTACCAATGCTGATGCTTTTTCTCCAATAAACACTGGTATTGATGTTGTTGATTTCTGCTTATCTTCATGGTCAAGCAATGATGACATGGAAGATGTTGAACTGGAGGAGGTAAGACTGAAGCTGGCCCCATTATGCAGCAGAAGATGACATCAACTACAAAGCCATCTTGAGCAATGCCCCCCCCCCCCCCCCCCCTTGTTGTAACTCAATATCTGTGTTTCGCCTTTTCCTTTCCAGCCGATTAGAACTAATATGTTTCTTTACTAGTTGATGACCTTGTTGAAAGTAGGTATGCTGAATCTGGTGGTCTTTGACATTTTAATCAAGAATGTATATTTCATCATAGGGTATCCTGAGTCTGGTCTTCCTGTATGCTTTCTGATGGTATTGTCGCGGTGCTGTACTGCTTGGTACATGTCGTGCTTCTGTAATATAATGGTTAGGCGCACCGGTGTATGCATCTGCGTTTTATTGGGCAATGTTTCTTGTTTGGCTTGCACACAAAAAAATTTAATTGATAAAGCAATTCTCAAATCAGTGTTTGGCCTGTGATGTGATAGCTATCTATGTGCAGGTTGTCTCACTATCTGACCTGGCATGGCATGATTGGTGAAAACTGAAAAAAAAAACCTACTTGATGTTTCATACACATCAATCTCTCTTGACATACCCCAATTTCAAGGATAGAAACTGCCCATGAGCTGCTTGGAATTTGAAAGACAGAGACTAGACAACCAAACAAAAGCAATTTTTAGCTTCATTTCCTATTACTGTGATAATACATCGGAAATTAATTCCAATTTCTTGATGAGAATGTTGCTGTTCTCCAAGTGACCTCAGTTCTCTGTTACGGTACCCTCTTTAGAAGATTCACAAGTGCCGGATGCATACACGTCTTGCGATCACAGCCAGTGCTTCGAGTAAGAGAAGCACCCAACTATTTGTCAGCAAGCCACTTCACTCGCATATCAGAAGCCTTTGAGCTGGCCACTCAGCCCGGCTAACGCTATCCATTTCTCCAACGCTGTGGCTGACGACACAAACGCCGACTTGGAGGATCAAGCATCAAGCTTGTTCACTGCAACGAGAGGGACACACGCATGGAACATTTCAGATTCATGCCGGCAGAAAAAGCATGGATCACTGGAAGATGAATGTTCAGGTATGTTTCTGAAATAGAAAGTTCAGACAAAGATCTAGTCCTACAGATCATAAGACTGCACGTATACCTGATGTGAACAATGAGGCCAAGGAGGCGTTGAAGCTATCAACCGTGCTCCTCTCCTCTGGGCTCGAGCTGAACTGTTGCACAGAGAACTAAACAGGTCAAGAAAATGTACAAGTTGAGAAGGGAATGAAACAACTGTCTGCAGTGAAAGGGAAGCAATTCAGGATGGATGAGGAAAGACTAACCTTGGAGAAAGCTGCATTGATGTTCTGCACCCACTGGGCATCTGTGCTTGGACCCAGGACGCTGCTCGCGGCTGGGAGATCGTCCTTGTCAATGGCCTGCCCAACTTTGCTCAACTTGTAAATGAGGTCCTGCAGGTACCCTGTGGTTTGTAGTCAAACTACAGCATTACTGCTATTGCAAATATTCAGAGATTTTATCTCTCTTTTTCAGGGAAATTTAAAAAAAAACTGCATGAGAAGAAGTGCAGGTAAATTCACGGAAAATGTAAATTCACTGACTGACTGACCAGTCTCGGTGCCTGAGGCGCTGATGATCCCTTGCTTCTCCAGGCGCTTCTTCCTGTCCTCCTTGACGCGCTCCAGCAGCTCGATGTCGTCGTCCTCGTCGAGCACAAGGGCCCGCGCGGGGCGGTTGGCGGCGAACGGGGAGAACGACGCCGCCAGGGCGGCGAGCATGCATGACGCCAGGCCGCTCCGTCGGCCGACGACGACGGCGGCCTCACGCCGGTCCTGGCCTCCCGTTGCTGCTGACGCCTCTGAACTTGGCCTAGCATGCTGCCGCTGGGGGATGCTGCTCGCCGCCGCCGCCGCCGCCCGTTGCAACCCTAGCGACTGATTGTAAATGAGGAACGTAGCGACCGATTGGAAATGAGAAGATGAATAAAAGGAAATGAGATGATAATTAAGAAAGATTTGATATATTGTAACAATGCCAATTTTCATCTTTCCAATCATACCCATATACTACTCATACTACTCATGCATACTACCTATACAACAACTTAAGGTTCCAGTAGTATACAATTAATCTCAACCGTCCAATCGTTACATACGAGTCCTTTTCGAATAGTAGTATAGGGTAGTATTGTGCACCGTAAAAGAGCTCAAAGTAAAAGGGTATGAGTGTGTGTGGTTTTGTATGGGGCTCTAAAACCCCTCTTTTATTTTTTTTTAATATAATGATACGTAGCTCTCCTGCATGTTCGAGAAAAAAAATTGCTGGAAAAATAAGCAATGGCCTAAATGGCGTAATTTGAGTTCCAAATATTTGGAGTATTTTGTGAGTTTAAAGGAAGAGGAAAGAATACCTAAGAACAGTAGGCATAGGAGGCATCGGGAAAGTCAAAATAGTACTCCTGCCTCCAACGCTAAACGATGGAACAGAGGGCCTATGTCTTCCTCCATGTTCCTATGCCCACTGCTCTTAGCTAATCTGAACTTCCTCTTCCCGTCTCACCTTGAAGTTCTTGCCTAAGTGTGCATATGCATGTCCCTAGTTTTCTCTGCTAAAACAATAGCACAAGCCAAAAGGAAGAGAAAGTAGGGCTTAAGAACAATAGGAATGAGAGGCATCGGGAAATTCCAAATTAAATTTCCACCCCAATGCTAGGAGGGAACCTTCAAGCTTGGCTTTCCTCGATATTCTCATTCCCAATGCTCTTATACCGTCTCTTTCTTCCTCTTCCTGACATGCTGTAGAACCTTCTCTTCTAAATATGTGCACTGGTATATTACTTTCATCACCAAATCAACCATGCTAGCAAAAGGAAGAGGAAGGAGAACCTAAGAACCATAGGAATGGGAGGCATCAGGAATGCGCTAAGCCAATTAGGGCACTGCATTCCTTCGTGTTCCCACTCCTAATGCTCTTAGGAACTCTCTTTCTTCCTCTTCCATGCTCACAAATTTTGGGAGTGAGAAGCTATTCGTGGAACACTTCATGCCTCAGGTATATATAGAGAGAGACCTTTGCTGTCTGTACTGAAGCTTTGTGGACAATGAATGAACAAAGTGCATGGTGCACCACTAGGACATTGGACACAGCAGTGGATACCAGTGTGGGACCATGCAAACTACAGCAGTTGATGAATGTGGACCGTGTAACCTATACAGGCAATGGAGAGTTGAAGAGCACATGCAACCAGCTGTGCCATATCTTTTTTGAGCAATCAGCTGTGCCATATCTGAAGGGCAGACACATTCATGTCAGCCAATTGATCTGAGCAGTGAATTCACAAAAAGGAAATGGGGAGAAAAACAGAATCTTTCAAGTGCATTTACTTGGATTCATCAGTTCAGATTTTTTTAAACCTATGTCCTGTTAGAAAATGGGTTGCGCCCGTAATGTAAGGCAAAGTCGAAATTTTTTCAGACATACGATGAGAAGTCCAAGTTGCCTAATTTAAACAATGGAGGATTCAAACTCTATTCAAGAAAATATAGACATTAAGCTGATTTTACTTAAGTTAGTAAAATACACATTACACAGTGGAGGTCCCATGCTTACTGTTTCAAAAAGAAAAGATCGTTCTATTAGTTGTTAAACTATCGGTGACTACACTTACCTTGGAATGAGAAAAATCCCAAAACATCGTCATTTCTTGATCATGCGTGCACCCATTCAGCCAGAAGCCCAGAAGACTATGCAGAGATGTTGGTTGGTCATGCATGTTGTAGCTGTGCTTGCATCTGTTCAAGACATCAGGCATTTAGGTGTTGCTGCCGTTTCATTTGAGACACTGTTCGTATCCTGCTAATTTTCCTGGAGCATCTGTCCATATGCCTCTATGAACTTGGTAGGACCAACTCGTTTGTTTCAAATCATTTGGCAGTTGTCACTTGGCAGCGTAGCTGCCAATTAGTGTTTCTGCAGAAGATGTATAGATGGTGATCTGCAGTCAGGTACAATGTTCACGTCAGTTTGTGTGCATGCGTGTGTTACAATGTTCACGTCAGTGTGTGATCTGCAGATGTATAGATGGTGATCTTTACTGGCTTTGCAATTCGTTGTCATAGCAGAAAATTGGTGGCGAATACACCATCATAAGTTTGCAATACTTTATTATGTTTGGGACAGGGTTGTGTTGTTAAGTTTGATTATGTATAGCCATCATCTTAACTTATTCATGAACTAAAGCAGGCCAAAGAATCTGAAACAGTGAAACTGAAATCATTTCAGTTAACTAAGCCATAATCTTACACTATGCATGCATTGAGGCAATGGTGACATGTCCCCATGCCCACTTCTCTAATGCCTTCTTTACTTCCTCTTATCATCTCGCCTTCAGGATTCACACAAGTGCCAAGACGATCACACAAGCCACAAGGAAAAGGAATGAGCGCGCAAGAACAATAGGAACGAGAGGCATCAGGAAGCACCACACCGAATTTCCACCTTTACAGGAGCAAATCAGCAAGGTGGTGGTCTTTCCTCGATGTTCTCATTCACACTGCTCTTATGCACTCTTTTTCTTCCTTTTCCTGCCTCCCTACCACGCCATTAGAGCCTACTCATCTACTCATCGTGCTTGCGAAAGGGAAGAGGAAGGAGCACCTAAGAACCATAGGAATAGGAGGCATCAGGAACGCGCCAGGCCAAATATCCACCTCCAGTGCCTAGAGGAGAAATCAGAGCATTCGCATTCCTTGGTGTTCCTGTTCCTACAGCTCTTAGGACCTCTCTTTCTTCATCTTCCCTGCTCACAAATTCTCATGGAACCCTTCATGCCTAAGGAGTGCAAATATATAGACCCCTGCTCTGTCTGAAGGATGGAAGCAGGTGCATGCTGCTCTGTATGACACTGGGTATAGCAGTGGATGACAGTGGGACCATCCGACCATGTGACCTATATCAGGTGATGATCGGGGGGCCCACAACACCTACCTTATAATGTCAAAAAGACATCCATATTGTTGACTATTTTTCGTGCATTTGCCTGGTTGGATTCTTAAATACAGAGAGGATTAAAAATGTAAAATTGAACAATTTTCAACAGAGAAATGACGGGTTCAAACTTCAAAGTTTGTGATAGCAAATATGCATCGATTTGATTTCAGTCCAATTTGTACAACCACAAAAGTCCTACTTTTCCTTCAAAAAAGAAGAGATTTTCAGTTACGTAAAACAGAGACTACTAGGTAAACTATAAACTATAAACTACAAAATGCTGTCCAACATGAAGATCAAAACAAGCTGGACATTTCCTGATCATGCTTGTGGAGAGAGATGGAGGCATCAACCATGCATCCACCGTCATTTCATTTCGAGAGAGGTTGGTTTCGAAACTGCACAAAAATTATGCCGTTGCAATGCTTGTTTCTTGCTAATTTGCCCGGGGATCTGTCCATCTGGTTTGTTGTGCCCTATACATGGATGAACTTGGTAGGAACACTTGTTTGTTTCAAATAATTTTGCAGGCCAAATGGTTTTGAGCTGTAGAGATGGTCTGCCCTCTGCAGATGCACAATAATGTTCTCATGTGCATCCCATCTTTGAATGATCTTTACTTTCTCTGCAATTCGTAGTCAGAGCATAAAGATGGTCTGCCCACTGCAGATACGCAATAAGTTTCATGAAATAATCAGCTGCATCAGTGTGCTAGTGGAATCCAAACTTATGCATGGATTTAAAATTTGCTTATACTAACAAGTGGGCTAGCTAGCAAAGCCAAAATCTTAACCTTATGCATAGGCTAAACATTGCCAAGAATCTGTCTCTGACATCATTCCACTTAGCACACCCATCACCTTAAAGGCTTATAAACTATGCAAACATTGAGGCATGCCATGCTTTCTTCCATTTCCATTGCACGGAAGCTCTTTTTACTGACTCTTGCCGTCTCAACTTCAAGATCTCACTGTCCAATCGTCCAATCCAATGTGTGTGAACTTTGAAATATGTGAGAGAACACATCTAATGCTCTTGCCCCTTCAGGCACTCCCATGATCAAGTAGATCAAAGCAGTGAAAATGGTCATGAGTATTTTCTAAAAATTTGCACAACATTCTAAATTCGATCTAAAATGCCCCCCAAAACCCAACCTCAACCCTAAACTCTATGTTTTTACAAAAAAGTACCAAACTCTACCAACAAGAAAACCTGAAAATAGCAAAGGAGAAAAATAGAAATGCTACTGTTCACTAGCATTTGAATTTTTTATTTCTCCTAAAAAAATTTAATTGAGGTTGGTCTTTTGAATTATATATTTTTAATCATAAGACCAATTATCTAAAATAACTTTCTCAGAATTTTTCATGAGCGTTTCTACACCTTTTGCAGTGTGTGAGAATGGAAGTGCGTGAAGGAGCAAGAGCACTATATGTTTTCTCAAATGCGTGTATATGCATGTATCTCTCTAGTTTTCTCTGCTAAGATAATCACACAAGCCAAAAGGAAAAGGAAGGAGTGCATGAGAACAATAGGAATGAGAGGCATCAGGAAAAACACCCCACTAAATTTCCACCTTCAGGGCTAGTCTTTCCTCAGATGTTCTCATTCCCACTGCTCTCATACACTCTTTTTCTTCCTCTTCCTGGCTCGCCATCAGAACCTCCTCACTTAACCAATGAAGCTAGCAAAAGGAAGAGGAAGGAGGGCCTAAGAACCATAGGAATGGGAGGCATCAGGAACACATCGATGCAAGTATCCGCCTCCAATGCTAGAGATACTAGAGCATACGCATTCCTTCATGTTCCCATTCCTACCGCTCTTAGGAGCTCTCTTTCTTCCTCTTCCCTGCTCACAAATTCTCATGGGGGAGAGATGTTACCCTGGAACCATCCATGCCTCAGGAGTCAAGAGTGTATATATAGAGCTCTGCTGTGAAGGGTAGAAGCATCAGTGCATGCTGGTGCGCTGCAGAACGTACGTTGGGTCCTAAAAGTGGATGACAGTGGGACCATTGACCTATGTCTGTCCATAGATGGTTGTGGGCCAATGGCACCTACTATGTTAATGAAAATCTCGTGCAAGAAGCCGATATGGATCGGCCGTGCTAAATTGATTTACTTGGGTCCTTAAATAGAGAGAGAGCATGAAAATGTTAACCTTAAGGTTGTCATTTCCATTTGATCTATCTCCTGTTTTTCTACTTCTTTAAAATGGAGGATTGCTGGTCATGTAACACAAGATCGAGTTGCTCAAACTTTCATCAAAGGAATGAAAGGTTCAAACTTTGTATTGGAAAACATACATCAGTTTTATTTCAGTCCAATCAGTACTCTCCACAAAGATCTCTGTTTTTTTCCTTCAAAAGAGGTAAATTTCATCTACAAAAAAGGCAGAGACTATTTCACAAGCGGTGAAACCATAGAACCTAGCTACGAACAATCGATTTAACTTGGAAGACCAACACACCCATTGATATTTCCTGGTCATGCATGTAGAGAGATTCCAGGGAAAGCCACGGTCCATTAGCAATGCATTCAGGACCAACAGGTTCACCATAGTTTGAGCAAGCCAAGCTTGCCACAGTACTCATGACATACAGGCCATCAAGGCTACTCTAGACAGAAAAATACACTCCACCGAGGCTTTAACGCACGCTCACGGACTGCTTGCAGTTAAACATTACACAGAGAGGGCCGGGGTTATGCGAAAAACTAAACTGGCATTTCACGACCAGCTGAAGCCATTGTTGATGTCTAGTGCCTGCCACTGCCATTTTGCCCCGGGCTCCAGCACACTTCTCAGCATGAGCATGATATCACCCATTAGGTACCATCCAGACAGATCATCCCGGTCTTGACACCAAGTTCTCCACCAAGGTGAGCGAGGGTGCCGGGTGGGGCACAGTGCTGCTGCAAATCCCGTCACCTGCCATTATGAAAACAAAAGTTGTTCCTGAGTTTCCAAATGCTCCACATAACAGCGCAGAGCTGCACATATTGTTTTTTTTTCTCACATAACCAGAAGTTAGCAATATATATATTCAAGGATTCTACGACCCCCACGTTGATCATCTTAGCTATTGATGCGTGGTCTTAGGTGCTTGCATCTATATATACTGTTGAAGTTATCTATAGGTCATTTCATCCAGGATGATATTTCAAACCTGCGCACAAATTATGCCATTAATTTCCATGCTTGTTCCTTGCTAATTTACCTGGAGAATGCATGAACTCGGTAGGAACAGCTCGTTTGTTATAAATCATTTTGGCAGGGCGAAGGTAGTGTTTGTGCTGTAGATGGCCTGCAGACTTTAGTCTGACCTTCACTTTCTTTGCAATTCATAGTCATAGCAGAAAGTTGGTGCCAATACACATTACATCATATATTCATATCATGAAATTTCACGATGTAATATTGTTGTGTTCCTACTCCTAGTAGTAATTAGTAATGTATAGAGAGAATTCCCTATTTGATACCAGAAAAACAACTCGTTCCTTACTTGACCCTCAAAATATTTTTCTTCCTTATTTGACACTGACTTCAACTTTCATTCCTAATTTGACACTCTGTTCGATTTTTCATCCGACCACCATTAAATTCCCTGTGAAAAAATTATTTTACCCCTATGAAGAACGTGGACCCCATCGCAACCACCCTTCTCCTTCCTCCCCCTTATCTTGTAGCCTGAACAGCCGGCCCGCTTGCCATCGCCGTGGCAGTCCAATGCTAGAGGAGAAACTAGAGCATAGGCGTTCCTTCATATTCCCGTTCCTACCGCTCTTAGGAGCTCTCTTTCTTTCTCTTCCCTGCTCACAAATTCTCTCATGGGGAGAGCTATGACCCTGGAACTACTCATGCCTCAAGAGTGTGTCTGTGTGTGTATGTATATATAGACTTCTGCAGTGAAGGATGGAAGCATCAAGTGCATGGCGTGCTATAGGACATAGGGTTATAACAGAGGATGACACCATATGACCTATGTCAGTCGATGATTGTGGGCCCATGGTACCTACAGCATCAATGAAAAGCACGTGCAAGAAGCCGATGTGGACATCGCCTGGCCACGCTAAATCGATTTAGTTGGATCGTTAAATAGACAGCATGAAAAATAGAGAATTTGCTCAAACTTCCAACAAACGAATGAAAGGTTCAAACTTTGTATTAGCAAACATGCTTCGATTTTATTTCAGTCCAATTAGTACGGTCCACAAAGATCTCTGCTCTTTCTTGAAAACAGAAAAATTTAGGTACAAATGGTTTAACTGTCACAAACTAATAAGCTACGAAGACACAAATACAATCCATTTAACTTGGAAGACCAAAACCCACTGACATTTCCTGGTCATGCATGTAGAGAGATTTTTTGGAGTTCCAGGAAAAGCCTTGGTTCGTTAGCAATGCATTCAGGACCAACAGGTTCACCATATTTTGAGCAAGCCAAAGCTTGCCAAAGTACTCATGACACGCAGGTCATCAAGGCTATACTCTAGACAGAAAAAAACAGAGTCCAGAGAGGCTTCAACACACGCTCATGGAATGCTTGAGTTAAACATTACACGGAGGGGGCAGTAGTGTCTGTCATTTTGCCCTGGGTTCCAGCACAATTCTCAACATGAGCATCATATCATCCATCAGGTACCAGTCAGAGAGATCATCCCCGTCAACCGTCATGGCATGGCACCAAGTTTTCCACCAAGTTGAGCAAGGTCCTGAAGCCCTGCAGATGCCGGGTGGGGCATAGTGCCGCAAATCCCACCACCTGCCATTCTGAAAACAAAAGTTGTTCGTGAGTTTCCAAATGCTCCATATAACAGATTAACAGCAGAGCTGCAAACATTTATATACGACATGTTTTTTTTTCTCACATAACCAGAACTTAGCAATAGATTCGAAGGATTCAAACTGCCCCCAAGTTGATCATCTTAGCCATTGAGTGGCTTCAGGATGAATCTGGAGCTACTCAATAGTGCTGATGCGGTCTTGCCAAGCATTTGGTCTTAGGTGCTTGCATCTATACTGTTGAAGTCATCAACAGTCATTTCATCTGGACTGAGCATGCATGAACTTGGTAGGAACAGCTCGTTTGTTTCAAACCATTTTGGCAGGTCGAAATTAGTGTTTGTGTTGTAGATCGACTTGCAGATATTTGTCTGATCTTCACTTTGTTTGTAATTTATAGTCATAGGAGAAAGTTGGTGCCAATACATTCCATCATATATTCATATCGTAAAGTTTTGTGATGTAATATTATTGAGCAGTTGCAGCATTGTGCTAGTGGAATCTGGAAATTGTGCATGGATTAAAGAAATGTTTAGACTAAACAAGTGGGCTAGCTACCTAAGGCATCATCTTAGCTTATGCATGGACTAAACGTGACAAAGAATTTGAACTGACACCATTCCAGTTAACAAAGGGGATGTTTGGGAGGACGGGGCTAAATTTTAGCCCCCGTCACATCGAATGTTTGACACTAATTAGAAGTATTAAACCTAGACTAATTACAAAACTAATTACACAACCCCTAGGCTAAATCACGAGACGAATCTATTAAACCTAATTAGTCCATAATTTGACAATGTGGTGCTACAGTAACCATTCACTAATGATGGATTAATTAGGCTTAATAGATTTGTCTCACGATTTAGCCTAGGGGTTCTGCAATTAGTTTTGTAATTAGCTCATGTTAAATCCTCCTAATTAGTATCCGAACATTCGATGTGACAGGGCTAAAGTTTAGTCCCCTCCTCCTAAACAGCCCCAAAGCCATTGTCTTAAACTATCTGGATTTAGGCATGCCTTGTCCTCACGCTCACTGCTCTAAAGCTCTTTATACTGCTTCTTTTCCCATCCTATCTCACTTTCAAGACCTCATTTTCCAAATGTGTGTATCTAACTCTCTGGTTTTCTGCAAAGACAATGACACAAGCCAAAAGGAAAAGGAAGGAGCATGTAAGAACAATAGGAATGAGAGGCATCAAGAAACACCGCACCAAGTTTCCACCCTTCCAGGATGAAACCAGTGAGCTAGTCCTTCCTTGATGTTTTCATTCCCACCGCTCTTACACACTCTTTTCTTCCTCTTCCCGGCTCACCATCAGGGCCTTCTAATAATCTAAATATGTACCTTGGAATCTATTAACCAAATCAGTAACATGAGCTGAATGAAGAGGAAGGAGCACCTAAGAACCATAGGAATGAGAGGCATCAGGAATGCAAGAATGCAAATGCCCACTAATGCTAGAGGAGAAATTAGAGCATTCTCATTCCTTCATGTTCCCATTCCTACTGCTCTTAGGACCTCTCTTTCTTCCTGTTCCCTGCTCACAAATTGTCAAAGACAGAAGCTCTAACTCTGGAACCATTCATACATCAGGAGTGAATATATATGGCGACCTTTGATGTACCTTGCCCTGTGAACAATGAAAGCACCAAATAAGCAAGTGCACTATAGGACATTGGACATAGCAGTAGATGACAGTGGGGCCATGTAAACTATAGCAGTCTGAATGTGGGGCCATGTAGCCTATGTTGGCAATTAAGAGCACATGGAAGAAGCCTGGATGGAGATTTTTTTGGCTGTGCGATATCTTTTTCTTTTAGGAAGTAGGGAGAGGAGGTCCCTACCTGAATATATCAATCATGCAATAGATGTATGAGTGCTTCTGAATGAATAGGTACCAAAAGATAGAAGGAAAAGAAAAGGAACGGAGCAAGAGATACTACAGAAAGAAATTAAAACAAAAGATTTTTGCAGAGTATAAAGCTTCTGTATTAAGGCCTGTTGCATCCTGTTGTGTCCATTGTTGAAAGGCAGACATGCATGTTAATTGATTGACCTGAGCTATGAACTCACAAAAAGGAAAAATGGGGAGCAATAGAAGCCTTCAAGTGTGCATTTACGTAGATTCATTAATACAGAGGGCAAGGAGGTTCTACAAAAAAATAACTTCTGGGTTCTATTTTCATGTTTTTCAAAGGGCATCCTGCTTGTTCTGTAAAGGAAAGTAGTTCTGGATATGTAAGGCAAAAACAAAGAATTGTTCAAGCACACAACAACTGTCCAATGTGTCAAATTCAAGAAATGAGAGGATCATGTTCTGTACACTGGAACTTAAGATATCAGTTTTATTTTCCTCCTGTTTATACGTTTTGCAAGGAGCTCTCCTTACAGATTTCGACAAATGGTAAAACTATATAAAAAGTTGAACTAAAATCCCTTGAAACTTGGAAGATCAAAACAGGTCTAAATTTCCTGGTCATGCATCTATGTATTGAGCGTGAAAGACACTCATTGTAGAGACAGTCTCAGGAATGCATTTACCTTAGCAGTGCTTCAGTTCGCTGAAGGCATCAGTATGACATGATGCATTCACTGTGAGAAATCTTCTGCGTATCAATGTCTGCCCATTTGGATGCTCTGCTGTATGCAGATATTCTCTTTGTATAGCTCATTTGGTTCAAATTTAGCATGATATAGTTGCTAATTATTGTTTATGCTTTTGATGGTGTACAGCGCCAGAATACAATGTTCATATTATGATCTTTGTTTTTTGTCTTCTTTCTTTACAGTCATTGGTCATAGCAGAAAAAGTTAGTGGCAACTGGAAAATACATGCCGCCCGCATGTTCCATGGGACAACATTTTTTTGTGTCTCCTAAAGTTTGAGTATGCAGCCAGTTTTCATATCCTACCTAATAAGTCTTATTAGTGTGATGTGTTTACATTTCCAAAACAATCACTAGTGGTATCTAAAACTTAAACCAGTTGGATAGCTAGCTAAGCCATCACCTTAAACTATGCATGGACTAGGCATGCCAAAGAATCAAACATTCCGGTAAACAAGCTATCATCTTTAAGCCATGCATTGAGGCATGCCAAAGAAACAACAACAGCCGAAAATGGCCAACTAAAAGCTCACCATTTATCATCTGTGCAGTGTGCTAAAAGGAAGAGGAATGAGGTCCTAAGAACGATAGGAATGGGAGGCATCAGGAAGACTCAAAATGAAATCTAGGCCTTCCTCCATGTTCCCATTCCCACTGCTCTTAGGCCCTCTATTTCCTCTTCTACGCTCACTTTCAAGATCAGATCATCTAAACATATCGCGCTGCAAGCAAAAAAGAAGAGGAAGGAGCGCTTAAGAACGATAGGAATGGGAGGCACCGGGAAACACCAAACCGAAGCTTCCACCTCTGTTTCTGGAGGAGAAAACAAACAGGGTAGGGTTTCCTCCATGTTCCCATTCCCACTGCTCTTGAGCTCTCTCTTTCTTCCTCTTCCCAGCTCACTCTCAGTTTCCAAAAAAAAAAAAAATCACTCTAGTACTCTACAAGTCCTGCAGCTCTCCAGATACCTCTCTCAAGTAAGAACATTGGACTGCTCAATAAAGCCCATTGGCTTTGAGGTGTATGTATAGACCTGCAGTGCATTCTGCATTTTATTTCACTGACAGTAGAGCCCATGTTACTTTCAGGCCCTGTACTGTACTGTCAGTTTAGAGCACGTGCATGAGGACATCTTCTGTTCAGTCATTTCTAAAAGGCTGACCTTTCCCTATGAATAATGAAAGCACTAAATAAGCTCATGCACTATACGAATTAGCTGTGGATGTCAGTGGGGTTGTGTAAAGTTGTAAACTATAGCAGTCTTGAGTGTGGGACCATGCCTATGAAGAGCACATGGAAGAAGCCTGGGTGGAGATTTTCTGGCTGTGCCATATCTGAAAGGCAGACATGATGAGCCATGAACTCACAAAAAAAGGGAAATGGAGAGATAGAAGCCTTTAAGTATGCATTTACTTGGATTCATCAATAGAGAGAGCATGTATGGTGCAACAAAATTAACTTCTGTTTTCTATTTTCATGGTTTTAGATGGGCATCCTGATTTTCTGTAAAAGAAAAGTATGCCCTGGCTATGCAAGGCAAAAACCAAGAGTTGTTCAGACGTACAATGTGTCAAATTAGAGAAATCAAAGGATCATGTTCTGCACACTGGAAATTAAGACATCAGTTATATTTTCCTCCAATTTATACTTTTGCAAGGGGCACTCCTGCTTACAGATTTTCGCAGATGGTAAAAAAAAAAAAGAACCAAAACCCCTTGAAATTTGGAAGGCCAAAGCACGTCAACATTGCCTGGTCAAGTGGCCATGCATCCGAGCATGAAAGACACTCACTGTAGAAACCAACACAGCAATGCATTTAGCTTAGCAATGCTGGTGTCTGTTGAAGGCATCAGTGCAAGACAGGATGCATTCACTGTCAGAAATCTTCTACCTGTCAATGTTTGCCCACTTGGATGTTATGTTGTATGCACGTATTACCTTTGTGTGGCTCATTTGATTCAAATTTAGCATGATATATGCTAATTGCCGTTTGTGCTGTTGATGGTGTACAAAGCAGAGTACAATGTTCATATTATGTATGTCGTCGTCTTCGTTCTGTCTAGTTTCTTTGCAATCATTGCTCATAGTAGAAAAAGTTAGTGGTAAATAGTAAATACATGCCACCCACATGTTCCATGAAACAACATTTTTGTGTATCTCCTGAAGTTTGAGTACGCGGCCAATTTACTAGTGTGATGCCTTTTCATATCCAAAACAATCACTAGTTAATCAGTTATATCATTGTGCTAGTGGGATCTAAAACTTAGACCAGTGGGATAGCTAGCTAAGCCATCACCTTAAACTATGCATGGACTAGACATGCCAAAGAATCAAACATTCCGGTAAACAAGCTATCATCTTAAGCCACACATTGAGGCATGCCAAAGAAGATTTCATACTCCATGTAGCTGATAAATGTTGGCGTGAGATGTGTACATGTTCACAACAGTCAATACTAAGCAGTTGTATAATTGTGCTAGTGGAGTCTTGAAACTTGAAGAACTATTAGCTATCTAGCTATGCCATAAGCTTTAATTTATCTGTGACTAAACATGCCAAAGAATATGAAACTGAAAGCATTCGAGTAAGCAAGCCATCATCGCTAATTATGCATCTACTGAGGCATGCAAAAACAAACATAGGGAAAAAAAAGTGTCAAATGAGGAACGGAAACACACCACTCATTCTCTCTCTTGTGTGATCCAAAAGGAAGAGGAAGGAGCACCTAAGAACAATAGGCATGGGAGGCATCAGGAAGACAAATAGATTTCCACCTCATTAGCCTTCCTCCATGTTCCCATGCCAATTGCTCTTAGACCCTCTTTTCTTCCTCTTCCATGCTCACCCTCAAGTTCAGATCATCCAAATAGGTGCATAATTTGGTTACTTAATGAAACAATTACACAGCAAGCCAAAAGGAAAAGGATGGAGTGCTTAAGAACAATAGGAATGGGAGGCATCGGGAAACACCAAACCAAGCTTCCACCTCTGTTGCTGGAGGAAACAAACAGGCTAGGCTTTCCTCCATGTTCCCATTCCCACTGCTCTTAGACCCTCTCTTCCTCTTCCCAGCTCACTCTCAAATCCTACATCTACAAGTTTCCATATGGTCCACAGTAAAGAGATTGCTGAACAAAAAACTTTGGCTCTGAGGTATATATAGACCTGCAGTGTACACTGGAGAAAGCATTATGTAGAGAAAACGAAGTACAGACCTGCCAATAGAGAAGGGGGCATGTGATGGCCAGGCCACTACTGTCCCGAATTTTAAATGGCACGTGCAGGAGATCTTCTGCATGCTGTATATCCATGTGTCTATCTTAAAGGACCAACCACAAGCAGTATTAAGCCCTACACTTAGAACGGGGGTAAATGGTTGAATAAACTTGCAATTAAAATAAGAGCGCTGGGGAGAAAGAGAGGAGGTAATATACCTTATGCAGTTAAGCTGTGGCCTTGGTAGAGTTCAGGTTTTGGGGATAGTATGCGACTTCAGAACATTTTGAATCTAGAAGTAAAAAAAAAAAAGCATTAAAGACTTGGACAATGTATAAAAGAAAGCAAACAGGATGGTGCCAACTACCACTGTTGAAACTTGAAATCAACCTAACAACAGGTAATTTGAGTCACGAAATACTCTAGAACAGGTGATAACGTATGGTTAGCCCATGGATATAGATATTCCACATTAGCAAAATGCAAGTGCATATATGGCCTGTTACTAGTCTGTCGAAAACACGACAGCGGATATTGAGAAGTATACAAGAAAAGGAAATATTTCGATAACACATGGGACAAAAAAAATTAGGAACAATCCCTTGATAGCAAATAATACTTCATTTCATCCTAAACTACTGTACACATCAATTTACAAGGTATCAATTCAGCTATGCAACAGCCAGCCATATTTCAGGAACAAGGTCTTGAAGAGAGTCCGGTACTTGTCCCAGATGTTGACGTACTTGCCAATTGCTACCTTGTAGCTGGGCAACTGCTTCACCAAAGTGAAGTGCCCAGATATCCTGGGTCTGCAGCTGATGTATTTTTCACCAAGGTCGAAAGAAGTTATGTGTGCAAGAATATGAACAAACATTGAACCAGCAGATGACAATTCCTCGCCAGTGCGATATTTTGTTTTGTTCAGATGTGTCTCAACATCATTGAGGAGTTTGTTCAGTTCTTGATTATTTTATTTCATGATTTTAGGGTCCTTTAGTTTGCCTTCTGTATTATAAGCTTCACGGAGCTTGACATGGTATATGCTGGTCAAATCAGGGGGCTTCAGCAATGTGAGCAATCAAACGCCATATGAATTTGGAGGCAAACGTGTGGTACTATGCACAGACTAATCATGCAATATCTTAATTTATGCAGATTAAATTATGCCAATTACACTTAACCAAGACATCATCATAAACTAAACAGGTAGAGAGTAATTCCATACAATCATTGAAGAAAAATGGCCAAGCAATAGAAACACACCCTCATCCTGTGTATTGTTGTGTGAGCTGAAAGGAAAAAGGAAGGAGAACCAAAGACCAATAGGCATGGGAGGCATCGGGAAGACCCAAAATGAGATTGCCAAAGGCCTTCCTCCATGTTCCCATGCCCACTACTCTTTGACTCTCTTTTCTTCCTCTTCCACACTCACTTAAGATTCAAACGATCCAGATAGATGCATGGCATCATCTGCTAAAACAATTGCATCACGAGCCAAAAGGAAGAGGAAAGAACGCTTAAGAACAATAGGAATGGGAAGGATAGGGCACCAAACCAAGCTTCCACTATCCCTCGATGAGGAAACAATCAGGCTAGGCTTTCCCCCACATTCCCATTCCCACTGCTGTTAGGCCCTCTCTTTCTTCCTCTTCTAGGCTTGCTCTCAAGTACTACTCTCCACATAATCTCAAACAAGAAGCTCAGATTGCTGGGATCTGAAGCATATATAACCACTAGTGCACTCTGTAGAAAACCTTGTGTGGAGCAAACAGCGCGCAGACAGTGGACCGTCTTGCCAAACGAGGATTGCCTCACCCTGAGGTCTGTCCTTTTTGTGATCAAGAGGAGGAAACTATTCAGCATCTGTTAGCTGGCTGTGTATTTACAAGGCAGTTTTGGGCCTTGATCCTCCAACCTCTACAACTGACAGCCCTGATACCCTCACCTTCTGAGGCTCGTTTTTCTTTTTGGTGGAGGAAGGCATTGCGCTCAGCACCTAAGGAGATAAGGAAAGGGCTTAACTCACTAATTATCTTGGTTTCCTGGGAAGTTTGGAAACACAGGAATTCATGTATTTTTGAGAATGCTAGGCCAAGCACCTCTTTGCTGCTCCAGACAGTGGCAGATGAGTGTAGCGTTTGGGGCATGGCTGGGGCAACTAAACTTCAGGAACTCCTAGTGAGGTCGCTGACCCCACCAGCCTAGGTCAAGGGGTTTTTGGTCGAGGTCATGCTTACTGTTGTGGCGCGTCTGTAAGCTTCGCTGTGTAGGTGTGTGGGGGTGTGTTTCAGTGCTCGGGTTTTGGTCCATAACCGGACTCGTTGTACTCTCTTTTCTCTCTTAATGAAATGACACGCAGCTCTCCTGCGTCGTTCGAGAAAAAAAAAACAGTGCGCAGACCTGGCCCATGGTGCACCATTGCAGAATGACTGTAAGGGTGCAGGCCATATGAATGTGATGCCCGGGCCCTATCCAGCTGTGTAAATGCAGATCACAAGCAGGAGATCTGCTTATCCATATCTAAAAGGCCAACCAGTATTAAGCCCTACACTTAGAAATGAAAATAAAAGGTGAAGAAACTTGTATTTAAGAATGAGAACAATGAGGAGAAAGGAAAGCAGATAGCATACATTACGCAGTTTAGTTGTAGGCAGGGTTCAAACATCAGGGATAACACATGCTGTTTAAAAGCAGTTAGACATGATTTAAGTTAAAAAAGGCGTAAGAACTTGGCAACATTATAACTACAGCAAACAACAAGACCGTGACAACTGAACTATTCAAACATAAAAGAAGGAGAGTCAGGTTAAGAGCAAACTGCAATAAAACAGTTAGCCATACAATTCAGGTTAAGAGCAAATGACAATAAAACAGTGATAACTCTCATTGTTGGAACCAGAAAGCAGGAGAGCTGTAATCAATGACTATGTAATGCAACGCTAAGAATTGTTCAGCTTAGCAACAAAAGTTCAAATTCTGTACAAGAAAACTTATATATTAATTTGACTTTTCTCCACTTATTAGAACATCTCACATAGCCCTCCCCAGCTTTCTGCTTCTCAAATGAAAGGAAAAAAGATTACTTCACAAACGAAAAACTATCAGATAGTATGTTTTTCCAATCACAAACTATCACATACTATTATCTATGGTTCATTGTAACTTGGAAGATCAAAAGGTGTCGACGTTTCTGGGTCTTTGGTTCGAATTTTGCAGCAGAGTCACTAATTATTTTTTTCACAAATATGCAGGAGAGCCGCATATCATTTCATTAAAGAATAATAGGGTGCTTGATAATATTGATTGTGCAGCGCTCATTGATTCAAATACAGAATCAGATTAAAATGTTTATGTCATGTGTGTCATCATCATTGTTTTCTCTATACTTTGTGATCCTTATTCATAGAACAAAAGTTAGTTGCGAATACATGCGGCATGCTCTGTGAAAGAACATACTTGTATATGTTCTTGACAAGATTTCATGAGCTAGTCAGTTTTCAAAACTACTTGAAAATCTTGGTGTAATGAATAGTTATGTCCAGAACACTTCACAGTTAAGTGGTTATATTATTGTGCTAGTGGAATTAGAACATAATCTTGTGTACTAGCCATAGCCAAACAGTCAAGCTGTTGGCAGGCAACACCTCAAGCACACACCAAGAAGGAAGAACAGAGAGCACTCTGTTTGGTGCTGCTGAACTAAGCTGCAGCTAGCTCCTCCTCTATATTCAGAAGACCAAAAGCCAAGTAAGGTACAATGTAATGTTGCTCTTCAACTATTCTACTAGTCAGGCAATACTACTGCTGTTGTCATAATCCTTACTACAGTGCCACTACTTGTTACAGCCTGCTAACATCAGTTGGCACTTGGCAGGCAAGGTATGGCCAAAAGATCAGAGCGCTACTTGCTCAGATAAGAAATGGGGCAAGAGCTAGCCTGATTATCTATCACAAAGCATCACCTTAACCTATTAGTGGATTAACATGGCAATGAACCTGAAACTGAAATAATTATAATAAACAAAGCCATCATCTTAAATTATGCATGAACTGAAGCTTGCCAGAGAAACAAAGAAAAGGAAAATGTCCATGTAAGGAACAGTATCAGACCATTTTTTTAAGAAATAACACCATTTATCATCTGTGTATTGTGTAAGATGAAAGGAAGAGGAAGGAGCACCTAAGAACAGTAGGCATGGGAGGCACATCAGGAAGATTCAAAATGAGATCTCTGCATCCTAGGCCTTCCTCTATGTTCTCATGCCCATTGCTCCTAGGCCCACTTTTCTTCCTTTTCCACACTCACCCTCGAGTTCAAATCATCCAAATAGGTGTGTAGTTTGGTTTTGTCGACTAAAACAATTGCACAGCAAGCCAAAGGGAAAAGGAAGGAGCGTGTAAGAACGATAGGAATGGGAGGCATTGGGAAACACTGAACCAAGATTAGCTTCCACCTCTGTTGCTGGAGGAGAAAACAAACAGGTTAGGTTTCCTCCATGTTCCCATTCCCACTGCTCTTACACCCTCTCTTTCTTCCTCTTCCCGGCTTGCTCTAAAGTCCTACATCATCCATATGCTCCCAAGCAAGAACCTTGAATTGTTGAACAGAGCATGGATCCGATGTATATATAGACCTGTCGTGCACTATGGATAAATGTTGAGAAAACAAAGTACAGACCTGTCCCATGGTGCATAATTGGAGCTAGCAGTGTTGTTGTCAGGCCCAGTCCTGCATTGTAAATGTAGAGCATGTGCAGGAAACCTCATGCTTAACTCATATGGCCATATCTAAAAAGCCAACCAGTATTAAGGCCTGCACTTAGAATGGAGAAGAAAATGGGTCATGGAACTTGCACTGAAGTATAATAGCAGTGAGGAGAAAGAAGGGTATAGCATTCCTTGTGCAGTACAGTATCAGGGATAACATTCTCCTTGAAAGCAATTACAGCTATAGAAGTTAAAAAGGCATAACAAATTTGCCCAAGTTATAAATAAAGGCAGTAAAAATGAAGGCAATAGAGTCATAATGGTAGTGTAGTACAAAAATCAAGTTAACAACAATTTATATCTGACATGAACTGGACTATAACAAGTGACAAGACCGAAATGTATACTTACGCCTATTCTGTATACAAATTCTAATGTCCGCAGTTCTGCATACAACATGAAGCAGAAATATACAAGTGAACAAATGTATTTGCTTTCACAAGTGAAAACAAAACTCAGAACCATAAGAAAAAACACATGGAAGATATACAGATTATATTTTTTTTAGCCTACTCACTGTACATGTCGGTTCACAAGGTACTGATTCAGCTATGCAGCTGCTGGACTATCTAGTACCTCCTGAACAGGGTTCGAACGCAAAGGAAGAAAGACGTCTTGAAGAGAGTCCGGTACTTCTTCCACCCATTGAAGTACTTGCCAATGGCAATCTTGTAGCTTGACCGATGCTTCACCAAATTATAGTAGTCAAGTATCTTGGGTCTACAGCTGATATACTCCTCATCAAGGTCCAGAAGAGTTATGCGCGCAAGAATAGGGACGAACATCGAATCAGCAGGTGAGAATTCATCGCCAGCAAGATATTTGGTCTTGCTGAGCTGAGCTTCAACATCATCAAGGAGTTTGCTCAATTCTTCCTCACTTTGCTTCATGATGTCAGGGTCCTTTACTTTGTCCTCGGTCTCGTAAGCCTCGCGGAGCTTGACATGGTACATGCTAGCTAGATCAGGGGCTTCAGCCATGCGAGCAATCAACACCCGCCTTATAAACTTGGAGACAAACGCACGGTACTTGACCGGGGTGTGTGTGAGGGTGAACATCTTAGGATTCCAAGCATCAACTTTCTGCATCCATTGGTGAACCTCAGTATTCACAGGGGGGATCTCACCACTTAAATGCACCGCAAGTCTGTCTAAGTACCTATGGAAACATGAAGCACATAGATAAACATTTCTGCTTCAAGAGCAGCAGAAAAATGTACACGTCTCAGGTACGTCCAATGTGAAGGAAGAACATACTGAATGATGTCGATGGCACGATAGATGACATGAGCACCGTTCTGGAAGACAGGGAGCTTCGCGGAGGGGTTCATGCGGAAGAAGTCCACATTCATGTTCTTGCCCGTGAGTGGGTTGATGTGGTAGGATGTGTAGTCGATGCCCTTCTCTTCCAGTGCCATCCGCACTTTCTGGCTGTCCAGGGAATATGGGTGGTGGTATAGCTGCATTGCTGCTGCAACAAACGATGCGATTAAGTATTAGTACCACCTCACGACATTCAGTCTTGCTGCGTTGGGAATTATTAACCATGAACCAAAGCGCAATTCACCTAGAGTAATTAGTGTTTGAGGATTGACATATAAAATCCTCGTCAGAATGACTGATAAACAAGTATATAAAAAGGCCAGGTTGCCCGTTTGTTTTGTGTTAACTTCTATGGTTCATTCAGGGAGCCATGGCATGAGTACAACCTGTTTCTCTCAATCTTAGCAACGGAGTTCATCAACACAAATCATGACGGAAACCACATGCCGCTAGCTTTCGGTTGCCAACCGCGCCGCGCGGCCCCTTCTCGTGACCACGAATCACAGTAGCCACGAATACCCCTACAGAGGCTACAGGCGCCCTCCACGGAAAGGGGGAAAACCGCAGGCACTTCTCTTAGTCCGATGAACACAAGGGAACCCACCGCAACAACCGCCAAATCCAACCCCGAACCCAAACCAATCGAAGACGGGAAGCGAAGAAGAAGCAGTACCTCCAGGCGCGGGCGGCGACGAGGAGGCTGCTGGAGAGGCTTCGCGAAGGCAAGGATTCTTCTCGGCGACGGGACGCGGGAGCGGGCGGGGTTTTGGTGCGCTCGTGGCCGCCGCCGGTGCAGTGCAGTTTTGGGGCTCTGTTCACCTGCCGCTTTGGGCGGCTGGATTCGTCCTTACTGGCACCGCTCGGTGACCCGGATGCAAAAAGCTTTTCCTTTTGGGCGTCCGCGCAACGCCTCCTTTCTCCCAGCTCCCTCGATCCCGTCGTCGCCTCGGGCTGGGCTGGTCGGTGGCCGTGGGGGCCGCGGGCGGCCAGCCGGCTGATTATCCAATTCGCCCCGCGCGTGCTAGTCCAAGTGTCCTCGCCGCGGCGTAGGCGGGGGCCCCCTGGCTCGGTGACTCGGGCGGGTCGTTCAGGTCGGGTCAGCGTCGACGACCCGACGTGACGGTTACGCCAGCCAGCCACACGCCGAGTTCCCGTCGCATCCCGTGTCCGGGCTGGGGGGGTCCTCCTCACCGACGAACGAGGACGACGCGGCAACGCAACTGGCACGGGCCACCGGCGTAGCTGTCCATCCCATCCCCGCTCCATCATTCCAGTCGCCGGCTGCTCCGGCCGGCCAGGGGGGCTGATGCTGATTGGTTTCTGCGCTTTTGCCAGAAGCCCAGAGGATTGCCCTCGTCACCGGGGCTGGCGCGACCGCGTGGTTCGAGTTCAACTGTTCGAGGTCTGTTTTCCGCTGGACTGGAAATGGGGATATGCCACTAGGATGAAAACGACCGAAGCAATCGGAAATGAAATCACGTTATCTGAAACGAACTATTATACGAGAAATGCAATGTAGAGGTGAAAGCAATTAGAAATATCAAGTTTTATGTTTGGGTGGAATCGAAAATGATCAAAGACGAAATCATTTTTCCGGAAACGAAGCTCGGTCGGTCGAAAATTTCCATCACCATTTTCACCCCTAAATGCCACCGCTGCTGCTGTGAGGAAAGAAAAAAAAAAGCATCGTAACAAGCAAAAATCATGGCATGTGATAGGAGTGATTTTTTTTATTTGCAAATTGTCGCTCCGTGTGTTACTCGGTGTCTGGTGGTGACGTGAAGCTGGTGCATGGCCTCATGGGGTATTGTAGTTGTATTGTATTGGCATGGTAGGCCGGGCCAGGACACGCGTGATCATTTTCCAATTTCGTTTAAAAATGTGTGTGTGTTGGGTGGGTGGGGGGGGGGGGGGGGGGGGGGTTCGGAGCCTTGCAGGGTGGCAACCCCAGACCCAGAGCATGGTCCAAATCGAAACAACAAAAAGATAAAGGAACTCGAATATGCTACTCAGTATGCGGCTTGTTGCCCTGCCGGTTTGTTTCATACATATTTCATCGAACTGTGCATTGTGTGTGGGCTGCAATAATTAGCCAGCTGAAGACGTGGGCCTGACTGGGCCAGTTTGCATCCGTTTCATTCCACAGTATATCAAGCCCAAAGACCGTGAGCCTGACTGGGCCAGTTACACTTGTTTTGGGCCATCCACCCACCAACTCGCGCGTAACTCAAAAAAAAAAAAACCAACTCGCGCGAGACGGCCAGAGTGATTGAACACTTGCAGTAGACGGATGCTCGTGCATGGTGAGCACTGAGCAGAAGCAAAGAAGACCAGAATTGCGGTCACCACGTGGGCTATCTGGTATGTGCGGAGAAAGACGTTGCATGAAAATTTATTTCAGAATCCACTATCAACCCACTTTTCATTAAGAGGTTTCTTGCTGATGTCGATCTCACCGAGCCTGAACAACGAGCAGCAAGAGTGCCTCGACAAAATGCTCCTAGGTGGATCCCTCCACCAGGGAACCTGACGAAGATTAATGGATGCGGCAATTTCTAAGAACACGGGCAGAGCAGCTGCTGCGGCCACAGCAAGGGATGGCGTTGGCTCGTTCATGGATGCATCAGAGCTAGTTATCGATGGGATTACGGAGTCGGAATTGATGGAAGCAGTTGCTTGCAGAGAGAGACTCGCCTTGGCTAGCGACCTCGTGCTCAGTTAGGTTCGTCTGACTTTTGATAATGCCATTGTGCCAATGTGGTGAGAAATATTAAAGGACCTAGCAATGGGATTTATTTATGGGCGTATCGTTCAAGAAATCAAGGCTAGGGCGAGAGCTTTTGAATCTTTCGAGTCCGTTCACCAAGGTAGAGTCTCCAATGTAAACACTCATAATTTAGCTAGAAGCTTAGTTTGTTGTGAGTTAAATTGTGAGTTAAGTAGACAAGTTTGGCTACTATCACCATTAGAAGGCATTCGTAACTCTATACCCCAAGTTGATTAACAAAAGGGGGTGTCTTAAAAAAACAGAACCGGCAACAACTACCTTGCCCTTTGTTCCACAATTTGAAATGAATGGAACATGTGACACCGCCACGGCGAAGAAGATGTATTGGTTGGAAAAAATGTAACGCAATCGGATTACGAATACTAATGAATCGTGTTACAGCTATTTGTTTTCACCTGTCAGTAATTGGTTACTGTTGTAATCAAATCCCCTCGCTATACAAGCCTGTTACCACCGCTTCCCCTCCGTAAACATATTATTTGATTACGTTACCATAGTTGAACCAAACAAAAGTGCAATTGCTCATTCCGTAATTGAAAGCACCGCAATCCCATTCCATTTGCATTTATGTTACCATTCTACAAACCAAACACATTTATTTGAATCCAATTGTACCAATAGTTAGGTAGTTAATGTGTTCGGATCCACTTGGTTGTATAGTTGGTTTTGAACTATTAGCACATATTAGCATCCTCCAACCAACTAATGAACTAGTACTTCTATAGTTAGCAGGTCTATTCCGCCTGCTAATTTTGGAACTATTAGCATTAATAGATCAAACACGCCATTGTTACCTTTTTCTTGGGTCCCGACCTCTCCATATAATAATAAAGAGAGAAAAAGAACAAACCATCTTTCCCGGCTTAGAAAACTATATTGTTCTCCTCTTCGCCGGACATTAGCCAGGCATCCCACCAGCGAGCGACCATGGCCGCTAATAGCGGTGACCCTGCAACAGCCGTCTCTGTAAGAGGCTTTCAAGTTCTGAAGATTGATGGGTACTCGAGAACTTTGAACCCCATGTGCGGTGTCCTGCTTCAGATCATGCCCGTTTCGTGTGGGAGGCCGTACGTGGGACATCAGCTACACCCCAAGGGGTGCCGACGAACAAACACTGATTTCTTCTCTCTTTTTCTACTTCTTGTCGATGCTGATGATTCTGGTGAGGCCGTGGCTGCGCAGCCTACATTCAGTTTGCTGGATCAAGATCAAAAGCCGGTGCCATCCTATAACCGTACCCCCGCCATGAGCAGCTTCTCGGCATTAAAAAGGTCTATTGGATATGAGAAGTTCATGAGAAGAGAAACCTTGGAGCGATCAGAGCATCTGATCGATGACTGCTTCGCCGTGAGGGTGGATGTACATGTTGTTGTCAAGGAAGCACCATCCATGGTGGTTCCACCATCCTGACATGCACCGGCATATTGGCGATCTCCTGTCGAGCGAGGAGGGTGCTGATCTTGAATTTCGAGTCGTCAGTCTTTAGGGCAGAGCTCTTTGATCCGACGAAAGAGGGCACCAAAGTCATACGTGTAGAGGATATGGAGGCACCGGTGTTCAGGGCTTTGCTTACGTTCATCTACACGGATGCACTACTAGAGATGGATCCGAAAGATGAGTATGCGATGGCTCAACATTTGCTTGCCGCAGCGGACAGGGACAGCCTTCAAAGGAGGCTTGCTTTGAGTTTCTCAGCTCTTCAAAGGTTCCGTTTGACGTCATCGAAACAGAAGATTTTGAGCATTTAGCCCATAGCTTCCCTACTATCACAAAGGAGCTCATTGCCAATGTTCTTGATCACGGTTTGGACAAGGCCAGTAATTCTAGGTGGCATAAGGACCGCCAAGTTAGCGTTATCAAGGCAAGCATAGAGTAGTTTTCTCAGCAACTGGAGCGGCATACACAATTAGTTGTACTGCACGGCAAATACGAGTATACCACTGATCTTATGTCCACACCATTACGAAATACTCCTCTTATACATGGAGCAATCTTTTTTTACTATGTGTACCCAATATTTATAGTTGTCTATTTAGACAACTTCTCATGTTAGCTTTGATATTGGAGGCATCTACACGGTGAACCCTATCCATTTAACACTAACACGAGAGAACCCCATCCACATATATTCCACGTGGGCCCATCTCATCATATCTTATTCCTCTCCCCGCATCTCATCTCACACATGAACCCCCGCATCCCAGCCGGCTCTGGTGGCGTCGTCAGCGCCGCCGCTGCCCCATGATAGCGGCCGATGCGAACTAGTGGAGCACACACCCCCAGCCCCCACGCCTCCCTCTCAGCTCTGTCGGAGCCACTATTGCCGACGCAAGGTGTGACCCACTTGGCACCAAAGCCTCTCGCTACGGTCATCCCCTACCCCACCTCCTCCACCGGGATGGCAACCTCCCCCGGAGTTCCCTATATCCATGACACCATAGGTAACTCCAAACCCTAAGGTCACTGGAGCATTGCCCGTTGCTAAAATATGTACATCCCATGCTCCTCCTAGACCTTGTGTTTCCAAAACGAGGGAGCTCTAGCCTTAGGCTTAAAACAAGAGGCCTCTCTTTTTAGATTTTATCTTGATATAGATCCATGCTTTGTGCATTGATACGGGCAAAGCAAGTTTCCTAGATATCAATTTTCATCAAATAAAATATTTATAAGCAATAGAGACATACACCTTGCCTTAAAACAATTCTCATGCTCCATGTACATATTCCAAAGTACATAAATGAATTATTGGACACACTGCATGTATGTACGCAATACTCTCTCCATTCTTTTTAATAGTACTATTTTCTTATGGCACAATGACCAAGAAAAATAATCCTACCTATCATTCTACTTATCATCCATTTAATCATGACATTAACTAGTCATCATAAATAAGTGTTCCATTAAAGTCTAGACTTCTTGATGCTCATGTAGCCAATCTCGGTTGGAAGAATGAAGAGTCACGCATAAGACCCGAAACAAGTATTAAATGGATGTATAATTAGACTGAAATAAGACTATCAAAAGAGATTTTTTTTAATTTGTAAATATGCCTATCAAAAGCAAATGGAGGGAGTAGATTAGAAGTACAAATCGATGCAATTTCGCCATCTCCTCTCGGTCTCTACTTTCTCCCTGGCATGCCACCCTATTATTTCCAAGCTAGCGAGGCAGGGTCTCGCCGAAACTCCACGATGGTTCGTATGCATGGGTTTCTCCAACAGACTTTTAGTTTCCAAGCCTTTTGGAACTGTATGGACCTGAAAGATGAATCACTTTCAAATTTTAAGTGATTTGGTTAGAATCAGAAGTCAATTGGGGTGGGTGCTGCAACACTTCAAAAATCTAGTGAAATACGGCATCAAGGAACATGTACAGGACTACGCGCCCGCCCCAATCTCACTCGCATTCTCGCTGCCGCTCATCAAATCGGAAGCCGCTCCTTATCAAAAAAAGAAAATCGGAAGCCGCTTTGACTGCTTGCGTGAGTTATGGCTTACGAGTGTAGCCTCTGACCAACAAAAAAAAAAAGAAATTATGAATGTGGACGTGCCGGGGGTCCATGTGCCGGGCACGAGGTGCACGCATGCGGCGTCCCCCTCCCGCTCCGGCCCAGCACGACGCGCGTCCGGTCCCGATCGCGAAGCGGACGGCGGCATGGGCAGGCGCAGCCGCACCCAACCCAACCACCCCTGCCAGTCTGCCACTCATCACCAAGCGAGGTGTCCCCCGCCCGGGCGGCCGCGCCACCCAAAATGACTTGGACGCCGTGCTCCGCTGCCGTCGGATCGGGACAAGTGCTCCGATAGTCCGATCCTTCGGCTGGATCGTCCTATGATCGGTCAGCGTCACCTTGCCGCTCCGTGTCCCGTCCTTGCAGCGGCGGCCCGGCTGATCCAGGTTCCAGGCGGCTGCCTGGCGGTGGCACACTGGGCTGACTGGCAGGCATCGGTACAGCCGCACATGTGGTCACCTTTGGGGCGGGCATGATTGAGCTCCACGATTAACCGCACGTTTCCGCCGTGGCCACGCGGCAGAGACGTTTGATTGGCTGATTGGTACTGCTGGCCGGCAGCCAGGACACGCCGATCCACGGGATCGATCGGCGGGCCGGGGGAACGGGACGTGAGAGGCACCATTCATCGTAACGCGATGGCGCGTTACCCCATCGGCCGGTCTACCGGTGCTCGCTACTCCGCGGCGCAGTAATTAAATAGCGAGATGCCTCGCGCATTTGAGTGATGAGAAGTGTTTTTCAGATTGAAAAAGGTAAGGAAAACGACGATCGGTCGAGATCGATCGGTCCAGATGTTGTGAGTGAGGTGTAGCAGCACAGGGGAAACTGTTGGTGACCGGGCCGTGTGCGCATCGTATGGATCTCCAAAGGCCAGGCAACCAGCACACGCTGGCTATACGCAGTAGTAGGTGAAGACTTGAAGCGGATGGAGTTTGGATGGTACGATTCCGTAATGACGATGCCATCGCTGTTCATGCGTGTCGGAGCCGAAATATCCAGCCTAGCGCTACACTACTAGTACTCCGTAGGCTTCAAAATTCAGCGAGGCTGAGGCCTTGTTGCCCAACTTTAGTGTGCCAAAATTACTGTAGCAACACTGTAGCGTTTCGTTTGTATTTGTGAATTATTGTCCAAATATTGATTAATTAGGCTTAAAAGATTCGTCTCGCAAAGTACAATAAAACTGTGTAATTAGTTTTCAATTTCGTCTACATTCAGTACTCCATGCATGTACCGCAAGTTTGATATGATGGGGAATCTTCCTTTTACATAGTGTCAAAGTTGGAATTTTGGAGTTAACTAACCATGGCCTGAAATAAACGATGGAGTTTATGGTCGAGGTCAATAGCAGTCCAGTCCCCATGTGAGGCTACGACCCTACCTCTACTGCTCTACATGAGTTGGTCAAACATGATGGAGCTACAGCTACAGTTCTGCAGGCCACCAGACACCGGAGCCTTGTCTCCAGGCTCTCGGCGTCTCCTGCAGGAGGCAGCTTCTCCAGGAAACGGGATCTAGAGGAGCAGGATCACCAATTCACCAGCACAGCGGCTTGGCCACCAACCCCAACTAAGGCAATCTAAAAATGTTCCGTTTAGCTATATTTCCAAAATTTCCAACGCAGTAAGATAGTTTCGTTTTCTTTTGAAAAAAAACCCGAAGATATAAAAGGCAGCATGAGATGCTGAGGCCGTGATACACCGTACACGTCATGGTGTGCCTGCTCTGCATGCGTGCTGAATGGTGCTGACGTTCTGCACGCGTCATCATTCCGGTAATAGAAAAATGACATTGCGTGGGTTTGTGCTTGTTATTTTTGTGATGGAGAGATTACAGGAATTAATGAATGGCATGCATGCTGGCACTTATGATCGACCTGACATCCCTGCACCTAAACTTTGCCTGTAGCTAGCCGATCGTGTGGCATAGGCAACACTGCTACTGCTCAGCTGCTGGCATCTTGTGATAAGCTCACTTTCTGTTCACTCGTTGACACTGGAAAGTGACGTGGAGTACTTCTGAAGCTCGCCGTTACGCTACTGTTGGTGTACTGCTGGGCATTATTAGTGTGTGTGGGGCGAGGCTTCACTAGGGCACGGTTCACTAAACTAAACTATCAAAGAAGACAGATGCGGGAATAAAACACGTCACCAATAAATCATAGGAGACGCGTGTTAATAATCCTTATTTCCTATAACTCTGCTGAAAGCTCCCATAAACAACTCACGTCTCCTATGTACCTATATAGGAGACACATATTAACAACCCGCACCTCCAATGAGTGTGTCGATCATCGGAGACACGTTTTGTTAACACGCGTCTCCTATGTGGGGCATAAGAGGAGATGTGTATAAGCAAAACGCGTCACCAGTAGGGTATATTTCGAATCCAAAATTTTTATGGAACCTGATTGAAAGCTGCCTCGCGTCCGCACAAACGCACCCGCACCCCCTTCCTCCCTCTCTCTGTCTTGCTCTCTCATCTCTTCATCTTCCCTCTCTCTTCCCTCTTCCTCGCACGCCGAGCTCCTCGCCCACTCCTCCCGTTCTCGCTAGCTAGGCTAGAGGCCCTCCTCGCCGGCGACAACTTCCCATTGCACCACCCACGTGAGTTCAGCGCCCCTGCCCTTCTCCTCCTCCTCCCTCCTCACTCCTAGATCTGAATCCTCCCAATCCATGGTGAGTTTTCTCAGATCTACAAGCATCAAACGATTGCGTAGAGCCCAACCTCCACTGCCGGTGCGTCCTGTTCGACTGCGCGCCAACGAGGTGTGCGTCGCGCTTGTGCCGTCCAGCGGCGGCGGCACCACTATCGAGGCGGTCACGCTCTGCGGGTACTTCGTTGCAGCGGTGGTCGTCTTCCGAACCGCGGCCAGCGCCGAGAACGCGCTGCGGGGGCCGGCGCGGAGGTCCTGCCACGCCGTGCCACCTCTCGACATGGGCATCCAGATCCTCTTCTTCATCGGCCCTACGGATGTCAAGGTGCGTGAGGTTTTCTGTCTAGCAGTATGTCGTTGATGTACTAACCTGTAACGCCCGTAAAATTCACCAACTGAAATCACTCGCTAAAAATCGTTTTCAAAATCTTTCACCGCGTGAGCTCTCAAAAATTCCAACTTCCCGACGAATTCACCATCCCAGCACCAAAGCTGACTGCCATCCATTCCTTTTTTCCTTTTCCTCTCCGCAAGTCACGCCGTGTGCCTGACGGAAGACCGCCGCGCGTGCCCGCGACCGCTCCCCACAATCGCGCCATCTCTCTCTTTTCTTCTTCTCTTTTTTTCCCTCTCCCTTTTTCTCCTTTTCTTTTTCCTTCTCCCTTCCTTTCTTACTTTTCCTGGTCACACGCCTGCCTCCTCTCTCCTGCCGCGCCTGGCTCCCCCGCGCCGCGCCAGCGCTTCCCCCTGGCACACACCACCTCTTGCGCCTGGCCCCTCTCCCTAGCTCCCAACACGCGGCCCCAGCCACACTCCTGCGCCGCGCTCACACCCAGGGCACGCCAGCACGCCGCACGCACCCGTGTGCCTGCGCACGCACGCCGCCGCGGAACCACCTCCACACACCACCCCAGCCCAAGATCGCGGAGTGACCGAGGAGGAGCCCGAAGAGGAGCTTGAAGGCTAGTACCGCAAGCCGGAGCCCGAGGACCCGTACCGCGAGCAGGAACTCCTGGAGGATTTCGAGGACGGCAAGTCCAATCTCACCCTTTGATGTATATTTATCCTAATTTTTCAAACACAACCTATTGGAAGGTTGTATGCTAGTGCCTTTGTTATATGCTAGTGCACTAGTGTTTCATTGTTTACCTACAGCTCTAGTGTTACAAAACTACTAACTGTGTAGATGTTGTGGGTTGACTTTGTTCTAAACCAAACAAAACTCCTGTATGATTTCTGCTCAGATTTTTATTTATTGTTGAGTTCGAGAATTTACAAAGGAGAATTTAAGATTAAAGGATTCTAGCAGCGATTCTTTACTTTGTTCTGAATGCAACTAAAGTCATATATGATTTATGCTCAGATTCTGAATTTCTTCCTCCAGGCAGCCTTTAATAGTTCAATAATTTTCAAAGGACACTTTAAGATCAAAGGATTCTCTAATTTACTTGAGCAAAGTTTAATTGAACTAGATATATGCAGTAGAGTGAATTGACACTTCCATCATTTCTATTTACTAAAGTGGCTGTGCAAATATCTGATCTAATTCAATTTAATTTCAGGCAGCAAATTTATAACTATGGCCACCTTGCAGCAAGTGTGGTTTACCATCTCATCACTTGATAAGGTAAAAAACACAATGTTTTATAAGAACTTTACCAGCTAGTTACAGATACTTGATTATATTTTTACCAGTTCCAATCACTGTTAAATTACCAAGACTTATGAGTATATATCTTGGCAATCATGGAATTGAAATTTGAGTAAATTAAATTACTGAAATGCTGATTAGTGTTTATAGTTTTGAAATAGATTAGTGTTTACTGATTTTCTGTTTGTAATATCCATGCTTTGCCTTAAGTTGAATGTTCTTTTCAGTTTTTCAGTTCAGAACTAGGCATGCGGATGAATTGACAGTTCCATCATTACTAGTTCTTTTCAGTTTTGACAACTTGAACATGGCTGCTATCTGATCGAGTTAATTTTGTTCTTGGTTAGGTAAAAAATACAAAGGAATAGAGTTAGCGAGAACTGCCATCCTTTATAATACTTCAGTTCAACTTTAAGGTGAACTTCAATAACCTTTAGTTTGACTAAAAGTTTAATATTGAGCTATCTACAAGTTCACAAAACTAGCTGAGAGTCATGTACTCGGGTATACAATGAGTTATGTATAGATTTTTAAGCAATCTGTCATATAAAGTTCTCTTCAGATCTGAAAAGATGTATATTATAGGGCAATATTCATTTTCCTAAATAAATAACACTGCTAGCTTATAGAAAAGATGCCCTCTTGTTTGCCAGCAGCTCCCCTTTATAGCTATTGCATTTTCATTCGATTAGAAGTTCAACAATCAGTTCTACAAAGAACTAGGGAGAGGAACTTAATTAATGGAACTATTTGAAGCAACAAATGGTATAGCAGGCAACTGCTATTAGTACTATCATATTTCCTTCTACTTCCAGTTCCTTTGTACTATCATATTTCCTGCTATAGCATTAACTTTGTGCTATAGCAGGCAACAAATGGTTCAACAATCAGTTCTTGTATAGATGCACATGCATGTGAGTACTACATTGACAATATGATGTGTCTCATTTTTTGGATTGGTTGCAGGAAATGTAAATCGAAGCTATGCTTTGCTTTGTACCGTGGTATTATTAGGGCTGCTATTTTTCTGCCAGCTATGCTTTGTACCATATTTTATATTGTGATTCATAGGAACAACAAAGTGTATGTTAAAATACATGTGAAAGTATTTGTGATGTATATAAAGGATAAAACCTGTGTATTTGTGATGTATATGAGATATATTTCGTGTCCTTTTTATTTTTTTTAATTTTTTTAATTCATCATGGAGACGCATTTTTGCCAACCCGCATCTCCAATGACCCTCTCATCGGAAACGCGGATTGGCAAAACGCAGACTATTAGAGACGCGGGTTAGCAAAAACATCTTCTACAGCTCCCCTCTTCGAAGACGCGGAAAATCCGCATTTCCTGTGACTTATCATAAAAAACGTAAATTTAGATACGCGAAAAAATTGCATCTCATGTGTCTCTAAACCCACGTCTCCTAAGGACACGGCTTACGTAGTGGTTGGTCAAGGTCCGCCATCCTTGTCGTCCTATTCACATGTATGACTTTCGTAATCATCCTGTACAGGGCCCTCTGTAGTCTGTCCTGTCCGTTGGAATTAAACCGCGAGTCGCGAGAGTGCGCGCATTCATCCTGTTGACCAGCAAAGCACCTACGGGTCCGCATCCACAGTCGTTCACGCACATCTCCTACAGTGTAAGCAGGGTGGCGTTCTTGGGAGCTCCGCCAACCAATGCTGGAACACGTGCTCTCATCTTCTTGTCCGATCATCCGATGGATGGTAAGCTATTGCCCCGATTCTTGTTCTTCAGTACCACGCAGCATTTCGCTCCCGAAGAATCCTAGATCAAGCATCAAAGATTGCTAAGAGACACTAAGCTAATTCCTAAATCCTAATGTTCAGGTTTATCTTTAGAACTGTCGATAATAAACTTACAAGCTCTTTTCCAGTGGTTTAAAAGTGCTAATCGGTACTCGTTGTTACTTCAAGGTACTTGCTTTATTTTCACCGTTTGCTCAAAAAATAATTTAAAAATAAATTTAAGGACTACTATTTATATTTGATCCTATCAATTTGGTAGTTCTCTTTAGGTATTTCAAGGTATTTCTTTTGTTTCCACCGCAAGATTTCTTAGGATGGACGGCTCTCATTTTTCCAATCATTCTAAAATTTCTCTAAACTTATAAATCTATTGGATTTATATATATATATATATATTTAATAGAAACTACTATTGTGCTAGTTAAAAACGCTGACGGTGAAAAGTTACAAATAACCAGTATTTCTTTTACTGTAAAGTGCGACTAGGGTATGGTCTAATTCACTTGTATTGCACCTTTTTCATAACATTGCATATTTTTTTCTAAAGGGTACTTAAATTTATTATATTAGTATATATGTTATAGATCGGGTATTGTTATGAATTACTATCGGAAGTTTTTATGCTACAAGTGTCTTTTTTTTGTTTTGGACAAAGTTTTAGGACATCTGAAGTTCTTTTTTTCCATGACGTACTGGAGGTAGGTTTTAAGACATATTAAACAAGAATTAGTCTTATCTATTTATATATTCTTTCCAACTCTACTTTGGATTGGGTAGGTTTTATGCACGGGCCATTTGTTTCATTTATAGTTAAAGGCATAGTTTCATTTATTGTATTAGGACATCGGTTGTGGACCGTATAGCTATTTTTCATTTAAGATTGGAGGTTTTATGCTACATCTGTATATATATTTTTTGACCAGGTATTAGGGCATCATAAACTCCTTTGTTGGCCAGGATTGACATATGTTTTAAGATGTTTTAAACAAAAAATATTATACTCTATACCGTGCTTTGTCCTCCCTCCGTTCCAAATTGTAAGTCATTTTTTTACTTTGTCCTAATTCAAAAAAAATTTACTAAGTTTTAAAAAATGCACAAAGATCTAAAACATCTTCATTAGATATACCATGATATATATCTTGACAGCGTATTATTTAATATCATAGATGTTGATATTTTTCTATAAAATTAATTAAAATTAAATAAGTTTAAATTAGGACAAAATTAAGACGATCCATAATTTTGGGACACACAAAGTATTAAAGATAGGTTTCGTGCACTATGCCCAATTGCCCATGATGACAGTTCGGTGCCCTTTTCTTTGAAGTCTGATGACTGATGAGGTACCGTGACACCATGCAAAGGGAACAATGCATCCATGATCCATCAGCCATGATGAGATCGAGAGGGAGATCCAGCCAGGTCCCCGGTCCTGGCCTCCTGGGCACGGAAGCCCCAGCCGGGCAGCCGGAGAAACGATGCGATCGCGAGCCGTTTTCTCTGAAGAGAAACACCCGGCCGGAGTCGTCCCCGCCCAAATTAAAAACTCAGATAAGTTGGCGAAGGCGACGTCGCGCGCTCTGGTCTCTTCACTCCGCGAGCACAACGAGTGGCCCTCCTCTCCCGCCGCCCCCCTCCTCCAAACCACCCGCCCCATCCTCACCCACCCGCTGCCAAGCGGGGCCAGCACTGCCCCGGCCCCGCGCGTCGGTGACGTACACGGGCGGCCGCGAGCGAGCACGGGACAGTGGCAAACCGGGGTCGTCGTCGTCCACCTCCACCCTCCCCGTCCTTAATGACGCGCTAATCAGCGAGCTTAACCCCACCGGCTCGAGCGAGCTTGCTGATGCTGTAGCGGCGCGGGCGCCGGGGCGGGCGGCATTAGCGTGCGGCGTCACATGGGTGTGGGGGTGTCGTGGGGGCTTGTACGCTAGCCATTAATACGGCAGGTCGCCCATCCCATCGCGCCCGCCGCGCCCCCGCCCGTCTTCCTTCCTCCCCTCCCCCCCACGCCCGCTTAAATCCCCCGCGCGTCTCGGTCGCGCACCCCACCCCGGCCGCCGGCTCTCCCGTCGCTTCCTCCCCGCGCTCGCCGCTCCCCGTCTCGTCCGCTCGTTCGATTGGCGGCTAGCCGCGTGCTGGTTGGTGGCTGTCGGGCGCCGCGGCCCAGTCGAGGAGATGGACTCGGTCATGGCCGCCCCCGACGCGCCGCCGCAGGCCGTCGTGCTCGTCTCCGCCGGCGCCAGCCACTCCGTCGCGCTCCTCAGTAAGCCTACGCATTTCGTCGAGTACGGCTGTGGTGGTTGATTGCGCTTTCCGCTGACAAGTGGCCGTGCTTCTCTGCTTTTTTTACCCCCCGTGTCTGCTTGCCAGCGGGCAATGCGCTGTGCTCGTGGGGCAGGGGCGAGGACGGGCAGCTCGGGCACGGCGACGCCGAGGACCGGCTCGTGCCCACGGTGCTGAGCGGCTTTGACGCGCCCGGGATCACGTCGGTCATCTGCGGCGCCGACCACACCACCGCCTACTCCGAGGAGGAGCTGCAGGTCTACAGCTGGGGGTGGGGGGACTTCGGGAGGCTGGGCCATGGCAACTCCACCGACGTCTTCACGCCCCAGCCGGTCAAGGCGCTGCAGGGGCTCAAGATCAAGCAGATTGCCTGCGGGGACAGTCATTGTCTCGCCGTCACCATGGCCGGAGAAGTGCAGAGGTTAGACGGCTACTGACAGTTAGTAACCGCTAAGCATGTTTGACAAATTGTTTGATAATCAGTTTTTGTCAAGTTTCACATCATAGTATTCTGTTGCTCTACCTGAGTTTTGCGTTCACCTATTTTATTGTCTGATCCTTATTTGTTTATTTGTAGTTGGGGCCGTAACCAAAATGGACAGCTAGGCCTTGGAACTACTGAAGACTCGCTGCTCCCACAGAAGATTCAGGCTTTTGAGGTAAAAAAAAGGAGACACTAAAATCTTCATATAGATTGATCTAGATCATACTAGGAAAAGTTTTTGGACTACCTTATTGCACTTCGACACTTGTTCAATGCAGCGAACTAAGTCGCATAACATGTTTATGTGAATCACGACTATGAGTTGAAGTGTCAGATTCGTATCTTCCTAGATGTGTAACAATACACTAGCTATAATAATGAGATATACCATAGCTGTGCTGTCACTATGTTCCCCAATAATGGTGATGTGAACATCAGCCCTTACCCATTACATCTTGTTCCTTCTGGAGAGCTATCACCATTTGTCAATGTCCGGTGCAATGCAGTTAAGTGCTTATGGTCCTATATTTGTAGGGTGTTTGTGTGAAAATGATTGCTGCCGGTGCCGAACATACTGCTGCAGTAACTGAAGACGGTGACCTCTATGGATGGGGTTGGGGTCGATATGGAAACCTGGGTCTTGGGGACCGTAATGACCGTCTGCTTCCGGAAAAAGTATCTTCTGTGGAGGTAAATTATCCAACTGTCTCGCTCTTTTAGTTTGAAATCAACATGTCAACTCAACTGATTGTCTACTAACACCTTCAGCACTTAAAACTGCATGAAAATTGACCATTCCATCTTGGACCTGTTGCAAGTCAAAACACACTTGTTATTCTTTACTTGATCCATGAGATATGTCACCTGGGCATATCTTCAGCTGTGAGTTACTCATTTCTTATCTGTACCTATGTTGTTTTTTGAAAGTAAATATGTACCTATGTTGTCATCTTGAAACATCCCTCAACCAAAACCACCCTCGGAAGCTAATCTTTTTTCACGATAGAAACCATCAAAATACATAGAGTTCAGCTGATTAATCCGAGGTCTTTGTTCTTGTCTACTTTATCCAAATGATCTATCTTTCAAATATAAGCATGCACTTCTACCAATTATATTTTCCAGTCCTGACAAAGTAAAGCACTAGTATGCCATCATCCAAGCACATAGTAGATGTTAAATATCTGATTTATTGGCTCCATAGTTAGTGAAAAGGTTTTTCCTTATTATAATGAGTATTTTCTATTTTCCTCGTTTTTAAATGTATGGCAGTTAAGACCAGCTATTAGTAAATCAGATATTTATCACCCGCTATGTGAAACAAATCTAAACAAACTAATCTCAGAATCCAGTTTTCCCTGCAGCTTGATCTTATTAATTCTTTCAATAAGTTAGGGTTACTTTCACAAGGATATGGTCATTAGGTTGTGTTCTCGTATTTTCCTTTTACTATTATTTCTCTTTCTGTTGTTCCAGGTTGTTCTATATTCTTATGTTTTGCCTTTTTTGTAGGGTGAGAAGATGGTGCTTGTTGCATGTGGATGGCGCCATACCATTACTGTTTCTGACTCTGGTACAATGTACACTTACGGTTGGAGCAAATATGGTCAATTGGGACATGGTGATTTTGAAGATCATTTAGTTCCACATAAACTTGAAGCTTTGAAAGATAGCACTATATCCCAGGTAAGCTACATTCCCAGACATGATTTCATGAAGGATTAATACAATCACACATTTAGTTTTCACTTTTGTGGGCTTTGGAAAGACACTGCTATGCACAGGCAGACAGTGTCAGAGACATAACTTATGCTGAAAACTTGAAGAATGCAATTTTTACATGTTGTCTGTACTCTGTAGTATAAACGTTCTTTTATTTTATATACAAAATAATTAGGAAGTCTCCCCCAAAAAACTTAATTCCCTGTCTGACTAAATTAGCATGTTGTCAAGTCTTCTTGAAATCTTAATTATTATCTGAGCTTTGGAAGAAAAGTTTATAATACACGTGTTCTGCTGATTTAGATTTCAGGTGGTTGGAGGCATACGATGGCACTTACATCAGAGGGAAAGCTTTATGGGTGGGGGTGGAACAAGGTCATTCTCTTAGTGCCTCTACTTCCTTTTGTGCCCCATAATTGCTTTTTCATTCAAATTGCACAAGCAAGATTCTATTATACTTTTATCGATGAAGTTTCCATGATGATTGAAAACTTCTGCTACACAGTTGAAAACAAGTTGAACCTTCCCTCGGTCAACTTGACAAACTTAGTTCAGAATTTGAACATTGTTCTTGTTACAAGGAATATGATTGAAGATAGATCGCTTGGAAAATCTCCATTGTTCTCCACTATAGGGAACATAGTCTATATATTGTCACAACTTTAAGCTATATCCAATCTCTTGATAAAACTCCCTAGCATAGGTGTTAAACCCTTTGGTTATCCCTCTTATCATTTGAGTTGTCTGTTAAATTCCTTGGCAGCCATTGACCAGTGGTAGATTGTCTTTCACCACTTTACTCCAATTTATTGTTGTTTAATGGTAATGGGGAATGCAAATTGGATATCCCTACAAAGTTGGTCATTTATCTCATATCGAGCTCGGTTATACCTGGTATCAAGAACATTCAATTATACATTTATACCTATGAAGCTCTTATCATTATCAGTCAGCAAATGTGTGCCAATCCTTACAACTCAAATAACTTAATGTAAAATGGTTAGTTTAAAGTTCTGAACTTAGCCTGTCCTGTTTTACTACTCTAGTCACAGGTTGTGCTCAGGTCTATTTCGGTACTGAGCTTTGCTTGAGTGCCAGCTCAATTGTATTTTATTTTCACTTCTCCATGTGATTTTTTTCTATCATTTTTTACACTGATTGTGTTTCATATTTTGAGCCTGCAGTTTGGACAAGTTGGAGTTGGCAACAACGATGATCATTGTTCACCAGTACAGGTTCATTTTCCAGAGGAACAGGTATGGCATGTTTGTGGGAGGGTTTTATGCCGAACTTGTGCTCAACTAAATGATCTGCGTAGTACATGCATCACAAAAAGTCTCAGACACAACACTAATGGTCGTTCATTGATTCATGTGAATGGAGATTGCCAACTTCTGCTTATTACTGCTGTTTCTGCAGAAAATTTCCCAAGTTGCTTGTGGATGGAGACACACACTCGCCCTTTCCGAAAAGAAAAACGTTTTCTCCTGGGGAAGGGGTACTAGTGGACAGCTCGGCAATGGAGAAATAGTTGACAGGTGGTTCCCATCTAGTTCACTTGCTCAATATCTTTTTCTTTTTTCCGGAAGAAACTCGATATCTTATATTTGCTATCTATATGTGCTCTTCCGTGCTAACAATTTATCGACCTGTGCCATCCTGAAGGAATACACCTGTGCTGATTGACGCCTTAAGCCCAGACGGTTCTGGCTGCAAGAAGTTAGAGTCATCCGCAGCAGCTCCATTTGCAGGTTTGTATCACATCGTGCTCTAGTAGCTGCAGATGCTTTTACGGACATGCCATTGACGTGTATGCGCTATGTTTTCCAGCCAAGGTCTGGGTCTCTCCGTCAGAGAGATACGCCATAGTTCCTGATGAGAATGTAAGTTCAGTTCCCACCTGTTTAATTCCAAACAAATTACTCGCTGATGTTGCTGAACTGAAGTTCCTCTATGTGCTCATGTGCAGGTTCCCAAATCAGGCGAAGGCACCGCGCGCGGCAACGGGGCGGACGCGAACGTGCCGGAGAACGATGTAAAGAGAATGCGCGTGCAGTCGTAGTCCTACCACCATCTCCCCCTCCCTTAACCCTAGTACACTATAAAGAAAGAACCGGTTGCCTTAGTCCCTGCTGTTTCCTACCCAGAGGTGTTCGATTTTGTGCATTCTGTTCAGCCGAAGTGCTCCCTCTCTCTCCGGTGCGAACCTCCTCCTGCTGTTGGGACCTGAGATGGTGACATTGTCTCTCCTGGTGTTAAGAACTCGATCTGAGATGGTGCCGTTGCCTCGCAGCAATGTGTGATTCGCCTCGTGGAGGTGACTTGCAAAATCAGGCTTACACTGCTGCAAAATCAGGCTCACACCGCTCTCCAGCATCTGCTGTTAAGATGTGTTTCTGGGTCTTTTACATTCCGTGGAGGGTACAATAAGCGCCTCATCCTCGTTCCTTCTCAAGTTGCAGATGGCCAACCAAGTTATCAAGCAGTCACACACCTCTGAATTGTCGTGGTTGGCTTTTCATTTCCACCTCGCCCAATAAACAAACAGATGTGCAGCTCGGCCTTGTCATGTCCATTATATTTGCTCGGCCTGTGAGCGCGGCGGCCCAGGCGCAGGAACGAAGAAGCGCGTTGCCGGGCGGGGCCGTAGTGGCAGCGCAGGCACGCACGGACCCGCCGAGGCGCCGGACCCAAATGTGTTGGCCATGGCTGACGGGCTGGCGCGCGTGGTGGCCTCGTCTGCGCGCGGGGAAAAGAGAGAGCATCAGACCATCAGTGCATCACCAGGCATGTGCGTGGCTCTTGTTAGTTGTTGTACGTACGTTGCACGCGTCTTTGAGCCCTTTGGGTCCTTTCCGGTTTTCATTTCGTGGAAAGGCTCTTTGAGAATGATACGGCAACCGAGCCACCGCGCACTTGTTGTTCCGGTCTGGTCATGCGACGCCGGGCGCACCTGACCTGACACCTCGGCCGGTGGCCCGATCGGTCGCTGCTGCACGGCATATACGTGTGACTGTGTGAGGCAAGCGTCACGCTCACGCCTCGACGGCGACACCGGTCGGATGATGGGTGTGGGTGCCCTGGGCGCGTCACGCCACGGAAACGGCCGAAGCGCTAGCACCCACCAGACAAACCCACCGCACGCCACGCCGACCCATCGGGCGTCAGGTGCCTGCCAAGCCAGCCCGCCCGTCCAGGTCGCGGTCGCGGGGACAGCCGTCGCCATCGATTGTCCATCCATCCTCCGGTCCCGTGCGCGGCAGCGACCGCGGCTCGCTCGGCGCCATCCCTCTCCGCGCCGGGACCGGGGGATCGCAGCACCGGACCAGCTGATGATGCTGTGATGCAGCCGAGCCGATGGAGCCCCGCACCTAGGCGCGGCCTACGCTTTTGCCTGCTCTGCTCGGTCCCGGGCTCCCTCCCGGCTTTGACGGGGGTCGGGGTCTCTGCTGTACGCTCTGCCAGCGGCGGACCCGGGGCGCGCGACTACGGGTGGACGTACGCCGCGCAAGCGCCCTCCTGTCGGCAGATCCATCCGCACACCCAGACGGATGGCCGGCAGACCTGGCGGATGGATGCGTCTCATCTCATCTCATCTCATCCCAACCCGACGCACGCCATCCGCTAGCCGCCGCGCGTACGTGCGCTGCTCCGGCCTCCAAAGGTACGCACATCTCCTCGTTGTCAGGGACGTCTCGCACGCAGTGGATCGATCATTCGCGACACCACCGCTGCGAATTACGTAAAAATCACTGCGAACCGACAACACAACATGGATCGGACGGATCGATCCGGGTTGTATATATAATATATATATATGGCGCGCTCGTGTCCGTACGGCCGGAGCGATCGATCGAGGAATTGAATTTTAAGTACCAACCGATATTGCCACTCAGTTTCTAAGTATCGTATTAAATAATCGGTACCAAAGGAGTATTAAAAAATAAAAAAAGAAATTCGCCGACCACACCAGCCGCATCCCGCCGTTGTCCGCCGCTCCTTGCCCTGCGCCCTCCCACCGGAGCTCCGCCGCTTCTTGCCCCACCACCGCTCCTTGCTCCGTCATGCCTGCCGACGCTCCGCCGCCGCGCCCTTCCTTCTTGCCTCCGCCACTCTTCGCCCCGCCGCCGCTCCTCACCGGTATCGCAGTGAGAGGTGCACGGAGGGGGGAGGGGTGGGGCAGCTGTGAGGGGAGGGGAGGGGCGCGCCTGGAAGAATGGGAGGAAGGGAGAAGGGAGAGAATGGAAGAATGGGAGGAAGGGAGAAGGGAGAAGGGAGGGGTGAGGTCGGCGTGAGGGGAGAAGGGAGAGAGCGAGGGAGGCGTGCGGATAAGACGGTGAGGAACGGACGTGTGCGGCCACCCGGTATCAAAGGCTGGTACCGAATGGAGGCTTCATCCGGTACTAGGTTGCACGTTAGTACCGGTTGAAACCTCCATTTGATACTAAAAGGGTTCACGAGAGTCTCGTTGGGGACTAGCTATTAGGCTCGGTATTGATGTTCATATTAGTATCAAGTTAAAATACAACCTGACCCGACGAATGGTTAGTTTTCCAGCGTTGGACGGCTTTGGACCAGCGCCACCACCTACTGGGCTGGGCCAGTCGCGGCGGCACCAGTCAGGGCTAGCTTCACCCAAGTAAGGGAGCGAACGCATTGATATCGGCAGCGACCGACGTCATCTCCAGGCTCTAGCTGGCCGTGCCGGCTACCGATCGATCCAGCCGAGCGTTAAGAATGGACGACTTCACCTTCTTCCCCGCCACCACCACGATGACGCCTGCAGAGAAGCTGCCGCCTGCCGCGGTCCCATCATCAGGCCCGCCGTCGTCGTCGGCGCCGTGCCGCAAGCTCCCGTTCTTCCGCTTCGTGCCGGCCGCCCCGCCTCCCTCTCCTGCGCCGCCGGCGGAGCCGACGAGCCGGGCCACCGGCGTCATCATGGCGGAAGATCAAGAGCCGCGGCCGCCGGAGAAGAGCGCGGGACCGGGAGCGGGAGGAGACGCCGCGGCGGCGAAGGCCGCGGAGGTAGAGGACAGGATGGACCAGCTGTGGGAGGACTTCAACGAGGAGCTGGGCCAGCTGGCGCGGGCGCGGGCGCGGCGCCGGCCGTGCGGCGGCTCCTGGCGCGACCGCCGCGACGACGGGCTGCTGGCGATGGAGGGCAGCCGCACCCGCACGTGGTCGGAGCCGTCGCCGTCGCCGCCGTCGGACGCGGAGTCGGAGCCCGCGGCGCGCGCCGGGTGCGCGCCCGTGCTGCGGCCGTCGGCGAGGGCCGCCGCCGGGGCGAGGCACTGCCGCCGCCGCGCGGGGACGTGGGTGCTGCTCATGCGGATCTTCCGGAGGCTCTTCGTCATCGAGAAGACCATCTCCGAGGCCGCCGTCGCCAGGCAGCGATCCAGCACCAGGGCGCGCTGATGGCACGCACGTGCGCTTGGCTGCTTGCTGCCCGCGCAATCGCTTCGCTTCCATGACCATGAGCGCGTGGTGAGTGACTTGGTCGGCCTGCAAGAACCATGCGTGCATGCTTCTGATGCAGGAACCATGCACCCATGGGTAAATTATGTTACTCCATTAGACATATATACAAGTAATGATCGAGATTTGTTCTTTGACGCTGTAAGCCTCTCTGTAATTAGGGTTCATTAGCAGATACAGAGAAATCAAAGTAGTCCATAGCAATGATGCAATGTCACTCCATTTCTCATTCTTCTGTCCACTTCACTTCCTCCGTATATCAATCATCTATCAATCTGATTCAACTCAATAGCATAAATGTAAAAACGAGAAAAAGGCAACGCCTATGCAAATACTTTTTTTTTATTTTTCCGGAAAGGAAGGCAAGAGTTTTGCCATGAGTTTTATTAGACGAGAGAATTTTTTTAAAAAAAGAGCAAAAAAACAGGTGTGCAAATTCTTTTTTCACTGTGCCCTTTAGTCACGAGGCGATGTCTTGTGACTCATGGTATCGTACTATCGTACCTTCGGATCTGAAGAAAGAAAGGCGCACGGCTTACCAGGACAAAGTTTTTTGGTGTGGGTTCGTGGGGATGAAAGGTGCTCGTGCTATTTTGCTTGGGAGGATGCGTGTTTTTATTTGGGCGGCTCACATAAGGACAAGGGGATTAGCTCGTACTAAAGGCAAAAAAGAGACCGCGGACGGGGACGTCCAACCTCTGTCCTACCTCATCACAACAGTAAAACCCTGCTGTGCTTCCCAAGGAAACCTCTCGATCCAAAAAGCCAGCAGTATATTGTGTAAGAATGGGAGAATAACGTCTTTTCACAATCACATCTTACTAGCATAAAAGTCGTCGTAATCTTGGACTTCAAATCAAATCCGATGTCTCTAGATAAGATCACAACAATAGAATGCTAAACATTAGAATCGTAGAGATGCAAATTCTATTGACTAAATCATAGAATCTGGGCTCTAATCTAGATCCTAAAGACGTAAAACCATATGGCAGCACCGTGAAAGTTTCCGCGTTCTGCAAGGTAATCACAAACTTCATCCCAGCAAAGAATTACTTGTACACTTAACGCGCACCACAAATTCTAAAACTGCACGAGCATAGGGATGACAGGGACAATTCTTGCAAATCATGTTGGTATCCTACCAGAAGTCAATAACAAATTGGGGTCAACTAACAAGAGAACAGACAGCAGACAGCCCACAAGGGCCTAGGGTTTGTACAATCACACAGCGTGCTGGCAGCTGGGCCTACTTCCACCAACCATCTCAGGCCGATGTAGCATGTAGGACACAAAGATTAAATATCATGCACCTTTTAGGTTGATGAAAAGACTAATGCAGCGATGAGCCTATGATCCGTTTTTTACAGAGAGAATCACCCAAGATGATGACAGACTACACTGATGCAGCAAGAGTTAAAGGATTTGATATGAATTGTGGATGGTTTACTGTGTTTCCAGTGAAGTTACAACTTACAACCCAGACACAACCTTTGTCGAAATGTATAATCTGATCATAGCTGTCAAGTGAAAACGAAATGGATAGAGCAATATGCATCACAGAACCACCCTTGACACTTAAATTCTGATAGATACAGAATTCTGAAAAAGAGAGAGACTATAAGCATTGTATGATTGTTGCCGATTAATAATGGCATGGTAATGGAGAGTTTCGCCGCAATCATGTTGATATCTTATTATCTTGTTAGCGGAAGGCAAGCCTCACAATCTGCTTGATACAGCAAGATACTTGGTATGACGGGCCTGTGCCATCAATTTTCCTGTCTTTTTCTTCCTGAAATCGACAGAGACAACACCAACGGATTTTCCAGCACGCAACAACTTTCCCTCAACCTCTATTTCTTCCTGGACAATTAACTCAAAAAGTTAAAAGTAAGTCAAAGAAATTTGTAAAGGAAGTGTGAAAACAACAAAAGGCTCAAAATTAATCTAGGCTTCTTTGAAATTAATTTGACAGGGAGCTAGCTGAATCTGGCTTCATTTCTGTCTAACTTGCAGTAGAATAACCTCAGGACCTTCAGCCTATATCAGCATGTTCTTCAATGTCATATCATAACAAGTATCAACTACTGAGATGGTTATTTTGTTTTTGATACCTACCAGATATTTTTTACAGGTATAAAGTGATACAATACTAATAACTGTTCAATAATCATGGTATAGCCAAAAGGCTCCACTCATAACTGACAACAATGGAAATGAATAGAGTGAATGTGACTCATTTATTCAACCATCATTTCTGCTTATAGACAACTCATTGACAGTAGGTAATAAAAACGCAAGTTGCTAAAGGTAACAAGCCCAAAGAAGTAATAACCATTTTATCTGGCAAAACAAGCTGTTGTCATGCCATGTTCACCGACGTAAACTCACAAAAATATTATATTCTACCTTTCTACAGGACCATGAAGCAACACTGAAGCTGAAGCTTCAAGAAGAATTTAAATAGAATGGTATTTATCTGTTCTATAAAGAAACAATATTAGACCTAACAGCATTGGACTGCCAGCAGGCACATTTGTTACACTTATACCTGAGCACAAAAGTCAAGAACAAGTAAAGTATGAAGCTATCTGCATCGAGTTATTTATTCAACAAAGAATGGGAATATCTTAATAGGTTAAAGGATGTTTTTATATACTATACTCTCTGTTCGTTTTTAGAAGCGTATTAGAATCTAAAGATGTCCTTAGAAGTGTACTTTGACCACCAATTTCTCGTACAATATATCATCAATTGCTGCAAAATATGTCATATTAAAATATATTTGAAATACAAATCTATTCATATAACTTTTATACACTAAGCATGCACATAATTTGACTAATTGCTGGTTAAAATTTATGAAACTCGACATTTTAAAATCCTTACACGACAACTAAAAACGAACAGTGGGAGCAAAAAGATGGGTAAGTGAATTAGGATTCAACAGTGACCTGTCTAAACAACCTGTCAGAAATTAAACTAAAAACACAGTTTCCTAGATTCTGAAATTATTTATGATGAATACTCCAAATCTTCTACAACAGGTAGAGAATATCATATAATGAATTCATTACCAAATCCTAATAAAATCAAAGAACTTTCACTACAATAACCACAGAAGGCACCCCCTATTTGATAAAGAGAAACTAAATTGTTTCAGGATGCCAGGAAACAATAAAAGCACAAATCTAACAACTTTCATCAAGTTCGAAGCAATTTCAGAAACTAATCCCAGCTCACTCCAACTACTCAGCTGCCAACAACTTGATAATACAGCACATTGACTAGTAGCCAGTAGTAGTAAATATTGCAGAGAAGATCTCAATCACTGAGGTATAGCACACCAAAGCTATGCACAACAGCAAGCATTAGAACCGTACCCAATCGTTGCTGATTGCAGTTTCTACGAGACATAAACCAGAACAGGCTAATCTGACATTCACCTACAAAACATGCCAGCACCACGATACAGCCTAAAAAAACATACGCCGCAAAGTATCAGAGAGTACTCACACTGAATCCCATTTCTTCAGCAAATTGGATTTCCCAATTGCCCAATTCTAGCACTAGCAGCACAAGTGCATAAACGATCCAGTTTCATCATAAATTCCGAGACCCTGAACTCCAAATTTGTTGATACAATAATAAAACACAGCCTGAAATGTGAACCGAGAGAAAAAGAGAGCCGGTCTCACCCCGACGGTAGCCACGTCGACGAAGGAGACGCTGATCTCCACGGAGACCCCGCTCCTCGGGAGCCCGCTGCAGTAGAAGACGGCCGACCCCAGCTGGTCGGCGAGCGTCGCCGTGACGCCGCTGCGGAGGTACCCCGCGGGGCTCTGCAAAGCCACCGCCGATTGGAATTCGGAGCCCAAAGCACCACACAATTCGTCACCATCTCGAGCCGAAAGAGGGTAAAGAGCTAAAGTGTCCCTAGGGCTTTCGTCGGTGGGGAGGGGAGATCGTGGCTTACGGCGTGGCGCGGGGCGACGACGAAGGAGCAGAGGAGGCGGCCGTGCTCGGAGGACTCGATGCTGACGCCTTGGAGGACGAAGGGGTCGTAGAAGTGGAGGCGGGCAGGGGTGGAGCCCGTGATTTCCTCTGCGGAGGCGGTGGGCTCGAGGCTTCGCCGCACCGCTTCCGGGTCCATGGTCGGCGGTGCGCCGGGCCGGCGAGGAGAGGGAGAGGAGGTCGCGCCACCTGAATCCGACGAGGTGCCGGCAGGCAGACAAGACGGCACGCAAATTCCTGAATCCTGAGACGAATGGAGGCTGCGTAGCGTGGCTGCGTGGGTTTGCTTATACTGACAGGTGGGGCCATGGACGGATAGATGGCAGTGTCCAGTGGCAGTGGGTGATAGGAGTACAGAAGCACGACGGGGCGTCAGGGTGGCCCCAGTTTTTCTCTTCTTTTTTTGAAATAGATTTCTTCTTTTTTTCCCTTGTAAAATATGTGCATGCTGGGCGTTCAGGTTGAATCCTCACACGATTCATCTCGCATGCTGAACAGAATATTAACAGCATAATAACGACGCCCGCGCATCTTCTGATGGAGTAGATCTCTTTTTTTTTTTCAAAAAGAAATCGCAAATAAACGAGAGACCTCCATCTGCATGAATTGGGCACAACAAAAACAGAAGGCGAACTACAATGGCCTTATTCAATTCAGTATTGTTACACGCGAACATCAGCAAATTTCAACGCAAACAACTAATGACCACGTGAGGATTATCGACAGGTCCCCACCAATCAGGATACCGGTCGGTCCTGATAGGTGGGCTCGTCCGATCACGTCAAGGTATGAAGATACGCGGAGCACAAGTTCGAAGGCTGGGCGAACGGATTCTGTCCGGATATCACGGGATACTTGTTGTAAACCTACTCTCAGATTGCTTTTCATGTAACAACCGATTAGGATTATATCATATCTGATTCTAACCCTAGGTCATCAGCTTATATAAGATGGCCAGAGACGCCCCCCGAGGGTAAGGCAACTCAACTCATCCCACCACACGATTCGTACCAGCGATCAGCAATACAATCCATCAGAACACAGAACGTATGGTATTACTCTCCGGAGATCCGAACATGTCTAAACCTTGCGTCTCTGTGTTACTATTCGAGTTACCATTCGAGTTCTTGGTCTTACGATCTCCTCCATCTACAAATTTACCACTGAGTAACCTCCGGTGGACTGCCGGTCACCAAATCCGACAGTACATTTAGCACTGCCAAATGGTTTCCAAGACAATTTATGCCAACTTATAACTGTTTTCTCCTGAACCTCGTATGAGTTTCAGTGCACAATACCACAACTGCCATGAACATTCTCACCGTGTAATCTGTGGTCTGCAGAGCGCTTCTCTACTTCTTACGAGATGCCTCTAAGCAAAAGGCGTAGAACAGATCGACGAGTTACTGAACAACAAAGAAGGATAAATAGTTGCATACGGCATCTTGGTTAGAGCTCGTCTTTCAGAATCTCTGACGGTGATGAAGATGTGATGCCCTCTTCTACACCGCCAGCTCCTGTCTGTGCCACTTCGTCCGCCGCACCAGCTTTGGGGCCCTTGTGCTTCTTGATGAAGCTGATGATGTCCTCCGCTGTCCTCCCACCATTGTACGAATAGAGGTCCCCGGTGGTCGAGTAGAAGTACATCGTCGGGTATCCCTCGACCGCGAAGTCGGTAGGGATATCGTTTGCAGTGCCATCCTGAGCAAAACCAAATGGAATTAACGAGCATGAGCAATGACTGATATGAGCACGATCATATTCATATCACACCACATAAAGGGGGGGAAAAAAGGATTGAGCATGAATGGCAAGATGGATCACCATCTTTGCAATGACGACATCTTCGTCGTCTTGCAATGAGACTGCAACTTCCTCCAAGATTGGGGCCAGCTTCCGGCAATGTCCACACCAAGGAGCATAAAACTCGATCAGTACTGTAAAGAAAAGATCATGTCAAGCATGAGTTCACAAAATAAGTACAGTACAAAGTGTAAATGAATTCTGAATGTAATCACTGATATAATCATATTGAGCTATGGGGTGCTTATTACTCAGACAACCGGTGGGAATTAGAACAACTAACCGTTTTTGCCAGAGTTGAAAACAATGTCATCAATGCTGTCAGCCACGACAACCTTAACAGGTTGGTCATTCTCCTTTGGGATTGGCTCTGACTTAACATAAGGCGTCAAGTTTCCATACTACATAAGCAAAAACAAGGCAGAACAACATTGAGTAGGAAACTATTTGACAACAAACTAAAGTACTGTGAAACAGCTTAGTAACTAAGCCATAAAGTAAAGTTAAAAAGGCCTCAACTATGTACTGCTTCAACCAGGGTATAACTTGATCAGGATCGATAGTTGGATTGAGATATTTCCCACCCTGTGCAATCACAAAAAGGAGGGGCACATCGTTCTCTTTGAGCCCAAAGTACTGAGAGCATTTGCGGGGAAGCTTGTTAGGCATCTAATGGTAGGAATTTATGACAAATAAATGCTCAGAGAAACTACAAATAACAACCTGGAAGGCACGTTCAGCGGTTTCAACATCACCAATTAGAAAACTTATGTTATTTGCACTGAATAGCTTGGCTGCTTCTTGAATCTGACTCTTGAAGGCCTCGATTCTGTCGTCACTGAAGTTCAAGAAAAGCATCGCCTGTACACCAAATTTCAAACGATAGTATTTCATGCTTTCATCAGGTATGAAAAAATAGTCCACTGCAGTCATGTGAGCACAAATTCAAGTCCAATGTGAACAACATCCCGTTACTAATGCAGAGGTAAAGGAATGACCAAATATACTTCACTATTCCACTAAAAATTCTGAAAGCAGAAATAGAACGTAATCACAATCGTGTCAACTCACTTTGGCACTAGGAGTACTGTAGTATCTCTCAAGAAACTTATGGTTTGTTGGATCATCATCGAAGGTAACTACTGTAGGGAATCCAGACACCTCAATAAATTTGTCAAGAGCATCCTTATCAAAATCCTGACAAAGATCAAGATTGGTGTTACAGTGCTAGAGTGTTACTCAGGCTCGAACTTATCACATGAAAAAGGAATATACCTGAGAATCAACAAAGAGCTCGTCAAATGGTTTAAAGAGACGAACAACTGGGCCCTTGACGGCCTGATCACCACGCGGCAGAATACTAGCATCTGACGTGTGAAAGAAATCATAATCTGATCGTTTCTTCTCTGCCATGGCCATAAAATTCTCATAATCCACACCGGCAAACTTGGGGAAAATTCCTACCTGCAACAAAACATTCACATCCATGCATCACAAGCGCATCCACCATTCTCATGGTATTCAAGAAACAAGGAACATTCATAATAGTGGTGAAAACCTACAAGAACCACTCCCTTGTCACCAATGGCGTGGACGGCCTCCTCCGCTGATCTGAGCTCGATAGAAGCCGGGCCGACCTGCTTCTTGAGGTACTCCACGATGCCATCTGCGTCCCTCGGACCACTATAGCCACGTACGTTGTTCCCTCCATTCTCTATGATCTTGATGGTGGGGTACGCGTGCACCTGGTACTTGTCCTTGACCTCCTTGTTCCTCTCCTCGTACGCATCCACCTTCGCAAGCACCACCGGCGGGTCGTGCTTCCTCAGAACGGCGGCTGCCTTCTCGTACTGCTCATGGACACGGCAAAAACAAATCAAAATGCACATCTGTCTGCGCGTCGTCGAGGGCAGGACTGGCAGTCTGGCTCAGTGGCACGTCTGTAGCAATAGGGAGCAGTGGGTTATTACCTCTGGAGCGAGTTGCTTGCAGTGGCCACACCTGCAGGTAATTGACACTTGCCAGTTAGCTGCTGTGCGGGAGTTGAGACAGGTGGTAACTGCTTAAGGAAATGAGTGAGCTGTACAAACCACGGCGCGTAGAACTCGACGACGATGAACGGGTGCTTCGCCACAACGTCCGAGAAGTTGCCGGCATCCAGCGTCAGGACTGCCTCTCTCAGCTCCACGGCAGCCTCTGCCTCAGCCAAGGAGGGTCCGGAGAGTCCGGAGAGGAGGAAATTGCCGAAGAGAAGCAGGGTGAATGGGAGCACCAGGGAGACGGCCATTGCTTAAGCTGCAACTAAAAATGCCTTGCAGAGGGTAGAACCTGAGTTAATATATCTGAAGGGGCCAAGGCGTGTTGCACTTGCAGGGATCTCGAGGAAGTCAATAGGAACTTTGTTTGCTCACTTCTCTTCGACTCCATGTTTCTGACCTTTGCTTCCAAAAGACATTAGTGAGACTTTTTCGTTGACCTTTTTATTTGGCTTCAGTAAACACTATCCTGTAAACTTTCAGGTAAGTGCTATCAAATACTGACAGTACAAAAATTTTTGTGTGCAATTGGCATTTCAACTTTCTAACTTAGTCCACAGAAGCAACCAATGAGGCTACGACTCAACAGGTCATCGAAAATATAATATCAAGTTTTCAACACGAAGTCATCTGCCTTTCAATTCTGATCTTCTAGCCGCAGGCTTCAGAGCAGTAATTTGTCAAGCAATTAGCAATTTCAGCATCTAAACTCATCCTGCTCATCTCCATCTGTATGATTCTTAAGGTATCGTGTATCTCATTCCGGCACGGATGTCGATTATCTCGCACAAGAAACACATTCATTTTCCTGCCTATCTCAATCCAACTACAGCCAGGCTGCTTACTGACACCCCTGTCCTTCATGGATCTCCTCACTCTAAAAACATCTGTCCATTTTCCCATCTCAGCATACATATTGGAGAGAAGAACATAGGGTCCAGAGTTCTCAGGATCAATCTCAAACAATTTTCCAGCTGCCCATTCCCCCAGCTCAACGTTTTTATGCAGTCTGCAAGCACCTAGCAGTGAAGCCCAGAGCACAGAGTCAGGTTCCATTGGCATGTTCTTTATGAGCTCCTCGACTTCTTTGAGATGACCAGCACGACCAAGCATGTCAATCATGCATGTGTAGTGATCTCGCGATGGAGTAATACCATGATCCTCAGTCATGGACTGAAAGTACCTCCTGCCCTCCTCAACTAATCCAGAATGACCACAGGCTGACAAAACCCCAATCATCGTGACAGAGTCTGGGCTCTCTTTGCTGCACAACATTCTCTCAAAAAGTTGCAGTGCATCTCTTGCACGGCCATTCTGTGCATAACCAACAATCATCGCATTCCAGGACACATTATCTCTGGCTGCCATTCTCTCGAAAACCTTTGCACCATCATCGATGGAGCCTGTCTTCAGGTACATGTCTACAAGGGAGTTCCCAACAAACACATCAGACTCTGGCCCAAAGTCGAAGCGGAGACCTTCCTTGAGGACATGAACATGAGCTTGCTGACCAAGCTGAAGATCAGCAATATTCCCACATGCATTGAGAACATTTCCATAAGTGTAATGCGTTGGCCAAACTGACTCTCTTTTCAGCCTGACAAAGAGCCTAAGCGTTTCTTCCTCCTCACCATTCTGCGCATACGCTGCAATTAGCACGTTCCAAGCAATGACATTCTTCTCAACCATCTGCGAGAATACTATCTGAGCATTTTCCACATTTGCAGACTTTGCATACCCTGTGAGCATGGATGTTTCGGACACAACACTCCTGGAAGCCATGGAATCAAAGACACGCCTTGCTTCCCATGTCCTCCCACACTTCGCATACATGTCCACTAGAGCATTGTTCAGCACCATGTCCTCCCTAAACCTATCACACTTTACCACACAGGCATGGACCTGCCGTCCTTCCCTCTCTGCGGCAAGGCCTGCACACGCGCTCATGACACTCGCGAGCGTCACCTCATCGGGAATGAAACCCGATGCCATCATCTCAACAAACAGAACAAGAGCCTCGCCCACGGGACCATTCTGCTCGTAGCAAGTGATCAAGCTGTTCCAGGAAACAACGTTCCGCTCCGGCATTGTGTCGAACACCCTGTGCGCATCCTCCGGGCGCTCACACTTGGCGTACATGTCCACGAGCGCGCTCCCGATGTGCACGTCCTCCGCGTGCGGAGACTTGGCGACGAGGCCGTGCACCTGCTCCCCGGTCCTCGGGTCCTTCTCCGCGGCGCAGGCGCTCAGCGCGCTGGCGAAGGAGTAGGCGTTGAGCACGAAGTCGTCGGCGTGCATGGCGGCCAGGAATCGGAGCGCGTCCCCGGCGTGCCCGCGCCCGTGCCGCGCGAGCGCCGCGACGACGGCGTTGTAGGAGCACTGGTCGGGGTCCGGGATGGCATCGAACAGCGCGCGCGCCTCGTCGGGGCGGCCCAGGCGCGCGTACGCGGAGAGGAGCGCGTTGTAGGAGAAGGTGTTCGGGAGCGGTATCCCGTCGAACACCCTGCGGGCGTCGCGGAGGCGGCCCAGCCGCGCGTACGCGGAGACGAGCGTGTTGAGCAGGAAGGTCTCGCCGGCGAAGGGGGACTTGAGGACGCGCGCGTGCGCGGCTCGGGCGGCGGGGAGGCTCGGCACGGCGCGGAGGAGGTCGGCCAGCGGCGAGGACGCGCGGAGGTGCGCGACGAGCTCGTGGCCGCCGTGGAGGTGTCGCGCCATGCCACCGCACCAAGAGGCGCGCAGTGAAGTTGTCTGACCCGCGCTTGGACGGAGCTCATGGCGTCCAAGACGAAATGAACGGCCAGGATCAGATGCGATCTCGAGAGCTAAGGCGCGCGAGAGAAGCAGAGCGGCTGGAGAACCTTGTCACATTTTGCGTTAGGACACTAAACTTAAAAATGAATGTTCAGGCTTTCTTTGGTTGGACTTTCCAACCTGCTTTTGCTTTTGCAAAAGTCAAAAGCCAACCAAAAGGTTCCAAAATCATTGATACTTTTACCCAAAAGCAGCTTTAAATTAATGTTCTGAGCCTGAGAACACCCTGAAGCCAGGAGATGTCATCCAGTACCGTGAATGTGGATACCGCATCCTCTACAAGAAGCGAACCCGCCGCAGTAAGGCCACATCATTCCTTCTCTTTTCAGCTCCAATATATGATTGCTTGTGTTCTCATTGCATAGATTGAGGTAGAGCAAACAATGCTATCAGTAAATCTAAAGACCAAATTCTGTTTTGGGGGCTGATGATAAGCAACCTACATACTTTAAAACATCCTATACTTTAGTGGTTTGTCTTGGCATTTGTTGTTAGCTGTCACAGTGTGAACCAGTTACTTGGGATAGATGAGTATCAAGTGCCGAATATATGCTGACAGCAATGTCACAGAAATAGTTTTAAAAGTACTGTCGTATAATGGAATAGATGTTAGCTGATTAACGAGCTTGGTTTACTCGAGTATACAAATTAATTGTCGAAGACCCAGTTTCACTTCTAACAAATTAGGCCACTATTGACTGACTATTTACTCAGCTAGGCTTCTTTTTAGAACATTAAAGTCTCTGTTAGCTGTATCATCGCACTTCTTACATGGTGGTTGGAGGGACCCCGAAGAACTCGAGGGGAGTGTCCCCAAGCTCTCCAAAGCTTGTTGGGATGTTAGTGGCCATGTAAGGGAGCTGGAGGTAGACAGCGAGAGCGGCACATCCCACGAAATGTTAGGAAAACCATCGGCCAAGCTCTCCAAAGCTTTTTGGGATGTTAGTGGCCATGTAAGGGAGCTGGAGGTAGACGTCGAGAGCGGCACATCCCACGAAATGTTAGGAAAATCATCGGCGTCGATGTGCCACGTCAGCAACATCAATTTTCTAATTAAAGACAATGGCTAAAAAATACGATGGGTTTATGGTTTTCTAGAGCTTTCCAGCTCATTTAGATAGATATTCTAGATAATATTGATATTCAATTTACATTTCTGCGATAACATTGATCAATCACGAGCTGTTTTTCTTGCAGATGGCTTCTTTGAAATAATTTGAGGACCCTCCATCAATAAACCTAAACGGGACCCACCGGTATAGATGGTGGCAACATTAGAAATGGCAGTGGGTCCATGACAATTGACATCGAGCTACCACCAACTACTCACAGATCCTAAAGAACACAAGAGTCAGCTAGCAAGAAAGAAATAGATATGCACAAATGTCTCACCAGCAAAAGGATGAATTACTAAAAGATGGCGTGCCCTCAATTACTAAAAAACATGCCATTTTTTATTGGTTTGTATTATTGATCTTAGATCCAATCTTGCTCAAAGAAAATTGATGTTATTTAGGCTTGAATTCCTAGTATTATTGAAGCCTATTTTGATCAAGTTATCTTTGAGGTTTTGGTCATGTTTGCTGGGCAAGGGGTAGGCAAGGATTTTCTTTCCCCTTCCGTTGCAACGTACGGACATATTTGCTATTTATAGATAATACATATAATGTTTAAGATTTTTACATGTAAATCCGTAGCAACGCACGGGTATGTTTGCTAGTAGTAGTACAAATCCAAAAGCACCTCTCCCCCCTACTTTCAAGTGCTTTTGGGGCCAAAAATTACCCACCTGCCACTGGTTATGATGTACC
>NC_028456.1:20575395-20643180 GCF_000263155.2 Setaria italica
AAGCCCACCGTCGGCCCCAAATACCTACCCATGACGCCGCGTTGGCCTTGGCCCCGGGGCTCATTGCCGCCCCAGACGCCCGCGCCCGGCAGCCAGCCCGCATTGCCCCCCTTGAGCGACCTGCTGCCGGGCCCGGCGTCGCTCCCCTGAGCGTCTGCCCACCCCCTTGAACAGGAGGGTGCCCATCGCCCGGCGCCCCCCTATGCCGACTCCCTGCCCCTGCTCCTGTGACTGCCCAGGGAGCATATACACCCAAAGGTATGGTATCAACTAATTTTTGATAATTTATAACACTTGTTTTCGTATAAATTATTTTACACTAATTCAATTGTTTTATGTTGGTCAAGTACAATTACAACACAAAATCCAAATAGGAAGCTACTTGCGAAAAGGGAATTTCTTGAGGTATGAACAATCAATTGTACTGGCCTCTTACTGTTTCTTTTCTGAGATAAATCTCATTTGTTGTTGATGGCATCCTCGGTTGTTTTGTCAGAAGTTGAGAGGGGAACTTTTTATATGTATTGTACTAGTATTTGACTTACCTATCAACATCCACTATAGCCTGCTTATGAGATAAAGCACTTCTCTACTATCAGTATGGTTAAATGCAAAATGATAATTCAAAACTATATAATGGATGAACATTTGTACTTTGACATCTATGCTTATTTATTTCCCATTAGTTTAATAGTTAGATAGTTGGCTTCATAGTTATGTCTTAGCTTAGTTCTTATGAGTTTTCTTTGATTGGTTGAAGAATGGGTGATAAGGCAGATTGGGGTGATACTTTTTTAAGGCATTTGATTGATGCTTGCAAAGAAGAGATTGAAGCAGGAAATAGGCCGATGGGAATTTTCACTACTACCGGTTGGAAGAACGTTGTTTCCAAGTTTGCAGAAAAATCCGGTGATACGAGAACAAAAAAATAATTGAAGAACAAGTTAGATCTTCTGAAAAAGGAGTATGTCACGTTTATGGAGTTCAACAATTGTGCAACTGGTCTTGGATGGGATGAGGCAAAACAAACTGTTGACTGCTCAGACGAATGGTGGGACGAACACCTTGCTGTAAGAACTATGTTTCTTTATAATTATATTCTTCCCATTCTTTGTTATGGTGTGCCTTACTAATTTTTTTTCTAATTGTAGAGATGCAACAATCGTGAGACAGAAATCAAATGCCACCATATTAAGTTTCGAAAACAAGGACCCAAGTTTCTCGATGACCTGCATATCTTTGTTTGGCAGGACACATATAACTGGGTCTTCTGCATCCTGTCCTGGAGATATATCATCCGATGAGGCAAGTGATGAGAATGTGGATGAGGTAGTGAAACCTACGCAGAAGGATATGACAGTGAACCTAGGAAAAAGGAAACGCAAGGGTACCTCTATTGGTGTTGAAGAGAAGGATGAGAAGAGCTCATTCTTTCGTTTGTACAAGTCCACTTGTTTGAAGATAGAAAATGCTGCAGAGAGGATCTCCACAAGTGTTGAAGTATCATCAGCTCCTCCAACTAACCTAGTTCCTACCATTACAGAGACTATGAAGATGGTGAAAGAATGTGGGATGCAAGAAGGAACTGCTCTAATGCACACAGCCGCTTCCCTATGTCATATGTGACAACAATTTCCCTATGTTGAACCATAATTTGTTACCCTATATTGAAACATTATTTATCTATTAGTGTGTTATGTTGAGATTTTTTATTTAGTATTGTCAAGATATTTGTTGTATTTTATTATTAATGTACTAATGTCTCATGTAGATGGATGATAGATTAGGAGATGTGGCTAAAGGAGGACAAAAAGGACTACTACTGCTAGCTGAACTTGCACAGCATGCTGGTTCTATTGGAGAAATGAGCAACTTGTATACTGAGCGGTATTTGCACAAAGCTGAATACAGGGAAACGTCAGAAACTGGAATTCAATGGGTGATGAGGTGTATGTCACGTCCGAGATATTTTTATAAGATGTTTCGGATGAGCACCGAGATTTTTGATAAACTTCATAATTTGCTAGTCTCTACTTACGGATTGACCTCAACCAACAATGTTTCGTCTATGAGTCATTGGCAATGTCTTGTGATCGTCGGAGGACCACAATCTTTTTCACAAGCTGAAAATCGTTTCACACGATCACTTTGGACAGTTCACATGAAGTTTCACGAAGTGTTGAAATGTTTGCGCAAGTTAGCTAAGGATAATATTAAGCCGAGAGATCCTACTTTTTTCTACGGAGCATGAAAGGGTGAGAGAGGACCGTTTTTGGCCATACTTTAAAGACACAATTGGAGCAATAGATGGTTCACATGTCAAAGTGGTAGTACCAGTGGACGAAGTGGTTAACCACACATGCCGTCATGGATATACATCTCAAAATGTGCTAGCTATTTGTGACTTTGATATGAGGTTCACCTTTGCGGTTGCCGGGTTCTGCACATGACATACGTATCCTCAATCATGCATTGGCAAATTTTCCTTCATTTCCCATGCCTCCTAAAGGTATAAATGGTTCTTTCAACAAATTAGCAATATTTGTATTATTATGTACCTTACTAACTTGATTTTGTAGGAAAGTAGTATCTCGTGGACTCAGGTTACCCAAACCGAATTGGGTATCTTGCGCCTTTCAAAGGAAGCACATACCATATACCAGAATTTCAGCATCGTTCGGGGCCTCCTCAAGGAAAGTACGAGATGTTCAATTTTTTGCATTCATCTCTTCGTAATGTCATTGAAAGGTCTTTTGGAGTCTTAAAGTAGAAGTGGCGTATTTTGAAGGACATGCCAAGTTTCTCACCTCGTACTCAGAAACATATCATTATGGCTTGTCTTGCATTGCATAATTTTATTCGTGATAGCAATTTGTGTGATAAGGAGTTCAAGAGATGTGATGATGATGAGGATTACTTGGTACAACATACATGTGGTATGAGACAAACACAAGGAGATGATAGTGACGATGTGGAGAATGAGGATACCATGAATACCATTCGCACTAGGATAGCTGATGCTTTGGTTAGTGCGAGAGGAGGAAAGTAATGTTGAGGGATGGCATCCTTGTATAGAACTTTTTGATGGATATAGTTCTATTTATGTGGACCAATTACTTTAATGGATGAAAAACATATAAAATTTATTTTTTTTCTTCCTAAAATAGTGGTTTACATTTGAACTAGTGAACACATTATTTTGTTACGAGCAATTTGCATATAAACACACTCACGGACCTTTAGGGGCATTACAGGTATTTCTTACACAGCCTACAGTTTCACAGCTCCTCTAACCAAACAGTCTTTTGCTTTTCCCACAGCTGCTTTCTCACAGCTGCTTTTCCACAGCCCACAGCTCACAGCTGCTTTTCCACACAGCAGCTTTTCCAAAAACTACAGCCCAACCAAACGCACCCTCTGTTTCCAAATGCGCTTATGAAAGCATCACAGTTTCACACTTGCTATTTTTGAGATACTTGTACAATGGACTGGATGGAGAGAGAATGTTCCATGCCACAAACCATCCATGTTAACATTACTGCATTGGGGCTTCAGCTAAATCCTGCATAGCATATTATAATCCTTTTCGCTTCATACACAGATTCAGCGTTCGGGCAGCAACTACTCTTTCTACTACGTACAAAGGGAGCGTATGTATTTACAATTGACATGCAGGGTACCAGATGCAAGGTACCAACTGTACTTGTTTTAAATAAAAAAAACTGCATATAAGGATGCAACAACAATGACATTCAAGACAACTGCCACAGCATCTTCCTACCTCTGAAGGATTGCCATTTGCTGTCCGGGAGTTCTCATTGTAGAGCAAGCTTCAACTCGAGGGTGGTAGTCTTCAGTCAAGGTGCAGATGAGTTGCTGAATGTGAAGCCTGGAATTCGGAAATTCAGTGCTATATGATTGCACATTTGTTAACTACATTGTCACCCAATTCAAACCCACCAGACAGCAGAGGAGGATTTGGAACCTTGATAGACATCAAGTATCAGTCAATCAGCATATCAGCTCAGCGTTCAACCTGAATGCCTGTCTTAGCAATGGTGATCCTAGCAGCTTACAGGCAGCTAAAGGGTCATGTTCAAGTTTATGACGTCTAATAGATTGCCAGTTTAGCTTCTCAGACACCGAAAAAAATCAGTCTCATGGCTCACAGTGAGAATCTCGATCCTCACCAGCTTTGTCCGCCTAGCAGAACGACATGGAATCATCAACATCATCACTGCCACTGCACTCGTAGTCAGGAGAGGGTTCAACAAATCTAACTGGAGTCAGAGGTTTGCTTTCGTTGATGCGCTGCGCAGCCCTCTCCCCTAATTTTTTGTTCCCATATTCCCGGCAGCAGTCGAAGATCCTGAGCCACATAGCGGTTGTTGGTTCAAAGGGCATGTGATCCACAAAATCCTCTAGCTCAACCATGTAACCATGCTTCCCCAACAGTTCGATCATGCACTCATAGTGCTCCATGCGAGGGACGATGCTATACTCATCGGTCATCAGAGTGAAATAACTCCTCCCCAACCCAACATGCCCCTCGCAGATGCATGAAACCAGAGCACCAAGGAAAGTGACAGAGTCTGGCCTAATCCCCTGCTTCCGCATTTCATCAAACAGTTCAAGCCCATAGTCACCTTTACTATTGTAAGCACATCCAAAGATCATAGAATTCCACAGGATAACGTCCTGAGATAATCCCAACTCAAAGACCCTGGTGGAGTAATCAAACAGCCTACACTTGGAATACATATCAACCAGTGCACTTCGCAGTATATCGTCAACCTCATACTCGTTTCTGATAATGTATGCATGAATCTGCTTCCCATGCTTAAGCAGAAATATGTTTGCACAGGCTGCAAGTGCAGAGCTGAACGTGGACTGGCTAGGTTTTGCCTCGGATTGCATCTCACGTAGAGCATGCAGAGCTGCTTCACTCATGGAGTGGCGTTCATAACCTGAGATCAGTGAGTTCCAAGAGTACCTGTCTCTCTCTGATCCCATCTCAGATAGAAGAAGCTGTTCTGCACTCCTCAGGCATCCACATTTGGAATACATCCTCACAAGTGCATTCATCAAAAAGGGATAACTGAACAAACCACACTTGAAAGCGAACGCGTGGAGCTCCTCACCTTTCCCGAGGTCAAACAGGCCTGTACAGGCATTAAGCACGGATCCAAGTGTAACAGCATCAAGCTCCCTAGTCTCCTGCCTCATCTGCTGGAACAAATCTAGAGCACCAGTCAGATCCATGGACCTGACATAGCCGGTCAACATAGCATTCCAGGATACCAAATTGTGTTGTTCCATGCCATCAAACACCCACTTTGCATCAACAATCCTCCCACAAGCAGCCAATCCTGACACAATTGAAGTGGACATCACCACGTCCTTCATTGGTGCCAAGTTGAAGAGCCTTTGTGCTGCATTAATGTTGCCACACTTTGCATACATATCTACAGCTGCGCTGCGCACATGTACATGGTGCTCATACCCATGTCGGAGCACAAAGTTATGTATGCACCTCCCTTCTTTAAGTGCACAGTTATCTCGGCAAGCAAGGATTGCATGTGTGACAGTATAAACCAGTGGCCTAACTCCAGCCCATACCATCCTGAAGAACATCTGAACTGCCATGTCACCCATACCAGCGACAAGATATCTCCTAATTATTACATTCCATGAAATGTCATTGGGTTGTAGGATGCCATCAAATGCCCGCCTTGCATCCGCAAGCAAGAGGCACTTTCCGTACACATCAACCAGTGCCGTCCCTAGAATCACGTTGGACTGAAAGTCCCTCTTTGCAATATGACAATGGAGCTGCTGTGCACCACACAGGTCAAGGCACTCAGCGCAACAGGCAAGCACTGATGCCAGTGTGACGTCCTTGGGGCGAATGCCAACAGAGTTCATGCCGGAGAAGAGGGAGAAAGCCTCTGCCGGGTTCCCGCCGCGGGACGCGGCGGAGATGATGGCGTTCCAAGAACCGCCGTCCCGGCGCGGCATTGCGTCGAACAGCTCCCGCGCGTCGGCGAGGCTGCCGCAGGCGGCTAGAGACTCGATGGCGCGGTTGAAGAGGAAGGTCGGGGTGGATGAGCGCGAGGTGGAAGGGGAAGATGACGAAGAGGAGGCGAGGTGGGAGGCGACGCGGCGGGCGGCGGCGAGGGAGCGGCGGGAGGTGGCCAGGCGGAGTAGCGAGGCGTAAAGCTCGGCCGGGAGCAGGGAGGAGCCAGAGTACGCGGGGAGGGCGTCGATGGCGGCGAAGAGGTGCCCGGCGGCAACGTGGTTGGAGATTGCGGACACGGCTGAGGCGGCGGCGGAGGCGGCCGCCATGGTGGCGGGAAGGGGAGGGAAGGAGGGTGGTCGGATCCGACGCGGAACGTGGGCTTAAATTGAGCTTTACGACTTCAACCAGAATTCAGGCCCACAAACTATTTTCAGTCTTCTTACACTAAAGGAACTCTATTTTCATTTTTTCTTATCATACTACTTTCGGTAGTTCTGCAATTTCCTACGTAAAATAACTTGAATGAACATAAAATTAGTGCTATAAAAAAAGGCAAACCACATTGTTTAGATGATAGGATCAAAGACACCAAGTTCTAAAATAGTTGTTTCTTCACAAAATATAAGATTTTAGTTTGCTATATGTCAAACTTCTTTTTAACTTTGATCACGTTTTTAGTAAAATGCATCAAAAGCTGTAATATCAAATATATTTATTAAATCCACTATGAAATATATCTTGCATTTATAAATTTGATCAAAAATTGAGAATCTTGACTAGGACAAAACTAAAAAAAAATCTTACATTTCATAATAAAGTGACATTTTTGGAATGGAAATAATACTTAGTTTGGTCTACATGCTCTTTTTGCCGGTATCAAATTACAATACCTCTTCATGCCGGTGGCCAGTAAGGAAACCATCCAAACACCCTTTTGCCTAATGCACAACATTGTGTTTGAGTACACTCTACTAGTCATGGTTAAACAGTACACCTAGAAAGGATCAAGCCATTAGACCACTCTACAGGTTGTTAGGAGAGAAATGCAATAGGATGTGCAGCAACGGAGCAACAAGTGCAAGATCGCTCCAAAATTACTAAATCACATAAAGAAGTTATGGCAACTCGGGCTGGACATAAACAGCAAGCGGAAGGTCTCCGAAAGTCCTACACACTATGCTAACCTATGGCAATCCAGGTTAGCCGACACTCGTAGGATTCCATATTTGTGTCAAATGGGCATTTGCCAGTCTGGTCAAGTCATTTTCCTGGGTTTAATCTCGTGTCATGAAAGGCAGAGAAACAAGGATCGACAAACGATACGCATGGCAGCAGGCGTGTCAAATAAAAAACACCGGTAGCTAGTACTACCTTACACGTCATCAATGATAGTGCATGATAAAATAAGCATCCTACATCCGGAAGATACAACCAACAAGGTGCTATATGTTGATAACGCTTAGCCATCATCTTAAGGCTTACGATCAAGAATTCAAAAAATCAAAGGCCGGATTATCGAAACAAGGCCTTTCAAGAGAGAACGGTAACTGTGTGTAGCCCCAATTGGCAGAACAGAAGGACTCAAACAGCTACATGGCGTGCGCAGGCTCCCCTTTGTGTGGAACGATTGGTTTGCTCGAGATTGCATACCGTGTCGTGATGAGTGGTGATCAATAAAGTTCTCTCTTCTCGCAAAAAATAAAAACATAATCGACCTCAAAATGGCCACAGCAATGCTGATCGACTGACCACCAGTAGCAGCAAGATCGACCGACAACATGTGTGCCATATTGCTAGTCCGATCCGGCCCCTACTCGGCCCGTCAATCGAGTCGTTGAATGTATCTGTGGAAGATATCGTTCTGCTGTGTCTGTCGGCAAGGCAATGATCTCTTCTCTCGACCCTTCAGTCGATGCTTGGACCAAGCAGGCGCAGGCACGCAGCACCATGTTCAGCCAATCAACCTTGACGTCCCAGTTGGTTCCGCTTCCGTTGGTGACCTGCGCATGGAATTGTTTCTGCGTAAAAGCGAGGGCAAGACCAGAAAAACAGCGACACTTGTACAGCTCAATATATAGTCCATATGAGAAAGAAAGGAAGAAAGAAACATGCAAGGACAAGAATCAATCATTTGAGAGGATGCAGTAATCAGACAGCATGCCGTCAAACTTGCCACAGAACAACAGAACGCTAGAGCAATGATGGTAAACAGCAAGGCTACCCATTTGGCTGCAGGATAACAACAACCAAAATAAGCAAGGCTTAATCTCTCTTAGATAGATGTGAATATAGCCAAATTGTGAAATTGAAGTCAGTTGCACACATGTTTTTTTTCCGTGTGTTTCGGGTGGTAAAACTTAGCAGGAAACACCTCAATTCATATAGGGTGTTAGGGTCGGCAAGACATACTACAGGAAGAGGAAGGGCAAATCATAAGGATATATGGAAATATTCCAGTGTTGTTCATGGATGAAGTTGGTATTAAGTGGTCTAAATCTAGTGATCATTAAGGTACTAATCAGCATGTATGCTTTCCAGGTTAGTGCACAGGCGGCAGGCTTACCGCTGCTTGAAGAAAGATGACACATGCCGACTTGCCTAGCAGAAGCAAAAGAAGTCATAGTGGCATACTGCCATTGAAGAGGTTGCATAATTGGTAGCCCCTTGATTAATCTTGTGGCACAGGGAAGCAGAAGCCGAGCTGCGTCATCAGCACGTCATCCGGGCAGCAGGCCCCGTGGAAGCCTCCTATCTATGACACATGGGCCCCACTCACAGGGGGTTAGGTAACCCCACGTGTACCCTCTGCTGCCACCAGCAGCACCACGCTGCCCCCAGCCAGTATCAAGTGGACCTGCCCTAATCCTGCATGCCCTGCTCGTAAAGAGGCACGGCATGCATAAAACACCATCCCTAAAGAGAAGGGGCTGAAAAGTAGAAGACAGGGTATCAGTGTGCATGGGCTCGGGCACCATCAAGTGACTGATGAATGATTGTCCATGACCTTTCTTCTTTTGTACATGAAGAACAGATCAAACCGAGTTGTTGCATTGGTATACTTACTGGAAGATTCCGATGACCAGGAGGAAGTGTTATCCTTTGTAAGCTTCACCTGCACCGTACCAACTGTTAGGGAGCACACAGTGGTTAGCATATCATTGAAGGGAGGGTAACAACTCAAAAACAAAACTGACACGGGTGCTCACTATCAGTGGGTAGCCTTTTCCTGCCAAAAATATGTGTCCTTTACCAATTGGTCTGCCGCTTACTTAGCAAGGCGGTATGTACCAAAAGATTCAACATCCCAGTGTCGCAGTCGTATATCGCTGTCGTAATGGTAAATTTCTGCCAAACCTGTTTCTGTCCTTGCAAAACTGACCATGGAAGGTAACTCGAAATGATTATTGACAAGCCTCTTTTTGACGAAGCAGTTTGCCGAAATGGATATAGAATGGATGGTTGAAAAGGGCACATGGAACTTGAGTGGCTTCATCTCCAAGTGATGCTCCCTCTGTACTTTCCCACAACTCCACTGAAGTCTGCAACTTTTTGGTGGAAATGCGCGACAATTGATAGTAGCAATGGTCAAGAGTCATGGCTGTGACGCATGCATGACATGAGGAGGAAGGCAGGCACCAGGCAGGCAGCCATCACAGACGGATTTGTGTGGTAGCAGCACTAAGAAGATCCACTATAGGGGCGGCAAGACACCTGCATGGTCCATTTGTGCCGCAAATATTAGAAAGCAGATGATGATAAGTCCACAGTCCTATTTGCCCTCGACATTACTTTCTTACGTTCACATGATATGGTAGCACCCTAAGCTTCACGAAGAACTTAAGCTGTCAAAATCTGGTGAAAGATATCAGCAGGAGGTCATGTATAACTTAGTATGTGAAGTGACCAGAAGTTGAACCTAAGACGACTATGCTTTTCATATGACTACAGCATAATACAGAATAGAGCTCATGTACCACTCAACTCCCTGGGTAATGGGGTCAGTACCCAAACCTCAACCTCAAGTCGAGTAACTTATTAAGAGTTACATGGTGAGCTAGTTATCTTCAAATGTTAAACCTATTGATGAACATATACTCCTTTTAATCATAAAAAGACGTAACTAATAAATAAAATATATAAAATAAACTACTAAAACACCCAGAATATGGAACATCATCTATTGCCAAAGGAAAATGGTAAAGATATGCACACTAGACTAATTTCTTTAGGGTCACTAATAATGTGCATACCGCATTGCAGTTGCAGCACTTTCGCTTGGCCCAGAACTTGACTGTTCAGGGATCACATAGGTATCATAGCAGCGCTAAAAACAAATCTCAAGTTACTATTTGCTGTACGATTGATTGATATATCCACATCATGTCCACCGCACATCAACTGTAAGCAAGTCAGAGCTTCTGTCTAATCAACATTAAAATTTAACCACAATACCATTATTTTTCTTATATAACTTGCACGCGCAAATGAAATATGCCAAGAGCTAATTCTATCATCTCGCCTAGCTTTTCATTCACATCTCCTGATTTCAGATATGGACGAGCATAAGAAACCAATCACCTTATATTGCGTTCCATCACAGTTTCCTCGGGCAGGCATGATGTTTTGAAGTGTACCTAAAGTAGAACAGAAGCAATGTTCTATTACAATCCAAGAGTCTGGAAATAAAACTATAGATGTTTATACCTGCAACAACAGTCATATAGTATCAAAGATGAGTCAAAGATAATGCATTCTGGAGGGGTTATCCTGATTAGTTGCTCCTAAAACAGCATCATTGCTGAAAAAGAACTGTTCCTCATCTAATCACATTTCACTGATAAAATATGCAGAACATGATGATGAACCATGCATGCATGCATGGATTCATCGATGGCCTTTCATGGTTGCCATTGATCCTTCCCAATAGAAAAAATATTTGCGATATACTCGATGATCATCAAGGCAAGATATACTCCTCTGTTCAAATCCAACAGCAGTCTTTCGTCTTTGCAGAGCATTATCAGTTTCCTCCATTAAAAAAACTGGAGAGGGCAAGAAAGCGGGACACTTCAGTTGACAGGCTTCTCAAAGCACCAGGCTGCAGCCGCCTCAAAACCTTTCCACGCTCCTTGATATGCACGTCTCTCCCTCTCTCTGAAATACATACGCCTATAAGTACCACTAAGCACTAAAGCCATCACATTAAGCAAGCACTCCTCCCTCCATCTCCCTCATAGTAGCCTTCCCCCTGCTTCTAGCCTATCTACTTCTGGCTTGCACCTCACCTCACCATGGGTGGATCTTCTGACCTTCCTCCAGGGTTTCACTTCTTCCCCTCAGATGAAGAGCTCATCGTCCATTTCCTCCGCCGCAAGGCCTCCATGCTTCCATGCCAGCCAGACATCGTCCCAACAGTACTTCTGAACCACTACAATCCATGGGAACTGAATGGTATGTGTATCTATAACTAGCTAATCATATATTTCTTATCAGCATCATTAGTTGGTGTATGATGGTCATATCCTGATTGCTAGCAACAATTCTTTTTTCTAGACAAAGCACTTCAAGCAGGTAACCGGTGGTACTTCTTCAGTCATGCAACCCAAAGTAGGGTCACACCAAATGGGTATTGGAGCTCTATTTGTGCTGATGAGATAGTAGAAAGTGGTGGCTGTAACGTCGGCCTGAAGAAGACACTTATCTTCTCCATTGGAGAGCCCTCTGAGGGGATCGAAACCAACTGGATTATGCACGAGTATCACTTACTGGATGGAAGGAAGGGGAGTGGCAGTAGCACTTCAACCAGTTCAAGCAGGAAGTTGCACAGGAATAAAAGTCACTCAAACACGGTAAGCTACATACATGTTTGTTTACTTCATTTAGCATTATTGTATATATACACACGATTATATTAAGGTAAAATGCTTGCATGATCATTGCAGGAGTCTAACTGGGTGATATGCCGAGTGTTTGATTCAACCTGTGGATCGCAAGTGAACTACCACGAGGAGGGCATGGAGCTTTCATGCTTAGATGAGGTGTTCCTATCCCTTGACGACTATGATGAAGTCAGTTTGTCAAATAATTAGAACCCTTATCAGCAGAACTGGTAGTAGGCCGTGCACCTATGATACCATTTGATGTTGATTCTAGCAGGGAAAGTTACTCCAAAAGGTCAAATGATTTCATAGGTGTTGAACCTAAACACTGCATCTAGACCACACATGTAATTATTCTCCTCAAAGGACAAGGAGCATGTAACAGACTTGAGTTAGCTTTATATAACTATAGCTTTACAAGGTTACTTTGTTTCCTTAAGAACTTTTCATAGTTACTTCAAATCATGGATCACAAGTTCTGTATAATTGCTGTATGGAATCAACAGATAACAGCTTATAGCTAGGGCTAGGACATAGGAGTGCTTGGAGGGATGCATTGCTTACCTTCCGAACGCATCGCCTTTCTATGTGAGAAAATAGTGTTTGTGCCCAATAATCATAGCGGAGAAAAGAAAAGAAACAAGGTTGGAGCCTGTGCAAGCATATTGCTACTGATGTCATCCATGAAGTAAGCATAGAAATGTGATATATACGTCTCTGAGTGTCTGTATTATACAGATGGTTTGCCTGTATAGGAAAGTGGGGCTGCAATGAATTCATAAGATTTGACAAACCAGTTACTGAATACATGGGTAGCCACTAAACTTACTAAATCTTTGTTGGTGGATTGCAGTGCATAGTGCACTGGCTTTAGATCATTAATTATGGCTGCCATACGTCCAGTAAAAACTTTCCTTTGTAAAAAGGTTGTGGGAGAAATCTAGCCTTGGAATGTGATTAACTCAATGTACCAGAGAAAACATCGGTAAACAAAGCAAATAATAAATTATAACTATGCCATACCAGTGATTAAATCTTAAATTTGATATCATTTGAGGTATACTCTTCTGATCATTTTTATATCGACGGGGAGCAACTAGAGATAAATCAGAAGTTTGCTTCCTGACATACAGACAAATGGCACAAAACAGACAGTAAGCTACAAGTTTATAAAAGGTATTAATCAAATTTGTATGATGTTATCTGTTGGAAGGCATCCTTAACATTGTCCTTGTTAGATGTATATGTACTGTTGGTATTTTCCCTTTTGTATTAGGGGGGTTTTGTGTATATTTCCCCCTTCCTATACATGTATATATTTGGGCCTAGTACTCTATTAAGAATACAAGTGCTATTCCTAACATGGTACAGAGCCAAACTAGGGTCAGCAGCAGGCCCTTGAGCTTCGCCGCACCTACGACTTCTTGACGCGCCTTCGCAATGAGTTTGAGCCACTTCGTGCACAGCTGCTTGCTCGACATCCTTGTGTCTCGCTGATGGAGGCTCTTGCTGCTGTTCGTAATGAGGAGACTCGCCTTCTTGCTGCTGGATTGTTGCGGTACTCTTCAGTTTTGGCCGCTAGCTCCTCCACTCGACCTGCTGTTCCTCCACCTATGGTGCCTTCTTCTGAGAGTCGAGGGGGTGGAGGTCTTAAATGTGACTGGTGTGGCAAGGATAACCATGTGGAGGCATATTGTTACAGGAAGAAAAAGGTTCAGTCTTGTGAGGCTCGGTCTCGCCGAGGTGGTCATTCTTCACAGGGTACTAGTGGTACTGGTGGTTCTGGTTCTGGAGGTCCTCAAAGGAGTTCTGCTGGTTCTAAGACACAGGAGATCATCAGGTTGCTCAGTCACTTTGTCTCCTCTATGCCACCAGGAGCTGCGGGTTCTGTGACTCAGCCTTCTGCACCTACGGGTTCTGCTGTTGCTTCTCAGTCTTCCACTCTAGGACCACCTTCCACGTCTACTCCGAGTATTTGTCCATGGATTCTTGATTCTGGTGCTTCGTTTCATATGACTCCTTATTGCACCTGTCTTTTTTCCATACGTTCTCCATCTGGTTCTCCCACTGTTCATACAACCGATGGTTCTTCTCTTCCTGTTGTAGGACATGACACTCTCCTATCTAACTCTTTTCATGTCCCTGATGTTTCTTATGTTCCCGATCTGACCATGCAGCTCATGTCCGCTGGCCAACTCACTGATCATGACTGTCGTGTTATTCTTGATCCTAATTTTTGTTATATTCAGGATCATTGCACGGGTCAGCTGGCTGGTACTTGCCCTCGTCATCGTGATTCCCAGCGTCTTTGGGAGCTTGACTGGCTTCGTCTTCCTTCCACTGCGCCCGTCAGTCTAGTTGGCTCCGCTTTGGCTGCTTCGTCGACCTCGTCGTTGATTAGTGGCATTATCGCTTGGGTCATCTATGTGGCTCTCGTATGTCTAGTTTGATTCGTTGTGGTCTTTTAGGGTCGGTTTCAGGTCATGAGTCTTTAGCTCAGTGTCAGGATTGTAGGTTGGGCAAGCAGATTTAGCTTCCCTATCATTCTAGTGAGTCTGTGTCACAACGTCCTTTTGATCTTGTTCATTCGGATGTCTGGGGTCCTGCTCCCTTTGTCTCTAAAGGGGGCCATCGATACTATATTATATTCATAGATGATTTTTCTCATCATACATGGATTTATTTTATGAAACATCATAGTGAGGCCTTATCTATCTGGAAGACTTTTACTGCTATGATCTGCACTCATTTTGACACCTCTATTTGTGTTTTTCGTGCTGATTTTGCAGGAGAGTATCTTTCTGTAGCTCTTAGTCAGGTTCTCCCTAAGCAAGGCACTCTTGCTCAATTTTCTTATCCTGGTGTCCATGCTCAGAATGGTGTGGCCGAGCGCAAGCATCATCATCTTCTTAAGACTGCTCGTGCTCTTATGCTTGCTTCTTCTGTTCTGCCTCATTTTTGGGCTGAGGCTGTGTCTACAGCCACTTATTTGACTAACATTCAACCTTCTTCTGCTCTTCATGGTGAGATTCCTTTTGAGCATCTTACGAATAAGACGCCTGACTATTCCAGTCTTCATCTCTTTGGCTGTGTGTGCTATGTGCTTCTTGCACCGCGTGAGCGCACGAAGCTGACTGCTCAGTATGCTGAGTGTGTTTTTCTCGGCTATAGTTCTGAGCATAAGGGATATCGTTGTTGGGTCCGATTGGTTATAGGATGAGGATTTCTCGGGATGTTGTATTTGATGAATCTCATCCTTTCTATCCTCATCCTTCTTCTGATGTTTCCCCAGCATCTTTGGTTGATCCACTATCCTTCTTGATATACCTGATACTTCTATTGCTATCACACCTTTATCACGGCGGGTACCTCCTCCAGTGGCTCCTCCTGTAGTCTCCTCGCCTGTCCATCGTGCTGATGTGCTCTCTTCGGAGCATACTTCTTTGGAGTGTCCTACTGTGGCTGCTGATTTTTCTGTGAAGCCACCAGTGACACATGTCTATACTCGTCGTGTTCAGACTTCTTCTAATGTGCCATCTTCATCCGATACGCCATCTTCTCCTATTGAGGCCTCTCTTTCAGAGGATTCCTCTCCTGAGCAGCTTCTTCGTTGTAGTCATCGTCTTCGTAGGCGTCTTGATTATTATTCTCCTTCTTCTTATGCTGCTACTGTTCTTTCGAAGCTGGCATTTTATCATGATGCTCTTCCTCATCCAGAATGGCAGCACGCTATGGCTAAGGAGATTGCAGCTCTTGAGCGCACTCACACATGGGATCTTGTTCCTCGTCCTGCACATGTGCCCCCTATTACATGTAAGTGGGTTTATAAGGTGAAGACCCGCTCTGATGGTTCTCTTGAGCGCTAAGGCTCGTCTTGTTGCTCGTGGTTTTCAGCAGGAGCATGATCGAGACTATGACGAGACTTTTGCCCCTGTTGCTCGCATGACCACTGTTCGCACTCTTCTTGCTGTGGCCTCTGTTCGTGAGTGGTCCATCTCTCAGTTTGATGTCAAGAATGCCTTTCTTAATGGTGAGCTGCGTGACGAGGTCTATATGCAGCCGCCGCCTAGGTATGCTATTCCTGAGGTATGGTTGTCGTCTTCGTCACTCGCTTTATGGCCTCAAGCAGGCTCCTCGTGCTTGGTTTCAGCGTTTTGCCTCTGTGGTCACTGCTGCTGGTTTTTCTGCTAGTGCTCATGATCCTGCGCTTTTTGTCCATACTTCACCACGTGGTCGGACTCTTCTCCTTCTTTATGTCGATGAATGATCATTACTGGAGATGATCCTCAGTATATCACCTTTGTCAAGGCCCATCTCAATGAGCAATTTCTTATGTCTGATTTTGGTTCTCTTCGTTTCTTTCTTGGGATTGAGGTTTCTTCCACATTTGAGGGCTTCTATCTGTCTCAAGAAAAGTATATTCAGAATCTTCTCGTGCTTCTCTTACTGATCATTGGACTGTTGAGACTCCCATGGAACTTAATGTTCATTTTCGAGTCACTAATGGTGAGCCTCTTGAGGATCCCACTCGTTATCATCATATTGTTGGGAGTCTTGTTTATCTTGGTGTTACTCGTCCTGATATCTCCTATGTTGTGCATATCCTGAGTCAGTTTGTTTCAGCTCCCACTCATCTTCATTATAGCCATCTTCTTCGTGTCTTACGTTACCTTTGTGGGACTCTTTCACGCCGTCTATTCTTTCCACGCTCCAGCTCCTTACATCTTCAGGCATACTGTGATGCTACCTGGGCTAGTGATCCCTCTGATCATCGATCTCTTTCTTCCTATTGTGTTTTTCTTGGTGGTTCCCTTATTGCTTGGAAGACTAAGAAGTAGGTAGCAGTTTCTCATTCGAGTGCTAAGACTGAGTTGCGTGCTATGGCGCTTGTGACGGTAGAGGTGACTTGGTTACGGTGTTTGCTTGAGGATTTTGGTGTTTCAGTTTATGTACCGACTCCTCTTTTTGTCTGACAGTACATGTGCTATCAGTATTGCCCGTGATCCGGTGAAGCATGAGCTTACTAAGCATATTGATGCGGATGTTTCTTATGCACGATCACAGGTTCAGGATGGGGTTATTGCTCTTTAGTACATGCCATCAGAGTTGCAGTTGGCTGATTTCTTTACAAAGGCACAGATCTGAGTTCAGCACTGATTTTATCTCTCCAAACACATTGTTCTTGACCCACCATGAGTTTGAGGGGGGTGTTAGATGTATATGTACTGTTGGTATTTTTCCTTTTGTATTAGGGGGTTTTGTGTATATTTCCCCCATCCTGTACCTGTATATATTTGGGCCTAGTGCCCCTATTATGAATACAAGTGCTATTCCTAACAGTCCTAATAAGTACAACTGTGGTGACAGTAATAGGGGTATATGATAAAAAACCAAACAAAAAAAATGCACTTAACAGTAAATAAAATGATTGGTACTAACCATAACTGAGCAACTGGAACTTTGAGCGAGCAGCTAAAAACCACAAATCACCTTACATCCAGTAATTCTTCAGGACTACCTTTAAGAAGAAATAACATGTTAGATCAAGTTTCAATCTCAAGTCATTCAGTAAAAAATGAAATCAGAAGATGAAATCAACTGCATGGTAGAAAATTATATGCAATACTCTGCCTGAAGATTCATATTTTCTTCCTTCTCTAGTAAACAATCAGAAGGATCATAGTAAATTCAATTAACACTTGTAATCGTAAAGTCACTTCCCAGTAATACCCTTTTCCATTTTCATAATATTCCAACCTTGTTTTGTCCCCCTAATTTTCAATTAACACTTGTAATCGTAAAGTCACTTCCCAGTAATACCCTTAATCTAAAAAAAAAGTAATACCCTATTTCATTTTTAATACATTTTAACAGTCCTCCTATGTTAGTCAACGCCTTCTGTAGAACAGAAATTGCTGGTATCTGAATCAGGAATCACTTGTTTCGAGAATACAAAGGAAAGCTGCATATTTTTTTGTGTTAAGAAGAAATATGATTTGAGTTTACATTTAAATGACAGTACATATAAATACTAATCATAGTAAGAACAGGATGAATGGTTGACTTCCTAGTTAATTAGTTCCACATTTTGTTTATCCTATATTCTAGTTTGCGCACTATATGTGCTTAGTAAGTGCATCAAACCCCGTTGACCTTCCCATAGTTACTTCATAAAGGCTGCATAATATATATGGTGGCATGGACCGCATGGTGCGCATGCTTTATCATGCAAAACCATCCCCTAAGCGAGTCCATATGCCTTATCATGAATAGGCAAAGCAATTTCAGAAGAAAATTAGGGGGACAAAACCAAATTCCAGATTTCCATCCAGTCTCTGAAAGCCATCTGTACCTACCAAAAAAAGATAGATAGCTGAGAACTTCACAGATGAGTCAGGATCTGTTACTTTCAACAGGTACTAGTTGTTTTTCTCAGGTGATGACACGAAGTTACGCATCGAGTAAGCAAAATTGAATGGGTGCGTGTACTACTCTGATGCTAAACAGCAATGATGCCCATGGTGGAGGTAACCTGAAAGTGCAGTTAGAGGCCAAGTCCGTTTCAATCCTGCCAAAGTCATCATGTCACATAGCATCAAGTAACACAGGACCACAAGAAGGCCATCCCTAGAAGGACGGGGCATTGATTCTGCATGGACCAATGAAAGCTAATGATTTGACGTGACAAAGGATTGTTGGTGATCAGACACTAACCATTACTTACGTGGTGCCATATCATCGTAATGCCTGCCTTTTCGCCGCACCTGAAAATGAGTGGCTAACAAAAGATTAAAGATTGCTACAGCAGAATATCGATAGTACTGCTAAGTCATCATTAAGCAAGAACAGGTCACCAGGACAGAACTAATTAAAGTGCTACATTTCCACCGTTTAGGGGTTTGGTTTCACTTTGTGTGCTTCAGCATGAATTGTTTGAGCACCAAGCCATGATCATGTTGAAGTTTTGTTTCCCAGCTTCCCTACAACAATGCAACAATCCACCAACACTATCGCTATCCCTGGCAGCACAGAGCACAAGGCTAAATGCCTAAATCTGATGCCTGTGATCATGAATATCTTGAAATCCATCAAAATCCCATATTGCCCGTGGTAGAAATAGAGGTGCAGAATCACATTGTCCAGAAATAATGGTCATCAAGTACCAAGCAATGCATTTATGCACATGACAGTTTCCTGAAGTTTCTACGATCTTACTTATGCAGTTACGCTCGTACTAGCATTCAGAAACTAACCACAATGATGGCAGACAAAAAAACAACAGGCAAGGTATCGATCGAAACTTCAACCCTACACATCCGGACCCAAATTGCATCGACAATTTTTTCGCCGAGTCACGATTCACCACCCGCGCGAGAATTCCGATGCGAGAGGCCTCCAAATTAGCATCTTGCACGGGAACCGCAAATCCAGCCAGTAGCTACGCAGCGCTTGCATTTCCTCTGTGACCAAAATCACGAGGCCAACACCTTCGCGCACGGCTAAGCAGGCCAGTCAAGTGGGAAGGGGGAAGAGCACCTCTGCACCTGGCTATGGATCGTCGGGCGCGGGCCTCGCCGGACATGACGTCTTGTCGCTCTGCGGCGGCGGGGCGCGTCGCCGGCGTACCCTCGATCTTACGCCACTGCCCTTGGGAGGCGTAGAGAGGACTATCGCGGGCCCGTCAGCGGCTGATCAGGCGGCCCAGCCGGCCCTCTCAGGCCCACGGCCCACCCAATCCCCGGAGTATCACCGTGCCTCATTCTCACATGATGAACACTAGAGATATCTGAAGTTTGTAATAGCAAACATCTTGCTTCAGCTAGATCAATGTGTTCCCTTTCTATGTTTGGCAGGTTTAATCGAGTGATTTTGCCAAAGAAACGGGGATGCGTATGTGCATGAATTACCAACTTTTTCTCAAAATTTGATGTCATGCTGTGGTCCTTTCCATTACCTGTGAATTGTGATTGTGGCATTCTTCACTGAATTTCTGATATGCAAATCTGCCTTTCTGTCTTGTTCTGAACATTGCAAATTGCAACACGTACTTGAAATAGGAAAGGTGACACTGTTGTTGTTCCTCTCATGTATTTACTTGATCATCTTACAAGTCTCTAGCAGTGACTTCTGAACTCTGAAGCCAAATTTCAGCTGGTCACAGTTTACTTTCTATGTTATTCTAGAGAATGCCACAAGTCTCTAGCAGTGTCACTACTAGTAGTTCTGAAACTAGACAGCCTGTTGGATTTGATGTGTCTTCTAAACAGTTATTTTCAACTTCAGAAGTGTCTTCATCACAACAGTGGCAGAAATATATAATGGCGGAGTGGCAGTCCAACCAATTGGGCCGGAACAGCAGTTAGTTCGAGTTTCAGGTCCTTCAGAAACCAAACGACACTGTATTGATCTATTTCCGACAAAAATGAATTCTTCAGTTCTTTTTTGACAGCTTTGCTAGATCACGGAGCCATGCCCAGTCGGCGCATGGCGTTGCTGCCAGAAACCAGTCAACAAACTTCAGCAGCAGAAAGTGATGTTCCGTCAGAAAGACGTTCTCCGAAGAAAGATGTTTCGTCAGAAAGAGGGAGATGAGCTGTTAGATCAAGAAGATATGTCGATGGACCAAAACCATTACGGATGAACGCAAACAACCTTATTCAACGCTGCAGTGCGATGTCTGATCCCTTCTCTTGCTTCATGGCCTAAGCCTAACTTCATCGGTTGAAGAAACTCAAACCAGCATAGGCGCATAGCGGCTTAAGAGTGAGTGGTTGAGTGAGATTCCAGGGTGTGGAACTCGAGTGTTCAGAGAACGTACGGTTCAGGATTCCTCGTAGAGATTCTTCAGGAAATTCTTCTCTAGAAGGTTCTAGTGATAACACAAGCGATAAGTTAATGCGGGTCTAATCTTTCATGTTGAACCGAACATGGCCTTCGATCGACGATAGAAAGTAGAAACTACTAGTAGTCTTCTGCAAGGCATTCAGTTCACCAACAACTGTATGAGGCTTAGCCCGAGAGCATCTGCTTCTGGTCCTAGTTACAGCTTGCAAGTAGCCTGACTTTGTCATTACTGTTTCTTTTAATCTAGTTGGTAACTTGGTATAGTGCCATTGATGCCAAAGTGATGACACTCGCTTTGGTCCAAATTTGCAGCCCTTGATAATTGGGTTTACTTCACTGAGGAAGGTCCCTATCATCAATAAGCTTCTGTTTCCTTCATATTACCAAATTTGTTCACACGGACAGAGATGAAATCCAATAAAATGGGTGTTGGAAATGGAACAGAGTTTCACTAGGATTGGTGAGGGAGCTAAAAGCTTTGTAAGCTCAAATTATTAACGTATAGTCAAATCCGAAGAGCTCAAGTTACAAGCTGCTTCCACTAGAACCACTGTAACAAGATGAGGGAAATTTCAAGATTCACTTGGACATCATGATTTACGACATTGCATTCACTACGAAAAATTAAAGCAAGTGGTCATTCATACATATAAATTCAAAGCGATAGGCATTCATTTCGATTTTCTCCACTCTCCTAGTTGAACTACACGGGGTCAGCTGCTCTTACTACTGAAGTTTCAAAAGAAAAATGGGCATGTTCAAGCCAGCTGGACAGTTCTGAACTGAAGGGTGTTTTGTGTCCACAAAAACAGTCTTCCTGATGGTTCATTGTAAGTTTTGTACATGACTAACAGCTTGTTTGTGGCGTGTCCGCAGATTCCAAGTCGGTGGCGCTGAGCCTCCGACGCGCCCGTGGCGGCGCGAACAAACCTGATCCGGGCCAACGAACGGGGGCCCGCACGTTTGAATCCGAATAGTCGATGGCGCGAAACAGACTCGCGCCAGGTGCCGCGCCAAGAATCCCCGAGTCGGAAACAAAGCAAAGCTGGCAGCGATGGAGTCGAATCGGGACCGGCGACGATGCTTGCTCGCCACGCGCCCCGCGGGCTATTTTGCCGGCACGGATCCATCCCAATTCGCAGTCGCGACCTCCGATCGCTGCCGCCGCTACAAACCACTCTCCTCGTGTTTCCCGAGCTCCCCCGGATCGCCGCGCGCGATGGCGATGGTGCTCCCCTCCCCCGCGTCCAGATCCGCCGCCGCCTCTTGCTGCTCCTCGGCGTCGTCCAGCGGCCCCTTCGTGGTGGCGCGCCGGTCCTGCTTCCTGGCGGGTTCCGGCGCCGACGGCGGCCGCGGCGGGAGGTTCTGCTACGAGTCATCTCCGTCGTCTCTCGGCTGCTCGTCGCGCGCCGCGTCGCCGCCGGAGTACACGCCCTCGAGCCCATCGGGGTCCCCGGAGTACACGCCTCTGACGCCGTCGCGGCGACCCGCGTCTCCAGATTACACGCCCGGCTCCCCGGAGTACACGCCTGCCACGCCAGAGTACACGCCCCTGAGCCCCTCACGGCGTTCTGCTTCGCCGGACTACACGCCTGAGAGCCCTCCCCGGTGCCGCCGCCGCGCCGCCACGCCGGAGTACACGCCTGGCACCCCAGAGTACACGCCCCTGAGTCCTTCGCCGCGTCCTTCTTCGCTGGACTACACGCCCGCCACGCCGGACTACACCCCCAGCACGCCGCCTCCGTCTCCGGCGGTGTCGGACGCCGAGTTCCGCACGTCTCCAGCGCGCCGCCGCCATCACCCGTACCAGAGGATCCAGACCAGCTGCGGCCAGCGCGCCGCCACGCCGGAGTACACCCCCAGCACGCCGCCTCCGTCTCCGGCGGTGTCCGACGCCGAGTCGCGCGCGCCGCCGCCGCCTCCCGTACCAGAGGAGCCAGACCAGCTGCGGCCGGCGTCACCGTGCCTTCTTCCCACTGCATTGTTACTAGACAGATCTGTAGACTGTAATAGGTTCGTTCAAAAAAAAAAAAATTGGTTCGTTTGTAGACTGTAATAGGGAACATCTTGCTTCAGGCAGATGAAGCTGTTAACTTTCTGTGTATGACACAATCAATCGATTGATTTTGCCTATGGTAAATGTTGTATTATGCCGCATGAAGCAACGAACACATGTACAAGAATCATCAGTATTTGTTTGCTGAATAAATTGATATGATCTGGTTTTCCAGTCTGTTGGTTTTTTTCACCGCTGAATTGTGATTGTAACGTTCACCTCTGAATTGCGATTGTGTATAACGTTCTTTACTGAATTTGATTGCAAACCGCGCACTGTCCATCACAACTTTAGATGCATACGACGTCATTACAAGATTCGACCAAATCCTTTTCCAGTAATGTCTTTTATCCATCGCATTGGGAGCAAAAGCCTGAACTGACAGTCCGACAAATCAGGCTGAACCTGCATCTTGTTCGAGCTTCAGACCATTCAGAAGCCGGACGGCACTCTTTTGACAACAATGATAGCATCACCAAACTCCTTATCTCCATGTATAGTATCTCTGGAAGAAACCGGTCAACAAAACTCAGCAGCAGAAAGCGATGTTCCGTCAGAAAGAGCTGTTGGATCCAGAGAATATGTCGATGGATCATCAAAAGCCAGCACCGAAAGAAACTGTTCAACGCTGCACGTGCGAAGTCTGATCTCTTCGTCTTGCTTCATGGCCTAACCTTATCTGTTAAAGAAACTCCAACTGGCCTCAAGCTTAAGACCAAGGAGTGATTCACAGCGATTCCACACGTGTCGAGCTCGAGTAGTGTTCAGAGAACACTTCAGGATTCCTCATGGAAATTCTTCTTCAGAATGTTCTAATGATGATGTACATACACTGAACCAAATGTGCCTCCGACCCACAAAACAAAGAGGGAAAAAAATAGAGAAAATACAAGTAGTATACTCTGGAACGAGAGCATGCCGCAAGGCACTCAGTTCATCCACAACTTTTTTTGCCAGAGCATCTGCTTCTGGTCCAAAGTTACAGCTTGCAAGTAGCCCCAGACTTTGAACACAGGCCCCGTGCTTGGGCTCATGTGATGGTGTGATCTTCTTGTCATCCATGGAATCTGACTTGGAACGACCCCGGGAGAGCAATCCTAATTCAAAGCTGTTGCTTTGAACTACCACCTTGCTGGCACTCCATTCGTCATTATTTTCTTTACCCTTTTTGGTCTAATCCCAGTAATATGAAAGCGATAGCACTCGCTAGCTTGATAATTGTGTTTTACCTCACCAAGGTCTCTATCATATGTGACTCTCTCTTTTGCATCCTACTGGATTTGTTCACGCGGTCGCAGACGAAACCGATAAAATGGACTCGTGAGAAGAATTACAAAATGAGGTTGGAAATGGAGCAAACTTGTACCAGTACTAGGTTGAACATTTGGTATATGGTTGCACAAGTCAACCACACAAATTGATACCCCGCAAGAAAGGGAAAAACACAATAAGTTCATGTGACTGGTGATTGGTGAATGAGGTACAAATTTTTGAACAAGTTTAAACACTGACTCTTTAGTCACATTCAAATAACTCAAGTTACATGTTATTTCCACTATATATAATCACCATAAGAGGGAAAAAAATTAAGTCTTCATGATGTGGGCATAATTTATGACATCACATTATCTAGAAAAGCTAAACTTGTTCAGCAGATGCAACCAAACAACCCCTTGCAGGCTTCCAAAGGGTGCCAATAGGACACAGTATTAGGTTGCAACCTTTGTTTTTGTTTTTTAGGGAAAGGTCTAGAATACAATTTACTAATGGTTTTCTAGTCCGGACATTGAACCGCAAAAACAATGTATTAGAAGTCAAATTGCATTGTTTGGCAATTCTCTACGGTTGGAGTGGAGCTGAGTAGTGTCTTTTTAACTGCACACGCAGAGACGCAGAGTCCAACCTTTGAACAGATACGCATGCGAACAGAGCTACAGACAAGTCTTAAGTCTTCTCCTTTTAAAATTTTGTCATTATTTTATTGCCATTCTCCTAACATAATCAAACTGTTTTTTGAGAGAAAACCTAACTGGAATGCAAATCTCTCTGCTTGTGCTTGAACCGTGAGAAATTAAAATAAACTCCTTGGATCGATATATAGAACAGACAGTCAGTCCATGCCGGCGCTGGCTTGCCTAATTTTTCAATTCATGGAAATAAAAGATACGTGTGGTAAAAGATTGCGGTGGAGAAATTAAACTGCCGGTCTTTCGTTCGTTCCAATCGAAAATTACACGCATTAACTCTTGCCGTTCAAACTGAACTACCTGAAGTCAACTGTATAATGCGAACACCTGAACAAACGGGTAAACGTCACGTTATTAGCTCGATCGAGAGTGAGGAAGATCGAGTGTTCCTGTACACGAAAAACACTACTATTGCACGCCAATAATGCACGCCGTTCTCTGTTAAAATAAAAAATAAAATAAAAACGTAACAGTAATACACGCCCTTGTAGCATCTCCAGAGCGCTATTTGACCGTGGATAATCTCAGAAGGAATTTTACATGGAACAGAACACTCATTTTATTTTCTGAAAAAGCTAACACTCAAAATTTGCGTGGCGTGTGGGCCCGGGTCGGATAACATTATGAAACTACGATCGTGCAGACTTTCCCACGTTTTTTTTCCCCCCAAAAAAAATTAAAGTTTGTTTATCATACCTTTGGCCATCATCTCCATCTACGATCATACAATATGATCAGTGTCTGAATGAATCCTAGACGGCTAGCCTTGCAAGTGGAGCTTAGTCGAGTCCCTTGATTTGGGTAATGCTGCTGCCTCCGCTGGCTACAGCGCCACAAAGTGCAGCGCCACCCCAAGACTTTGGCACTGCCTGCGTGCTGCCCTAGCCGCGTTAACTTAACCCTGCCATTAGCGCCCTACAGGATCGCATTTTTTTTTTAATCCTAAGTGGGCTGCTCGAGGCGGCGATTAACCGGCGGTTTTCAACTCTACAGATCATACCGTTTTGTAACCTAGCGATGTCGGTCCGGTAACAAAGATTCTCCCTTTTTAACTCTTATCTGTCGTGGAGCAGTGGATCGGAGCTTGCTTGTTGCTGACTTAACTGTGTGTCACACTGCCGGCTGACAAGTGGGCCAGGCACGATGCCACGTGGCGGATGAATGAATTTCATGAGGATTTTTCTGTTCGGTGAGAAAGGCAACAAGGGAGGGACGAGGGAGGGGGAGAAAGTATTCAAAGAATTGCTCGCGTTCATCATAATGCTTCCAACGCACTCAAAATTTTTCAGGTGATTGGCTTTTCTTCTTCTCATGCTCCGTGTTAACATCACGCGCCTCCTCTGCCCATGTTGTCCGCCGCTGCAAATGGAATAATCATGACACATGGAGTGGCGCCTAAGAGTGCAGACCGGTCCACGATCAGCTACAGTGCCGGCGCCAGTGTGCTACACACTTGTCCACATCGTCGTAGCAGCAGGGGCATTGCATTTTTACTCTTGCAGAAACTTTTGCCGAATTTCTACCGGGAGAAATTGACGGACACATAACAAAGATGATAAAAACACGAGAGAGAAGGATTTTTCCTAATGGTGGAAATACCCCCGAACCCGCATCATCCACCTCCTCGATCCGCCCAAAGTTCAATTTTGCCTCATACCTTCCAGAACTCCGATAATCAACATCCAGCTCAAAAATTAAATTTTGTCCAAAAAACAAAATCCGATTCCGAATTCGTTCATCTGAGGCTTTGCAAGTTGCCAAGTGTACCTGCGGATACAATTCTGGTCCTAACAAACCTGCTCTGGGGCAAGGGGGAGCTTTGATGAACATTGCAAATTGGCTTTGGAATTTTCAGGCTGTCCATCCGGGCGTTCCAAGGCAATCTCTGTGAATTGCGTTCCAACCGGTACGGTACCCAACTCTGACTGCCCCCACGTTTTCAGGCTGCAAACTTTTCCCCGTCTCCTCCTCACTCTCCCCTGTTCCGGTCCAATCACTAGACCTTTCCTTTTCGACGACCACCCGCCCGCAAAAGAAAGTTCGCCATCGCCACCCCCTCTTTGGGCTTTGCCTCTTTATCTTCTTCCTCCTGCAAGCACCCCTCCTCTCGCTTGCTTCCACTGCTCCTCCCGTCTCATTCTCTCTCATCTTCGATTGGGAGAGCCCCATATCCAGCACTGTAGCCTGCAGGAGGCAGCTCCTGTTGTCTGGCCGGCCGGCTTTATGGCCATCACCTCATCTGCAGCGAGTCCAAGTACAACCACAGGGGCGGGTCACAGTGCAGTAACTCCGCTGCGGTCACTCGCGCGGCCTCGTCACCCGTCTCGTCGCGTCGCCATGGATTCTTGATAGGGGGTGCTTGGGAGTGAGTGCTCGACGGCGAGATCGAGAGCTTTCTGGTACGGTGGTGCCGCACACTGCATTTTACTCTGCGCACGCCGGAGCTGATCTCACCGTGTTGCATTAGCTTGTGAGTTCCTGGTGTTTTCAGTTGGAGCTTTTATGTTGGTTCTTGATCTGCTCTCGCCGTCTTGGTGTGTGGGCCTTGAGTTGGGGATGAGTTCTTGGCGTTTCTTGATTGCTGATTCTTGGTGATCCGATCCGATCCGATCCCTGCGTGCTCGCGCGGGCGCAAGATGAGCATCCCGCACCTGTTCAGGTGCCCGATCAGCCTGGACATCTTCACGGACCCCGTGACGCTGTGCACGGGGCAGACGTACGACCGCCCCTGCATCGAGCGGTGGCTCGCCGCCGGCCACCGCACGTGCCCCGTCACAATGCAGCCGCTCGGCGACGCCGCGCTCGTGCCCAACCGCACCCTTCGCCACCTCATCGAGCGCTGGCTCTCCGCCGACCAGCAGGTCCCCGAGCCAACGGCCGCCGCCGATGACGACGGCGACGCGGAGGAGGAGCCGTCGCTCGCGGCGCTCAAGCGCTGCCTCCAGTCCGGCGCCGGCGCCGGCGCCAATGCCAAGGTGGCCGCGCTCAAGAAGGTCGCCACGCTGGCGTCCGAGTCCGACGTCGGCCGCGCGTGCATGCTCCAGCTGGAGTTCCTGCCCGTCCTGCTACAGCTCGTCTTCCACCCGCCGGCGCCGTGGGACCTGTCGGAGCAGGAGGAGCTGGCGCTCCAGTGTGCGCTGAGCCTGCTACCGGCAAGCCCGACCTCGCCGCAGCACGACTGCCTCAACATGCTCAAGACGGAGGCGAGCCTGGCGTCCTTCGTGCGGCTCCTGGGGCGCGGGCGCGCCCGGGTCAGGGCGGGCCTGTGCCGGCTCCTGGAGGTGATCGCCACGGCCGCGACGACGCGGGAACTGGCGCTCGCCGCCGCCGCCTCGCCGCGCGTCTGGCAGGCGCTCCTGCCGCTCCTGCAGCACGGGGACGGGCGTGTCTCGGGCGCCGCAGCGCGCGCGGTCGCGGCTGTCTGCTGCGCAGACGAGCCCGCGCGCGGCGGCGCCGTCGACCACGGCGCGGTGCCCGCGCTCCTCAAGTGCCTGTCGTGGGCGTCGGCGGGTAAAGGGGGATGCTGCGGCGCCGCGACGGTGTCGAGCGCGCTGGCGGCGCTGGAGGCGCTGGCCGCGTCGGAGGCCGGGCGCAGGGCGGTGGCGCACGAGCCCGGCGCGGTGCGGGCGCTGGTGAGGCACGTGTTCATGATGTCGTCGAGCAACGAGGGCAGCGAGCACGCGGCGGCGGCGCTGCTGGCCGTGTGCAGGGAGTCGAGGGCGGCGCGGAGCGAGGCCGCCGGCGCCGGGGTGGTGACGCAGGTGCTGCTGCTGCTGCAGAGCCAGTGCGGCACTAGGGCCAAGGCCAAGGCGAGGTCCCTGCTCAAGCTGTTCAAGTCCATGTGAAGCAAGCGGTTAGCTTAGGTGGTTAGATGTTCTTGGCTCTCAAGCTGTAAGTCCGGCATCAAGAACATCTGCTAATTAATTTCATGGATAATTCTTGTAAGCTGCATTAAGAATGTCAGCTATTTTCATAGCTTGCAGCCAGGTTCCATGCCATCTTGCAATGCTGGAGAGTGGAGACGATGGCCCGGGAGATTAACTCGGGTTATTTCATGGTCGAAAACCAAATCAGATGGTTTTGACTGGAACCTTAATTTATATATAAATATATAGTATATATATTCTGTTTTCCATTTTGCATCACAAAGCGGGGATAGCTCAGTTGGGAGAGCGTCAGACTGAAGATCTGAAGGTCGCGTGTTCGATCCACGCTCACCGCATTTATTTTGGCTTTATTTATTTATTTCCGTTTTTAAACCATTTCAATCAGGCAAAGTCTCAAGCAAGTTTTGGTTTATATATTTCGGTCCTTTAACAAACCTTTTCAATCAGGCAAAGTCGCAAAAGAGCTGCGAGCATTCAAGGCTTTGCCGTGCGCACGACTGGGTACGGTTGGCTTTCTAGACACCGGTCAAGTTATACGGCTTCCTGTATCCAAAGGATTTGGCCAAAATATAAACAGTCCCTATCTATTAGTTTCCTTTGTTTCAATTAATCTGCTTAGAATCCAGAGATGAGTGGAAATGCAATGGAAAATAAACCGTAACATGTATCTTTCTCCGATTCACTCGGAAAGACATGGTTGCATCTGCCATCATCAAAGTCCTAACTGCTTCTACTTGCACAGAAATATCAGCTCGTACAAGCTTACGAATTTACATCCCGTAGGCATCTGTAAGATTTTGTGAGGATTTACATCAGGACACACAGGTATAACTATAGAGTGGAACCAACAACAGACCTACGAATATACAGAACTTCCTGTTACAACTTCCTTCCTGGAGAGCCTGATTTCGCTGTACAGATCATCCGGTAAAGTCTCATATCGTTGTAACTATACACACGAGTTGCAGATGGAACATCTCTGTATACCTTGTCATGGAGATATTGCATTCTTGATTTTCCTTCTCAGAATCTTTTCGGGGAACCATAGGGGCTTTGGAGTTTCAACTGGCCAACATCCATCCAAGGATCTGAAATCGCAGGAGCAGGACTTCGCCTTGTTTGATTTTGGGCATAACTTAATGTGTTGTAGCCAGCACCGGGGGAAAGCATTGGATGAGGTGGAGAGGGCATGCAGCTCCTGTTAGATTGCTTAAACTGCCGCAGAGGGCTTGAGCATGGTGAAACCGGCATAGACATGTTTGTTCTCCCAGGAATTGGGCTGCTGTATGATAAGCGTTGTCTGTCAAAATTACGTGAAACAGTACAAGCCAAGGATGGAAGTGGAAAGTCATGGTACCTGTGCGGTGAAGGAACAGCAGTTGAAAATCCAGTGAAATCTCTCGCACTCAGTCCTATATCCCTCAGAGGAGTAATAATCTTCCGTGATGGCAACTCCCTGTTGGACTGCAACAAGATGATTGATAGGGATGGATGAGCATCTAGGTGCATATATCCAGCTAATAAGTTTAATGATGTTTTGGTCCCTTTGTGAATAAATAATCCTACACTGAACTTATTGAAATAAGTTAGCAAAAGGAGCATTTATTGTCAGCTAAGCTACTCTCAAGAGCTTCTTTGATGCAACCAAACCGAAATCACAAGCAATTGAGTTAGCATGCCTATGATTAATGCAACTATCAAAAATCAAGAGAGACTGGACTTGGGTCCAGTCTTTCGAACTGATACTTCACACAAATGATCAAACCAGCGATCCACTATAAGATGCTTTAGTCTTTCTAACTGGTGCTTGGAAAGTAGCAAAGAAATAAAAGAATGAGAAAAAACTGAGTCTAGGTAGGTAGAAACAATTACCATTGTGAGCCTGCCATCAGCTGGAGAAGACAACGCACTCAATGCACTGGATTTTGCAGCTTTCACCGCAGGATGATCCCGAACAAAAGGGTGATCCATCAACTGGGCTGCAGAGGCGCGAGATGCTGGGTTACGTTTTAAGCAAAGCTGCAAGAAATTTTTCCCTTCCTCCGAAAAACTGTCTGGGATTTCAGGTATATCTTTACTGTTCGCAATCTTAAATATTGCTGCTACCTGCAAGATCATTAGATAATATTGGCTCAGGATCATTCATCATGGTTACATAAAAATACACATCTGCTAAGTGAAAGCCTACCCCCTCATATTGATGCCAAGGAGGTCTTGCCGTTGCCATTTCAATAATGGTACATCCCAAACTCCAAATGTCCACTGCTAAACTGTACCCTTTACTGTTCATTATAACCTGACGATTCCCAATGATGGGAGAACTTCATTCAGAGATATACAACGGATTGCAACAAAGAGTCAACAAAGTTTAGTATTAAAAAAACTCACCTCAGGCGCCATCCAGTAAGGACTTCCTTTGAAAGAGCGTATTTCAACAAAAGATGATATCTGCTTCAATAAAGTAACAAAAAATGAAGGGTTTGCAGAAGAAAACAAAAGCAAGACAGAATCTATGTTGATCCTTGTTTTGCTGTCCATCAAAGAGTTGGAACTTGTGTGTGCACATTCATCAAAACACATCAACCAGTTTTTCACAGTTAAGGATCCTTCAGTAGATTTAGGCATTGCCTGGGCGTCCATGCGTGCCCCTAACAACACAGGATGCCACAAGGTCTTAGTTATGCCTTGTCACCTAGTGGGTGAGTGGTTTCCTGCATCTAATCGAGACAGGCCCATCGGATGCAGCATCCGCAAGTTTGGTTACCTGAACAATGGTGTAAGCCTGTCCCTGCGGAAGCAAAAGGTGCCTCAGAGCCTGGTTCCGCAGAAACGAAATTTCGTTTCGTTTCTCACGGACCTGGCTCGCTCGATGCAAGGGCGCGCATGCGGAGGTTGTGTCCGTGACTGGTAGTGACAGAATTCAACGTAACCAAACATAATCTCTGCAGCACCTGGCCCAATATAACCAGCAAACCAATCTCGCATAGGGTGCACACACCAAACCAGGCTTTGGCTGGCCTGTCTCTGATGTTCAGCCAGGCCCGAGACACCTTGGGTACCAATCACGCCCCTAGGAGATCAGGCATGCCCCCAACACCCCAGGATGACACAAAGCCTAAAAAACATGGCTGGGCATGCACAGAAGGGCATAGACACAGACTATTGGCACCCCTCCATAAATGTCCTTTTCCACATACATGTGATGAGTAGGTAGATAACTGGATACTTGGCTTTATAAGAAATTAGAATTTGCACCTACTTTAATTCCTTCAGTGTTATACAAAACATGGGTGCTAGTGCAATCAAGCAAACGTTTACTTCAACTGCAACTTGGAATGGTACAGTACTCTTTCAGGATGCATATAAGCATTCCTTAGTATAATTTCTAGGGTGCACATGCAAAAGAGTAACGTGGGTAGTACAAAACAGAGAGCACTTAGAGACAAAAACCAGAGATAACTTTATAATCCAGAAAAGACTAAATCTTATGATAATTGAAAGTGTAAACACACAGTAGGGAGAGGGAGGGGTCAGAAAGTAAACGCTGCATACATGCTTAGCCATGCCAAAGTCAGCAAGTTTGACTTCACCATTAGGGCCCACAAGTATGTTCGCTCCTTTGATATCTCTGCCAAGAAAAGAAGTATGACATGATTATTGTATTTTGTGCTATATATCTATGGAATGGGAATTTTAGACAACCAATACTACCTGTGGACAGTGTTCCTCCCATGCAAGTAGGCAAGACCAGCAAGAATTTGACCAGTATAATTACGAATCACAGGTTCCTTAAAAGAGCCATACTCTCTTAGTAATTTGTGGATTGAACCCCCGGAGACATACTCAAGATAAATGGAAAGTGCATCATCAGTCTGTGTACAGGAAATAGATACAATTATTAGAAAGTCTAAGCATGGCCAACTATTTTGTAATGCAACTCCAATGAAAGCTGATAAACACTGAATTCTATGATAGTGTAACCAGAAAGTTAACTCTTGAGATGGACAAACACTAGAACATGGAAGGGAATGTAAATAAGTCAAAACCTAAACCAAATAAGGGGAAAGAACAACAAAAAAAAAAACTTAAACAGTTGGATGGAACAAGGAACCATATTAGTACATACTCGCTCCCCTACCTTCCCCCTCCCTCACCATCCTTCTATGCATCCACTTTACTTGAACGTGTAATGACTTGCACGAAGAGTACCATTTTACCAATTTCTGTAACTCCTAATACTAATATCAACCAAATCATTTGAATGCATTCCACATGCGTCAGGTCACAGGATACAGTTACGCACATTGGAGTACAGGATGTTGCCATCGCATGTGATATAATACCAACTCTTTCTTTTACCAATTTCAAAATAGCGGGAAAGCCCTTGTAACCGAGTATCCTTTTTGTGCATGATTGCACCATGCCCTTTTTAAGAACAGTCCATCAAGCAGTCATTTATGGATTTTCACTAAATTCTAAGCAATTTTCTACCAGCTCAAAAAAAAATGGATCACATCACAAAAATATGCATGGAATAAGAAATGTGATATGGCAAACAAGCATTTGAACTGAACAGCTGCATGGATAACTGCGATGGATTATCAAATAGAACTTACCAGATCACTTCCATGATACTGCACAATGTTTGGGTGCGAGAGTTGTCTAAGCATATCTATTTCCTGTCAATACCAAAGTTAATCATGTTGTTGTGTCAATAAACAAGAGATACAAATACCATATTAGTCATGAGACGGCAACCAAGCCAATTAAACAAGACAGCAAGTACCTGATTTAATTGTTTGAGTCGTTCCTTTGAATGTGGATCATCCATAATAACTTGAACCTCCTTAATTGCACAAAATTGCCCATTTTCACTGCATTGTTGAACATCGTAAAATTAGGATTTTTTTTAACGCAACTGAATACGTTAATCTATGTGCACTGCCATATCTCTACTGTGTAATTTTAGCTTGGAGTGCCATACTAATGCATCAACTTTCACATAATAACGCAAAGTTTCCATGACATAAAAAGGGGCAAGGATGTGATACCTGTTAAACCCAAGGTAAACCTGGCCAAATGTACCACTGCCTAGCAATTTCCCTTTTTTCCATTGTGATTGGGACTGTGAGCAAGTAGTGGGAGATGCAGGAAGAGGTGGGCAGGAACTCGGAGATGATGGAAGAGGCGAGCAAGAACTGTGGTTTGGAGGAAGAGGTGAGCAAGCAGCAGCAGCTGGGTGAAGAGGTGAGCAAGCGCCAGAAGCTGGATGGAGAGGTGAGCAAGCAGCGGAAGCGGGAGGAAGAGGCGAGCAAGCAGCAGAACCTGGAGGAAGAGGTAAGGGATGAGGTGGGCTCCTCAAACCATCCATCATTCTCACTGGCGATCTCGGGCTAAACCCAAATTCTCTAGAATTTCCATTGCTCATGGCGAATGCATGGCCTTTTGGTACAGGGGATAGGCTCCTCGTTCTTGGAGCAAAGAGATCTTCAGATACCATTCTTCCACGTGAACAACTGGTTTCACTCGTTGAAGGTTCGTCGCTATGCAAATGATGTTCTCTGACACTAGACACAGGAATGTCAAAGAACTTCTGATGGTCCCGTGGCATGCTACAAGACATGACATGCTTGTCTTCATTTAACATTCTATCTGAATCAGATGGCATATTTCTTCCCCTACCAAAAGCAACAGGATCCATTGACCTGGAGATTACAACAAGCAAGCAATAAACATCAGAGAACATATCACCAATAAACATGTCTGGCTACTGAATAATGTACCTATTTAAATAGGCACAATGGAACTATTCCCAAGATGCCATAACCGAGCGCAAAACCAAAATAAAAAAATAAACTAATCCATGTGCATCATATCTTGGAAGGATAAACAAAGAATCAGCAAAACAACTTAAGCTGCACCAAAAAGGATGATAGCTGGCTCTAATTCTGGAATCGGTGAAACATCACAGACGCAGCTGTTTACTCGTTATTCGGAATCGTCAAACTGGATCATCCAGTCCTCAATCTGTATTTACCAGGATTTGTCTAACTGGAACGACCTTAGAAAAGGTCAACTGGTGCAGTTGGTGTGAATCCTCACAGTCCACTCTAACTCCGCACTTGATTCAAAGCCCCTCAAATCCGTCGCACGCTAAATTAGAGTGGAAGATCGTAAACTAAGCGTGCAGATCGACCTATCTAACCACGCAATCCCCCCCAATTCGATCAGGGCACGAGGCAAATTCGACTGCAATTATTGCAGCCCAAATGAGGAAAGGAAATTCCAGCGAGAGCCGGGCCGCAGCGAAATCCGGATATCGAGCCATAAACAGGCGCCAACCATTCCACGGCCGTCCGCTCACCTAAACCCATGGTGATCCTGCGCCTCGTCCGACGACCCGACGGAGCACGCGCTGGAGTCCTCCGCGGAGGAGGCCACCTCCTCCTCGTAGAGGGTCCCGACGAGCTCCGGCGGCTCCGGGTCCGGCGCGGGCACCGGGAGCTTGTACCCTACCAGCCCGTGCCCCGCCGGGCACCGCGCGCGCGCCGCCGCCGCCGCAGCCGCGCCGGGCGAATCGAGGCTCCGCAGCTTCTCCGGGGCCCGCGGCGTCGGCGACGGGAACGGGGAGGGCGAGTCGAGGTCCGCGGACTTGCGCGGGGAGGAGGCCGCGGAGACGGCCCCCGACCCGGGCTTCGCCTTCGACTTGGACCTCGACTTGCGGGGCCACCACGCGGGCATCGCGCCCGGGGGCCAGCAGAGCCCCGCGGCGTCGGCGCTAGTAGACGGGTAGGGTTGGTTCCGCCGCCGAGCTCGAACAGCCGCGGTGGGCGTGCGGGAGGAAGGGAGGGGGAGGGAGGGTAGGGGGGAGAGGAGAGGAGAGGAGGAGGAGGCGCGCCGCGCGAGGAAGGCGCGAGGTAGGAGCCGAAGCCGACGGAGCTTCGCTTTAGGTGAGGGAGACGAATGCTCGGCCTCTACTAGACAAAATGGGGGGGATATTTTCGGATTTCTTTTCTTTTCTTTTCCTCCCCCTCTCTCTCTCCTTTTGGAAAAAAAAATTGGTGCGCGGGGGTGCTGGTGGGGAGGGGGAGAGTGTCAGGTACGCCGTACGCGTGTGCCCGCGCGAGTTCCTGCGCGCGACGGCGACCCACCGCGGCGAGTTCTCACCGGCGGGCGGGGTCCCGGTGTCAGCGGCTCAGCCTGCCGTCCTGGACGGGTTGCGCCGCCACGGGGCTTCTCTGCCTTGGCTGCTTGCGCGCGGCGGCTTCGCTTCACTTCCGATCGGGCGGCTGCATGTGGGGCCGCGAGTCCGTGCGTGCGGGCGATTTCTTTTTGGTTTTCGCTCGCGTGCGGGAAGGGGGTGGAGAGAGAGGGAGGGGGAATGGAATCTTCGCGGATGGTGGTGTCGAGCCCGGGTTTGGCGCGCGCGGGAAGCTTGGTGGCGTACGCCACGACGGTCGGCTGGGGGAGGACCCCGCTGACGTGGCAGGCAGGCGGTTAGGAGAATTTTTTGGCCAGGTTTTTTACCCTCTTTTTTTCTTTTTTTGTTAAAAAGAGAACAGAGGATCAGTTTGCAAAAAAGATCCTCTGATGCAATTTGCATGGAAGAGAAAACAAACTACCCTTTTCTCTTGTCGTGTCTCTCTTAAATTAGGCCGAGCAGGGATTGATGCTTGACAAATACGGTGCTAAACACTTGCACAACCGCTGGATAACCCAGCTCATCGAAAGCACCCATAGAGAGGTGCGAGTGGGTGGGTGCTGCTGCCAACACAGATGCTGCCTGATGATGACTACATTTCCCTCGCTTTCATTCTTTTAAGCAGATATGAAAGACCAACCGTTTTATGTGAGATGCCATTAATTAGCTACTGATGATGTGCCTTTAGATTGGAGCACGAAAGTTTAATTATTAGCTGACGCGACTAGCGTGCCGTCAAATAATGTTGGTAGCATCGAATATAATTCTAGCAGGTACGGCGTAGTATGGTTGTTTGTTATTTTTTATTAAAAAAAGGTAACCATGCAGATCGATGAAAGCAGCCTTATAAAATACCGTGTTGGAATACAATGGCCGCCATAGAGTACTGCCGCCAGGAGCCGCACAGCACTATGTATTTTGATCAAACTTTGATTGATTGGCCGTTAAATTCCGTTATGTATGCTCTATATTTCATTTGAACTATTTTCATAAGCGTGTGTGATGGTTAGGTACCAGTGTCTTGACATCGTTTCTCATTTTTCTTTATGTACGTATAAATCTTAACCAAATTTATAGAAGACACAAGCTAGCCTGACAACATTGAATTTGCTCTACAAGAAATTAAGACGAGAGAGCTCGATCAGTGTTGAAGAAGAAGAGTTGCAGGAGCTTGAAGCTTCACGGTGAACGAAAAGAAACGGGACGAAGAGATGAGGGCATTGTGATAGTGCCAAAGGACAAAGTTCATCTGAATGGATACATCTTGATCCAACGATCCAAAGAGACACAACACAAGAGCGCACTACGGAGCGGGGGCGGATCTAGCACCGGAGCGCCCTCCTCCTGTTGCTGGAACCGTAGGCATAGAGCCCCTTATATAGGGAATAGCCTCTTCTAATAATTTTTTTTTGGATCCGCCACTGCTAGGGAGAGTAACTTTTGTCCAAGTTACATTTGTCATCGATCTCAGCACGACACGTGCCATCAGGATTCAGGAGTCACGGCTTGTATTTATGTATGTATAATATTGTAATGATGGTCCGGTTGATGGATTAATCAAATTATTAGGCGTGGAAGACGAACACAACAAGATCATCACGCGCGCGCATGCCCTGACAGCAACACTAGGGTCGAATCCCATTTCACATAAAGCTGGTTATCTGGAGGTGCGCGGATATTAACCATCCCGATGCTATCTTAAGCTCCCTGTCACTTCATTCGATTCGCAGGGATGGACGATCGATCTTTAATCACCCTACCTTTGCTTTTGCTTCTCCTTCTCCTCCGATGACGCTAGCGAGCTTACCCTTGCGTCTCGATCGCCCAGCTCCCGGACAGCGCCGCGGCAACAAGAATCCAAAGCTCGCAAGGAGCCAGATTCAGCATATGTATACTATCCATCCATCCCGATCGACGGTAATACCCCAACCGCAAGGATTACAATATAGTCGGCCGGATCTCCGGTTGACGTCGACGGAAGATCATATCGCGACACTTTTTGCGATCGATGAACGAACGCGTTCGATCCGAGGCCGTACGTACGTGTTTGCACATGCTATGAGGTCAAGACTCGAGAGGGGGGTTAGCTTTGCTCCGAGGCTAAAGTCATCGATCGTTAACTTTCTTGCCTCCTTTCATACGCGCCCGGCCTGCTTCGTTCGTGGTCGTGGCCCCTTGCCTCGAGTCATTTATATATTTGTAAATAATTCTTATTTATTTATTTATTTAACTGGCTAAGCATGCAGTAGTCTATAGTTAAGTTAGTTTGAACGCAAGCTAGCTGCTGCTAGTTCGTCGTACTAGCTCTTGCATGCAGTCAACAGGCGAAGTTTTGTTTATCATGAGATGGTGTGTATATATGTGTGTGTGTGTGTCATGGTAAGATCATTGCTGACTTGTAGCGGTTGCTGTATCGGCTTTTTTTTTCAGAAGTCTGCGTCGTATGCACGCGTAGCTTGAAGCTGAAGTTCCTTGGGTGCGTTAGTGTTCAGTGCCGATGTACTGTCCCCGTCAGGAGCTGAAGTTCCATTCTGTTTCCTAGCCACGAGGAAATTAAAATGCTTGATGGAAGAGATTACGTTAGGTACGTACGTAACGACGTGAACTACTAAAAAACGGTTTGCAACAACGGTTGAAATGTATTTGTAGGGGCGGCGCTCCACCCGCTTCTAACTTTCACAGCTACAAATAACTATTTGCAAGAGTAGGTAACAGATCCGTCCTATAAAACCGTTTCCAGGGACGGGTGACGCTATCACCCGCCCCTGGAAGTGCATTTCCAGGGGCGGCACTTTCAAGGGCGGATGATGGCGTGACCCGCCCCTGCAAATCGATTAAAAAAATTGCACGCACGGCCGCAGCCACACACCACTTCTGCCCATCCCCGTCGATCCCCAAACCCCGACGAACCCCATGGGGATCAACCACTCAGCAAATAGATGGAAAAACAGAAGTTCAGAACAACCAATCTTAATAAACTAGTCACTGTCATGGATCGAATCGAAGTACATGGTCACAAATCGAGCACAAGCTAGCAGATTGACCACAAACCTAGTGAGAAAGTTATGAGAGAAGCCCTCGCCAGTCTTCGCAGGATGGAGGAAAGAGAGAGATAGGGGAGGAGAAGTGAGAGAGCCAGAGAGGAGATACCGAGAAGAAGATAAGATAGGGACGAAGGGAGTCTAGACTCTGGAGTGAGGTTGGGCCAATAATAATGCTTTGTTTGGAAGTTGTGGATCGATGACTACAAATTTTTAGATCTCGTTGAGATCTACAACTTTGATATAAAGTTTATCTTCATCTGAAATGATATGAAAAGGTAATGATTTTTTTTGCACGGAATAATTTCTAGGATCAGGTCATGCCATCACCCACACCTAGAAATGATTTACAGGGCGGGTGACGCCCTAGAAATTATTTTCACGTACAGGTGATGCCGTACACACCCCTACAATTATTTTTCCATTTTTGTTTTTCTTTTAAAATATATTATTGAGCTATTAAATAATTTAAAATGCAAAAGTTGTCAACTATAAAGTTTTATGTCTCGTCGAGTTCTACAATTTTGATATAAAATTTGTATTCATCCGAGATGACATGAAAAAGTTTGTATTAAAAAAATACATCTATTAAACTCATTCACATATACTTGTACATTAACATATACTCACGCATGTACTTATTTATTTATTATATACTTATATACATTTAGATCTCGTTGAGTGTTACAACTTTCATATAGAGCTTCTCTATAACTGAAGACCTTTGAAAATTAAAATTTGTAAATTTCAAAACTAAAGAACTTATGATAATATTTTAGAGTAATAAACAATCTCAAATGAAAAACATGCCAACTTCAAAGTGTTAGGTCTCATCTACCTCTATAATTTCGATATAGACCTTCTCTATAGTCGAAGTCATTTGAAAATTTAAAAAATTATATTTAAAAACTAGAGAACTTATAATGATATTTTGAAGTATTAAACAATTTCAAATTAAAAACTATGTATAGCCGAAGTCATTTGAAACTTCAAAAGTTTTAGATTTCAAAAATAGAGAAATTATAATGATATTTTGAAGTACTAAACAATCTGAAATGAAAAACTTTTCAACTACAAAGTTTTAGATCTCATCAAGCTATACAATTTTGATATAAAGTTTGTCTTCATCTGAGATCATATGAAAAAGTTATGAATTTATTTTCACAGGACCATTTCTAGGGACGGGTCCGATGGTACAATAACGCCTTCGTTTTGTAGATTTGGGTGACAATTTCGCCAGAAAAAACAAGGCGCCCAGTGGTGGTTCTTCCATTTTCCTTTTTCCGTTCTGATGATACGACGGCGGTTTGAGCGGATTTCTCGTCATTGATCGAGGAGCATTCTAGTATTATTCTTTGATCATCTGCATGGCTCAACCTTCGTGCATGGGCATGGTCGCATTCTTTTTTCTTTTTTTTGTCTGGTCTGGACCAGGATAAATCCAGTACTTGTAGGAGTACACTATTTGAGACAATTATTGGACAGGAACAAACCCTGACCTGCAACCATCCATGATACTGCGCATTCCCACGAATGTCAACGCCGGGTAGCTAGAGAGGTCAAGTGTACGAAGAAGAGGAACACACATGGAGGGCCAGGCGTACGCTAGCCGCCGCCGGTTGGGAATCTTCCATCACCATCGCATGATTGCAGGCTTTGCACATGCTGCCCGATGAAACGGACCGTACACAGTACCGAATGCCGCCTCCCGTTCATCAAGCTGGATGTATACCCAATTTGTTGGGACCGGCTATACCCACTCCATACTCCCTCCCTCCTAAATTACTATTTGTTTTGACTTTTTTAAATATAATTTTTTTAATATGGATCTAGATGTATGTATATCTAGATACGTAGCAAAAACTATATATTTAGAAAAATCAAAATAAATAGTAATTTGGGACGGAGGGAGTACTTTCATGCATCTGCATACCCAATTCAAAACTGTTCTTTTATTACGGTCAGTAGAAGAAAAAAAAAGTACAGGCAGAGCAATTATATGTACCATATACCATGTAAAGAAAAAGAAGTTATACACATAATAGGCGGAAAGAGAGAGCATGGGCCGAGCAGGGAGGGTAGCAGCACGCTAAACATCAGGGAGTGTGGCGGGATTAAAGTTAGTTTGATGACTCCTTCTAATTTGTAATATTCCATTTTTAAGAAAAGAGTTCTGACAGTACAATTATTTGTTCTAGTACCAGTAGACATACAAATAATAAAAAAAGAGCGTGAGCAGAGCAGGATATGGGCATGAAATCGCTATCTTAGTGGAAGTCCTAATGGGCTCATCTTGGGCCTGGAATCTATTTGTTTTCTTTCGAATGTGATTTGGGTGCATGTCCTAATGGGCTCATCTTGGGCCTGGAATCGAATGGCTGTGCTAGTGAATTACCCCCGTCGTGCATTTTCTCTCACTGGGCTATAATTAGAAATGACCCGGTGAGGAGCTTCCCTATTTGGATACCTTCTCGTGGCAACGCTTAGATTATAAACTACGTGACTCGCTTATCGTCTTTCACTTCTTATTGTTCAAATCTCTGAAGTGGCTTCCAGCAAAAGCGAGAATGAGCGAGGTGTTTGGTGGGATTATCGCTTATTTCAAGCTGTAAGCCGATTATAATCGTATCCAAACAGGGCCTTGACCCCCGGCAGAGGCTGACAGGCGACCCAGGACCAGGGGTTGCCGGCGGATCGACACTATGGGGTAGTAGAGCCAAAGCAAAAGAGGTTTGGACATTTGGTTTCTTCCTACTAGTGCCGCACCAACAGACGTCTCGCCAATATTTTGGTGGATGATTTCGCCGCCTGCAATTCGTCCAACATTGGCGTGTGTCCTAGGAGTACGGCGAGGGCGCGGCCAAAAATTAATTACCATCCATGTGTCCTAGGAGTATGGCGAGGGTGCGCCAAACATTGGTTACCATCCAAACATGGGTTGACGGTTGTGCAGTCAATGACCGAAGTTTTGGTAGGGCGCGTGCGGGCAGTAATCCAAACGAGCCAACGTCGGGGGAAAGGAATTTGATCAGGGGTTGTTTCATGAGCATGTGATCTTTTTTTGATGGAGATGGTGTGATTCGATCATGCTAATAATTATTGAACTGATATCCGCAAAACAAAAGGCAGATCTGTGGCCACGACGAGGTCCTTGGTAAAGCTAATACACCATTGCAGTGCTGGTCTTCTCCAACGATTCCGTGTGTTCCCCTCAAGTCAACCTGTGACTTACGCATTTTTACCATTGATGAGAATTTTATTTGCTCAGCACGGTTCTGCCGAGATGCACAGGCGTGCAAGCTGCTAATATAAGTAGCACAACAATGGACCACTGCTTTGACAATGTCACCCACATCAGAATTGACAAAGTTTTCTGTTCCACAAGCTGGGAGACCATGCTACCAAACTGTATGCTGCAGGCCATCTTCACACTAGTATCTAATCACTATCCACTACTGCTCACTGGTGACAATGCCTGGGCAAAATATAAAGGTTTCAGATTTGAGAGCTTCTAGACAAAAATAAGGGGATTCAAAGAGGAGGTCAATGAGGCCTAGAACAAGCAAGTAACTCTGCACAATCCTTTCTTAAGGCTACATATCAAAATGCAAAGAACAACAAAAAGGCTGAGAACATGGGCAAGGGCAAGAATTGGAAATAGCAAAATTCTATTGTTAGCAGCAAGACAGTTGATCTGGATACTTGATGTTGTACAAGAACATAGAGCCTTGAGCAATGAGGAATTGATGCTAAAGAGGGATTTGAAAAATAGATACCTAGCATTAACAACAATTGAAAAACTAAGAGTAAGACAACAATCCAGACTTACATACATTAAAGTAGGAGATGCTAATTCCAAATACTTCTTTCTAGGAGTAAATGGGAGGAGAAGAATTATTCAAAGCCTGGCAACACCTAATGGGAGGGTGCACTTATGGGAAGATAAAGAGAAAGCAGTGCTGGAGCACTTTCAATCTTTACTGGGTCAAGAGAGTAGCAGGCCAGAAACATTAAACTAGGAAGCCCTACACATACAAAGGCATGATCTTCAGTTCCTAGAGGAGGATTTTACTGAGGAAGAAATTAAAGAACCTGTCATGGATTTAAAATCTGAAGCGGCCCCAGGGCTAGATGGGTACATTAGAAAAAATTTTAAGAGTTGTTGGGATTTAATCAAAGAAGACCTGAAATCAGCAATACAATAATTCTATGATCAACATGGTCAGCATTTCAACATCTTAAATTCAGCACACATCGTGATGATACCCAAAAAAGCAGAAGCAGAAAAGGTAGCTGACTACAGGCTTAATCAGCAGCATTGCCAAAATAATCTCCAAACTTCTGGCAACAAGGCTATCCCAGTGCCTAAGTGAACTGGTTTCTAGAAATCAGAATGCATTCATAAAGAAAAGAAGCATCCATGATAATTTCTTATACACTCAAAATCTAATCAGAGACTTGCACAAAGCAAAGAGACCATACCTTTTCCTAAAGCTAGACATAGCCAAGGCATTTGATACAGTCAGATGGGTTTATCTAATGGAGGTGATGGAACAAATGGGTTTTGGGATCAGATAGAGAGAATGGGTTTCTACACTCCTGTCAACAGCAACATCATCTGTCCTGATAAATGGCTCCCAAATAAGAAAATTCAGACACAAAATCGGCCTCAGGCAGGGAAACCCACTTTCACCTATGCTTTTCATCATAGCTCTGGAGCCACTGTAAAGATTGCTAAGAATGGTAGAAAATGAGTCGATGCTGACACCAATCCAGAACAGAATGGCAAAAATAAGAATAAGCCTATATGTTGCTGCTGCTGCTATTTTGTCAATCCAATTAAAGAGGAAGTGGAAAGGATCAGAGAAATCTTTGATGCCTTTGGTAGAGTGTCAGGGCTCAAAATCAATATAGACAAGAGCTATGCCTACCCAATTCAATGTGACAACATGGATCTTGATGACATTCTACAGAGCTTGCCATATCAAGTCAAAACTTTTCCTTGTCAATACCTGGGCTTGCCTCTTAGCCTACGAAAATAAAAGAGAGTTGAATTACAACCACTGATTGACAGAGTTGCAGCTCCCAGCATGGAAAGGAAAGTTACTAGATAAAGCAGGAAGATTAACATTAGTCAGATCTGTATTGACATCCATGCCTATATACTTCACGATCATTTTGCTATAGAAGAAGTGGATAATAAAAAAGATTGATAAGATTAGAAGGAATTTCCTCTGGAAAGGCTCGGAGCAGGCTAGTAGGGGACACTGCTTGGTCAGATGGCAAAAGGCAACATTGTCAAAAGATTTAGGAGGATTGGAAATACTGGACTTGCACATATTCAGCCGAGCACTCCGATTACATTAGCTATGGTATGAATGGGCAGACAATGACATGCCTTGGATAGGCTCAGGCACTCCCTGTGATGAGATAGACAAACAATTATTCAGAGCTAATACCACTGTGGTTTTAGGCAATGGCTGGCGAGCTAAGTTTTGGCACTACTCCTGGATTGATGGAAGGGCACCGAGAGACATAGCACCAAGTCTTTACAAGTTGGCATGGAGAAAAAAAATAAGACTGTCAAAGAAGACATCACTGATCAAAACTGGACCAGAGGGCTTTGGCGCATGAACACGGTACAACAAATGGCAGAGTTTGTCACATTATGGGATATGGTACGTAATGTGCAACTCAATGACCAGGAAGACAAGATTACATGGAAATGGATAACTAATGGATTATATACATCCAGATCGGCATACCTAGCCCAAATGAAGGGCACTTACAACACATTTGACAGAAAGACAGTTTGGAGAGCTCATGCAGAGGGCAAGCACATTTTTTTTGCCCGGTTATTAGTTCAAAGCAAGCTTCTCACTGCAGACAAAATGGCGGCTAGAAACTGGCAATGTGATCTACAATGTGTCCTATGTGATCAAGAAGCTGAGACGGCCTTGCACTTGTGTCTGCAGTGCAGTTTTGCAAAGGAAGTATGGCATATGGTGGAGAATTGGACTGGTGGACAGATAAAAATGCCGGAGGGAGATGTGGCTGATGTTGAAGACTGGTGGCAGCAATCCTTGGCACCACATACTAAGAAAGAAAGAAGATCAGTGGGGGCCTATCTAATGTTCATCGCTTGGAACATTTGGAAGGCGAGAAATCGCTGAGTGTTCGAAGGAAGAAGCCAACAATAGACGCAGGTGTTGGCCATGATCAAGGAAGACATAAATCAGTGCCATAGTGTGTGTGGTAGCCCTGAATTGGGCTAGTGTATCCTCTTTTATTAATGTTAGAGTTCAGAGAGACCATTTATTTATGTAATATCACAACTATTGTAATCCTAAACTTGTTTCTTCTTAAATGAATCAGTAGTGCTCCTGCTTAGTTTCAAAAAAAATTCACTATTTGTCGCCAACTTGCCATGGTCTCGTGGGCTCATTCTTGGGCCTGAATCCAAAATGCCGGTGAATTCTCAGGCAACTTTGGTGTGTTCTTTCACACCCGCTCGAACTGAACGACTGCAAGTTGATCCTGCGTAGAGTTAGGTCCAAAACTTAGGCCCTCTTTGGCATGGCTTCCCAACCGGCTTCGGGGGAAGCCCTACCAAAGGAGCAGCAAGAAAACAGTTTCGTCCAGGAAACCCCGCAAAATGCTGTGACTGAAGCCGATCGATGGAGTGGGAGTCCAAAAAAGGGGCTCCCCATGGCTCCTTCTTTGTCCCAGCATCTACCAAGACCAAGTTGCCCTTCAAGTTGGCAAAAATCTCACTTGAAATTGCCATCCATCGCTACCCGGCGTCCATGCCTCCGACGCGGTTATAGATGCCCGAACCGGTAGCTCCTCGTCAGCCGGTGCTGGTGCAAGCATGCCGCCCGCCTTTGCCATGTGGCCTAGCGTCTCCTTGTCGGTTGCTAGATGCAGTTTGGGCGCGAGGCAATGGAGCAATAGGTAGGGCTCACAGCGCGGCAGGGGACAGAGCAGCACGAAAGGACAGAGCTAGATCGAGTAACGGGCGACGAGGAGGAAAGTGACGAGAGGAAAAGGAGATAAGGAAAAATCTGGAAAGAAAGAAGAGGTGGACCAGATAACGAAGCAAAGGGTGCGTTAAAAAATGTAATGGGTGTCATTTGCTACTTATGAGAAGTCACTAATTATTGTTAATCTACATTTCCATTAATATTTTTTCCATTTTATATGAAATCAGATTATAATAGAGGACAAATAAAATTACATATATAACCAAGTCACACAACCAAAGGCATATAGGACATTTGATCTCTTACATCCATTCTAAAAAAACAGGAGATCTTGTTTTGCCAAACACTTTCCATAAACGGCTTCAGCTCCACCAGAGAAGCTGCTCCAATAAAAGAGCCACAGCGGGAGCCGTTTCAGCCGTAGCCACAACCCTGCCAAACGAGCTCTTAGGACATTCAAATCAGTAGTAAATTCCTTAGGAATACTCTAACTCCAAATATACCTCGGGGGCTGATGAAAGCATAGAAGAAAGAGAACAAATTACATAAAGGTTGAGGGAAGTAGCAGTTTCTTTGATAATAAAGGAAAGTAGCAGTTGAACTTGAACATGGCAACCAGTTCAAAGGTTGCATATCGCGATTACAAAATGTCCACATTAGAAGAACCGAACAATCTCGAACTGCACGCACGCCGCATGTGCGTGGGCATCGCATCGCCTGCACAAGCACGTGGCCCCGTCGGCATGTCGTCTCCTACTCCTACACTGTACCGCCGCCTCCGCTACTCCTACACTACACCGCCGCCTTCGCCCACGACGTTGCAGCTCCTTCTCTCCTCCGCCGCCGGTCGTCCCACGCCTCCGCTATTGGCATCACGACCACGCCGACAAGCATCAGCGCCACGCAAATGTACATCAAGACTAAGAAGAAGATGGCGCTAGCCGACGGTGATGGAGGTGGGCCCGCTGCGGCGGCGGCGCCAGCAGAGGTGACCCAGGATCAGGGGTCACCTTCGGACCCACTACTATGGGGTAGACCCAAAAGGACATGACCGGTGAGTTTTGCTGTGGGGGAGAAGGGGTTCGACCGGGGGTTGTTTCTTATGTGATCCTCTTTTTTGGGAGATAGATATATACGGCGTGATTCGATCCTGCTAATAAATTGTTCAACTGATAGCTACAAAATCTTGGTAAAGCAAATGCTTCTAGATGTGGGCTAGGAATCGAAGAACAAACATCGCAGCCCATTGTGGGCAGCCCATCCGAAAGGAGGCCCAACTAGATCAACATCAGCGGAGGCCTGGTGGTGGTGATCCATCATCCATGGCAGTGCTAGATGGAGGAGGTGTGGGGTGCCAATCAAATCTGATGCTACGAGAGTAATCCATGAAAAAATAGTGCCACAGGAGCAAACACCTTGCATTGGATTGTTATGGAAGAAATTTGGCCAATTAATTAAATACATAAAACAACGGTAAATATGATATAATAATAAAGTGAGATGAACAATCGAATTGAGATGCGCACGATAAAGTATGGTGAAGGCTGATAAAAGAAGCAACCAGAATTGGCATGCTCCATGAGCTGAGAGTTAGCCTATTGTGGTGGAACCTACACATCTTGTCTGGCTAAGTAGTATTGTATTATTTTAAAAGCAGGTGACAATGAGGCATCTTGGTGATTTTGCCAATCTTAAAATCTACCCGGCATCTTGGTGATTTAGGAGCTTGCAAGTTTTAGAACTTTGAGTTTTACATGTGGAATTCAAATGTGGTAAACCCACTCCACCTAAGCTTTTCAACCAAGTGCAGGGAACATAACATACTATGCGACAAACCAGTTAAGGTGAACGCATCATGATGATTACTGGCATCTACGGAGTATTTTTTTAAGATAAAGGAAGTTTTTCTATTGAACTGTGATGATATCATCAATTACACATGCTAAACAGCCCATCCATAAGGAGGCCCAACTAGATTATATATAATTACGTTATTACTTGCAACACTGATCAAAGTATGCACGAAATTAATCACACACAACTGCAATCTTAAACCGAACAAGCACACTCCATGAACCCGCGCGCAACCTAATTTCACTCCGTGCCCTTCATGCACGCGTCAGCTAGTTGCTACGACGCGTCACTTGTCCACAGCCTCGTCGTCAATCGCGTGCCTGATGATGTGCTCCTTCACGTCGACCTCGTCCTCGATGTCGATCACCTTGAGGAACTGCCCCGACGGGTCGGGCACGACGTGCTCCTGCACGCGGACGTGCTCCTCCTCCACCACGTCCACGTCCTCCTCCACCACGGCTGCTCCCTCCTCCGCCCTCCGCCTCTACCGCACCAGCAGGAGTAGCGCCGCTAGCAGGCCGAGGAGGAGCAGCCCCGCGATCGGGACCACCACCGCTATGATCACGACGTTCCTCGCCGTTGTCATCGGCGGCAGCGTTACCGGAGGAGACGGTTCCGGCGAGTATGGTGTGGGTGGCTCCGGGTGGGGAGTTGGAGCCTCAGGACACGGCGCCGGCGGCGAGTATGGTGTAGGCGGGTCCGGGTGAGGAGCTGGAGGCTTAGGAGACGGCGCCGGCAGGTGGTACGGTGGCGAAACTTTCGGAGGATACGACGGTGGTATGTAGGGTGGAGTAGGGGGATACGCGTGCGGTGGTGGCGGCGGCGGTGGCTCGGTTCGCCAAAGTGAAGTTGGGGCCATGGAAAATCTTGCTAAGATATGGTACCAAACCAATGTTTTTGCTTGTAGCACATCAGAGCAAAGAAGAAGGAGGGCTAGCAAGATATATATGCTCTAGGGTTTGGTGAGCTCGAAGGGGGCATCTTGCAAGAAGGAATAACAGAACAGCTGAAGTGGACAAGCATTTAGAAGGCGTTTGGTTCACGAAAATGTAAGGTAAACGGATTACGGTTGTTAAGCGATACCCATACACCCATTTGTTTCAACCTCCTCTGCAATCCAATCACCCGCAATCGGATACCAGGCAGTTTCCACCCGATTACGGGTCTCCCTCCCCGGTATCCTGTCGATATTGCTCCCCCTCAGCTCCCCCATCTCCCCCGACATCCATCTCCCATCTCCCGTCTCGTCGATACTGCCATCGCCCCCATCTCGCGCAGGGGAGAAGTGCGCCGCCGTTGCCTGTCCTCCGTCTCCCGAACGTCGCCGGCAGCTGCTCCCCTCGTCACCGTTACGAAGGCGCTTCCTCCCTTTCCCATCTCCTTCTCTCAAATCCTCTTCTCTTCTAACCCTAGATCCGTTCCTTTGCAAAGCAGTGGAGGAGAACGAGGAAAACCGAAGGATTTGCGGGGGGAAGAGAAGGAACTGCAAGGGGAAGAGAAGGATCTGCAGGAACTACAAGGGGAAGAGAAGGATTTGCGCCTCTTCTTGACACAGGTCCTCCTCGATTTATCTCGGGCTTTCTTGACACAGCTTCTCTTTCCAGATGCAAACTTTGTCATCTCTAGGCAGTTATGCCATGGTCTGACCTGTTGTGACTTGCAAGATCCTCTAATTTGTTATTTTGACACGAGATAGTCCAGATTGGTTTTAAGAGAGAGAACATCATGTCAATACAGGAATACTTGTTTCACACGTTCGATTTTTAGCAGTTAATCCTTTGTTCAGTTACTCTCCTTGAGCAGTGTGGGCTTGGGTTATGCATGTAAAACGCCATGCTATTTTTTTAGGTTGAATAACATTTGTATTGTGAACTTATGATATGGAGGATAAAATATACATCCGACGGGTGACGGCCTTTTCTTAGGCAACGGAAGTGTAGTTTAGTTCTATTGTTCTACATAAGCTTGTGACTGGCATTCATTTGTTTATTTGGTCAAATATCAGTAAATGGATAAAGGAAAAGAGTTTTTTTGGACAAACTCTTTGTGCTATTCTATTTCTTACTGATTCACCAACTAAATAAAATTGGCATAACTTGTTTATGCCAAACTCATTCCCTCTATGTTGCTTAGAAAGATTGTTTGTAGGACTGTTCAAAACAGCCTTGCTAGTTTGCAAAAAAGAGAGAGAACATGAATGCAGATTTCCTGTATACATTGCCAGCAAGCTCAAATATTACTGTTCTATTACTCAGCTTTAAACTTGGGAACCCACTCAATCGGTCCTTAAATGGTCCTAATTGTTTGCAGGTATTGCTGAAAGTAGATTTCAGCCCTAGTTGATTGTTCTCACAGCATTCATGTGACATGAAGATGTACATATTTGCAATGGCTTGTTGTAGTTCTTACAGATCCGCTTAACAATGCATTGGCCGGTTTAAGGACCAATTAGACTAATTAGCACCAGGAAAATTGACCGGTTTGAGTATTTAGCACCAGAAAAATTAGACTAATTAGCCTTTGTTTGACTGGGAATTTAAACTAAATTTCAAAATGTTTTAGAGAGTTCAATTGATACTTAAACAAGATGTCTGAATGTTTGTCCTGAATTATTTGATGGCACTTAGTAGCATGTTTTATCATGTTGGTTCTTGATCTGTCTTTTTGGATGCTTGCATCATAGAGGTGGAAAGTAGAAAGGGAACAGCTTGACCTATTCCTAAATAATTAACTTTTAATTCTTGTTACTTGAATTAATGTTATCATAAAAGTGCACACATGGATTGTTTGACATGATTATGTTTCTGTTTGATGACCGCTTGTTACATGGCAATACCATGTGTTGCATACTTGCATCACTTCAGCTATATTGCATCAGTGCTGCCCCATCCACAACATTGACACTGAGAACTCACCTTCCATTGGCTTGTGTATCAATTAGGTTTAAATTTGTACTTATAACAAAGCCACAAATCAATTATGTTTTTGAATTGGATATGCGGTGGTAGTAGAACAGTATGTGTGTTGCTAGAATTTGTTATGCTTGTTGGCTGCATAAAAGAAAATTTTATTTTGGATGCTCTGTTTGTTTACTTGCATTTTTTGTTGTGTACAGCAATATGGCTCGCCTTCCTTTATCCACAAGAACCCGAAGAAGGAACATGGCCCTTAGAAATATGATGACTTCCATCATTGTTATTTACTACTATATGTGGTCACTCCTTGCAATGGCATATAAAAGGAGATGTTTAAAAATTGAACAAAGGATAAAAAAATATAGAACAAAGGAATGTGCGGTTGAGCAACCTTATTCGCAATAGTGATGCTGCTTGTATCAGCCAGCTTCGGATGGACAGGAGAACATTTTACACTTTGTGTGAAATGCTTAGTGATGTTGGCGGGTTGAAAGCAACACGGAATATGTCTCTAGAGGAGATAGTGGCTCAATTCCTATACAAACTATCCCATCATTTGAAGAATTCAACAATAAAAGAATTTTTCTTTCGAAGTGGTGAGACAGTTAGTAGACAGTTCAACTTATGTCTTGTAGCTGTTTTAAAGTTGCACCACTTACTACTTAAGGCCCCTGAACCTATACCAGAGAATAGCACGGATGGTAAATGAAAATATTTTAAGGTAAATGACTTATCAAACAGTTTTTAGATTTAAGAAAAAATCCTAATTAAAGTAGTTTTGTGACATTCTTTTATTTGTTGTGTCTTTTGTTTCTAGAATTGTTTGGGCGCTTTAGATGGAACTCATATCAAGGTAACAGTTCCAACTAGGCTTAAAGGAAGATATAGGTAAAAAAAGGAGACATTGTGACAAATATTCTCGGTGTTTGTGCTCCTGACATGCAATTCATATATATATTACCTGGATGGGAGGGCTCAGCACATGATGGGCGTGTGCTTCGAGATGCTATTTCAAGGCCAAATGGGTTGTGTGTTCTTCAAGGGTGTTACTACCTTGTTGATGCTGGTTATGCAAATGCAAATGGATTTCTAGCTCCGTACCCAGGTCAAAGGTATCACTTGGGTGGTTGGACTGCACAAAATCCACCACACATTGCGGAGGAATATTTTAATATGAGGCATGCTAGAGCAAGAAATATCATTGAGAGGTGTTTTGGAAGGCTTAAGGGTCGATGGGGAATTTTGAGATCACCATCGTATTTTCCTATAAAGACTCAATGCCGAATAATAATGGCTTGCGCCCTTTTGCACAATTTAATCTTGCAAAGAATGTCTATTGATCCAATGGAAATGGAGGAGGATGACTCATCAGGGGAATCATCAGGGGACATTACAGAGGGGGAAATGAGTGAACCAGAATTTATCACGTGTGTGTCGACATCTAATGAGTGGACTAATTATCGAGATGTTCTCGCTCAAGGGCTTTATAATAATTATAGGGCTTCTGTTTCTCATTAAGGTTTGCTTTTTTGTTTCTGTTTACTGAGTTTAAAGCTTCTGTTTTTGTTTTCTGTTTACTTTTAGTTTTGTTTTACAATCCCTTCTAACATGTTATCATTTTGTGCAGCTATGGATTTATAGGAACAACAATCCGTGGCAGGGGAAAGAATAAAAGGAAGTGGACTATTGCCGAGGATGATGAATTGGTTAAAGCCTTGTATGAGATATCTTTGGACCCAAGGTGGAAGGGCGAGGGAGGCTTTAAGAATGGATATTGTTCAGTGCTTGAGACTCATCTGGCTGAAGGTACCAAGTGGCCATCCTATATTAATGAAGCCATTTGTAAAGTTTATAAAGGATCTCAGAAAAACTGTGCAGGCGCTCATCCTGAACCAAGAAAGAATTTGTGTAACTAATTTTCAGAATTTGTGTTTATTTACTGCCATACATCAGATGCTTGTTTTCCTAGAATTTGTGCAGCAAATCAATTATGTTCTTTAATTGGATATGTGGATTCCTTATCTATTGTGCAGCAAATCTTTATCAAATCATTGTCTATTTTTCTTTCTATAAATAAATTTGACAGCTCATTACTTGTTCTGTTTTTTCTTTTGAAGAGGAAGAGAGAAGGAATAGGATCGAAGGTGAATCAAGATAGGGAGCTTGCATCTTTCCGAGTCTATATGATTAAACTATCCTGTGTGAGATGGAGGTGAACAACAAGTCCATAGGGAGTCATCTACTGCACAATGTGTCTTTTGCTGAACAACAAGTCATGTAGGCTTGTTGTTGAACCATGTGTGAGATGGAGGTGAACAACGAGTTCATAGGGAGTCATCTACTGCACAATGTGTGAGATGGAGGTGAACAACGAGTTCATAGGGAGTCATCTACTGCACAATGTGTGAGATGGAGGTGAACAACAAGTCCATAGGGAGTCAGTCAATTATTTAGCTTGGATGTTGAACTTCTATTTAGCCTGGATGTTGAACCTGTTATGTAATCTGGATGTTGAACTTTTATTTTGCTTGGATGAACTTTGAACTATCTGCCGTTTGAACATGGTTCGAACTGCTCCTGGATGGTTGTAGTTCAATTTGTTCCATGTTGATGTTCAGTAGTTGCGGAAAATCGGATGAGCTTGCTCTCTGTGGGTTGAGCATTGAGCTAGCTATCAGTTAGAGGAGTAAATTTGCAAACTACCTTGTGATACCTGAGCAGTGAACCAAACAGCTGTAACGTAATCTTTCCCTTTGCGTTACCTGAGCTCCAACCAAACGCCTCCTTAGATTTTAGTCCATTGTTATCAGTTGATTGGACCATTAACTAGTGAGTGATGTCATGTGCAAGGAGTTCATTATAAGTAGTACATCGATTAGCGTTGTACAAGCAACTACCAGTTTAGATATGATCCAAACAGCCAGTTATACCTTTGCACAACCTTAAATATATCAGTCAACAAGATTATTATGTAAGGTTTTTTTTGTGCAAAGATTATTGTGTAAGTTAGATGCACAAACACACAAGGTGAAACAAAAAGTAACCGTGCAACTGCTTGGTACATGCGCGTGAGGTGGCTCTACGCTAATTCTTCGCATGTTCTATATACAGAGACTAGCTGAAGAATACAGCGTGCGATCACACACTGCATGCATGTATGCTTGGTCTTGTGTTATGCACAATTAACATAACAATGAGGTCGATCGATGAACCACAAAGAACGTGTATATAAAAGCTACTACGCCTACTAATTCGATGAATATTGTGAGCACACTTGAGTTTAACTATCATGAGTTATGCATAAGTATGCTGGGGTCAACTTTGTGTTGCGTGAAGATTAACACACAAGAACGGCTGAACATGCATGCGATGACCAGTTAATCAAAGACATGGAAGACTATCAAGGGCGAGCGCAAACTTTTAACTGTATCATGTGGCCAGTGACTATGTATATGTTTGATAGCTAATGATGAGGCAGCTACACACAACCGCAACATGGTCATTTTCTGATATTTCAGGGAATATACGTTGCTATGATGAGCCCCCAGTTGCCAATTGAAGAATGCGCCACGTTGATGTAGTACTAACCATAGGTTATATTACGTCGCATAAGCTTAATTCAGATAGTAACCAATGCAATCTGTTCTTCTCGTACTACTACTTCAGATTGGATAAACGTTAAGTTGTTCAGTTAGCACCAAGCTTCCCACTTGCACATGGTTGACAAAATATATATACGATATGAGAATACCAAGTCCAGGTCCTTAGATAAAGTGCTACGTGTACTGTACTCTTCTCTCTTATCTTTTTTAGTTCGTATATTTCATTGAAGTTTGATTTTGTCAGTATATAAAGTAGTATTGACACCTTGAATAATGACAAAAACAAAAACGGAGAGGTATATTTGACAGATAAGTTCATTAAGCTAGGTAATAATAGGCTCCAGCTACTCGGTCATACACAATGCATGCATTCACATCTGAAATGTGCGGAGACGACGGGATCGGAGGAATAATAAGAGAGAACCTCCAGAGACAATCATCCATGAAATGGAAGTGTACATTGCATGGCGTAGCTGATAGCAAGTTAATGTTATTGATAATGCTTCGGTCAATTTGATTTTATGATTAGCCGCCGGCTAGGCTCATGTTTTGTTAGGTTTCAAGGACTTGTGTTGAGGACATGAATAGAAATTCATTCAAATTACGAGCTAGTTCAAGCAAATGCGTATGGCGTCCTACTTAGCATCCACTTAAACCTATCGGGTTTTGCGCTTTCTTTCTGTTAATCATTTTTATAAAAAGAGTTGATCAAATAAGTTACATATTGCATTCCACAAAGTACATTTATTTTGAAGGTATTTTTTCGGAAGCAACAGTCCACAACATTTATACATTTACAACAGGGGAGGATATATACACACCGGAGGGCTCTAGCCCCCACCCACCCCTCCACACACACCACCACCACCACCGGGTCACACCCCATGGATACCGCCTGAGCCCGCAATATTTTTTGGCCATAGATTTAGGAGAGGAAGAAGAAAAGAGAGAGGAAGAAGAGGAGGAAGGAGGAGAAGGATGGGGTAGATGAACCCCTCTAGTAGCTGACCTGCATCCGCCACTGATTTACAAATGTTACATATATATTGGACATAATTGGACATAATTTGACGCGGAGAGGATCATTTACAGACAAAAGGGAGTGTATGTATAGTTTGTGAACCATTAGTAGCAACGGAGACTTGTATGAGCAAACAAGCTCATGGAAAACAGATCCATTTCTTTCGTCAAAAAAGAAAACAAATCCACTCCTACGCGGGATACAAAATTCATACGTTCAAAGAAGGTGCACTGCAACGTACACTGATAGAGAACTCGGTATTAGTCCCGGTTGGTAGGGTGCAAATCTCCCGACAATCCATCCGGGATAAACCAATCGAGACAAGGGGGGTTTTTTGTCCCGGGTCACTCAACCGGGACTAAAGACCCCCTTTTATCCCAGTTGGTAATACCAACCAGGATAAAACGGGTCACCATGCCAGGCGCTGCAAAAAAAAAATCCTGGGAGGCCCCCCTCCCCCACACGCGCACATCGCAAGTCACACGATTTTTCACGCGAAATATGCGCGTGCGCGCTGCGTGGGATTCAAACCCACAATCTCCATTCTCGCACGTTGCTTCCTTGCCATCCCACCTACACAGCACATCTAACTATATAGGAGATACAATTCTTTTGTATTAACTCGTGGGGACCCTTTTATCCCGGTTGGAAACACCAATCGGGATAAAAGACCCCCTTTTATCCTGGTTGGTATTACAAACCGGGATAAAAGGGTTCAAGGGATTTAGTCCTCTTTCAGCCACCCCGTTGGGGACCCTTTTATTCCGGTTTGAAACACCAACCGGGATAAAAGGCCCTCGACCCTTTTATCCCAGTCGGTGTTACCAACCGGGATAAAAGGGAGGGTCTTTTATCTGGGTTGGTGTTTCAAATCGGGATAAAAGGCCTCTCAGGGCCTTTTTTTTACCACTAGCCTTTGCAACCGGGATAAAAGGTTCGGGTTGGTGAGCCCCCCACCAGTGACCGAGCTTTAGTCCCGGTTGGTGAACCTTTTGTCCCGGGCCAACTTTAAACTGGGACAAAAGGGGGCGCATGGAAGGTGAGTTCTCTACTAGTGATATTTAACATTTCACGGGCATTTTTTTTTCAAATGGACAAGGGGTATATTGTTTTTATATTTTTTTTCTCAAGTGCATGAGGTTGAGCTTATTTTGGAGAATCCTTGAGGGTGGAAACAGATTAACCAAAAATAAAAACTGGTATTTCCCAACAAAAAAATCGCCAGCCACTTACTAAATAACCTCGGATAATGGCTTAACAAGACTTAAAAAACATTCGGTAAGTTATTATGTTTGAATATACTAGAAATTATTCAATAAATTTCATAGAAAACAAATCCATTTCTTTCGTCAAAAAGGAAAAAACCCACTCCTAGACGGGTTACAAAATTCAAATGTTTGAAGAGGGTACTGCCAGTGGACAACAACATATTTAACATTTTATACATGAGTTTTTTCTCAAATGGATATTATTGATTTTTATTTTTTTTCTCAAGTGCCTGATTATTCTGTAGCTTAGTTTGGGCAATCCTTAAGGGTGAAAATAGATTAACCAAAAAAAAATCCCAACTAACATTTCCTGACAAAAAAAAACACCGGCCACTTACTAAATAACCTCGGATAATGGCTCAATAATTATACTTTAAAAACATCAGGTATTTGGAAAAAAGTTCTAAAGAAGAACAATTATCATCGGGCATGAGCAAAATAAATACTCAAGAAATGTAGAAAATCTAGCAATGAGTGATACAAGTACGGCTGAGCCCAAGTTAAATTCATTCAAGGGAAGTACACAATTAACTTTTGAACCCCAAGAATATGGAATGGCAACTAATTTGACCCAATTACAACGGAATATAACATGGATAGAAATACCAAATGCACATCACACACACACATGTACACGACACTTGACATGCACACGGCCAAGGTCAACCATTCATGAGATCACTCTTGCTCCCGCTTCGACGCCTCGGTGAACCTGACGACGTGCTCCTCCACCTTGACGTCATCCTTGACGACGATCCCGCCCGCCACCGCCACCGCCCCGGCCCCCTCCACGACGCCGCCGCCTTCTCCACAGCCGCCGGCCTTGTACGCCTCGACCTTGCCGGCCTCGCCGACGACCCCCTCCACGATGCGCACGTGCTCCGTGACCTTCACCTCCACGTCCTCCACCTTCGCCTCCTCCTCCACGTCCGGGCACCGGCGCCGGCGCCGGCGCCTGATGCAGAGGACGAACAGTAGGGCCGCCAGCAGCCCGAGGCATATCACGCCGACGATCGGGACGATGATGACGATGACCGTGACGTGCGTCGTCGGCGACGGAGCCGGTGGCGGTGGCGGCGGCGGCGGCGGAGTCACGTACGGTGGTCCTGCCATATCAGAGTTCTGTGTATGCCGAGCAAGAGGATCGTTCTGTTCTTGAAATTCACACTGATATATTTTCTTTGAAGGTTTAAGATGGCAGATGAGACAGAGAGCAATGCAGCTTTGGGCCTCTTTTATAGGGAGAGAGAGCTAGTCGTTATCTGCCTCACATTGGGCTTGGTCCAACTAGGATGCATGCATGCACACATGTGCAATGCAACGAACAGCTAATTGCATCAGGGTAGATGCTGCTCCATGATGACATGAGCCCATTTTAGAGTGCAGTTGTGCTAGTTAAAACTGTGGAGTACACTAGAGTAGATACAACTTGTGGCTTAACAGTGGTATCATACAAGGCTAATTAACAGCTTGGTTCAGTGGTTCATCGAGAGATGACGAGGTTTCACACCATTCATCAGGTAGGAGTTAGGACAAGCAATGAAGCAATACATTGTCGCTCGTTGACAGGAGATTACTTAATTAGGCAGATATCTAGGAGAAGATAAGCAATGAATCAAGTGCATGTGTTACTGTCAAGAACGAGGCAACGAACATTCTCTTTTGCGAGCTAAACGGCTAAACCTCTGGTGTTATCTGCTAGCAGTAGAAACGCTTATCTCATCATTGATTGTGACCTATCAGAATTCAGCAAGACTGGACAAACTGAAGGACTACGGGCAAATGGACACTGAAAATTTTCTCAGAAAACTGGCATCTCAACATTCAGAGTACAGCCTGACCAGCTTCAGGGACTCGAATGGCGTCTGCAGCTGCCATTCCCTCTGCTTCTTGCTCAGGGGCCTGCCCTTGCCGGCCTGCTGCCGGTTTATCTTCACGTCAGCTATGCCCCAGGTGCACTCTCGCAGGTCCATGTCATAGGAAATTAGCCTCAGCACGCCATCACCTTCCTGAGGTGTGGCTGCTGCCTCATCGCTTGTTGTAGTATATCTGACGTACATTGTCCGTTCTTTGAAGCGTTCGAGCTCTTCAGGGACACGAACAACTCTCTCCACACCAGGGGATGACACCTTCATAGTGATTAAACCAAAAGTATAGTTGTCTTAAACCAAGTACAGATATGGCAAATCTTATTGAACTATTGCTGTTCGTTTCTTTAAAAGAGTAGAAATTTATGTGTAGTTGTGTACTCTATACAGACTGGAAAATACCTCCAAGGATATGTTCTGTGGTATTTTTCCTGCTGACTCTGCATCGTCCAACTTTGCACGGTATGCGATTGTGTATGCTTCAATGTCGTCTATTGTTGGAGAACCATACCTATATTATGAAGCACTTGATGAGAGCTATCACATAATAAATCATGTCCACTGAAGGAAACTTTGACCTGAAGGTTATCTTCAACTGGCAATTAATATGTTCTTATGCTGTTGTGAGTGAGTACCATGCTTAAGTGTTATAGTCCATGCTCTAACTTCCATAGTTAGTTCACTACCTTTTAATGGAAAGAAAAGAACATGGACTGTATCTACATTTGAGTACAGCAAAACATGGCATCTTGCAGTATACCCTGTGTGCATATTTTAATACATAAAGGCCTGAGTCTTGATTTATGGAAACTCACTTTTCAAACAAATGACTGAAATTCCTCATAAAAATATTATGAATCAAATATGTGAACCCACTACATCTATAACACTTTCAGGCTCCAAGCCTCTTTAAACATGACAAACCCTGAAAGCTACTGCATATAGTTGCAAATTGACACATACCTGGTGGACATCTTCTCAATGCGTACTCTGATGGTTAAATTTGCAGCTGTCTTAAAAGCATAGATTTTCAAGTCGCCATCGAATGATGCTGAGACCTGCTCTGCCAAAGCCAATGCTTCCTTGTCCCACCATGTGCCAGCTAGTGATATACCACCTCCAGCGCCTCCATCTCCAACCTCCAGAACATAAACACATATGCAAGGTCACTAGTCAGTACTATCTAATGAAACTGTATATTTCAACAGAGTAAACTTACGTAAAGATCCTGTTCATCATCACTCTCAAAATCATCTTCAAAGTCATAGTCGTCCTCGTCCTCATCCATTATATCTGCACAATATGGGGAATGGAGTTACTTTATTGGATATAACAAAGTACTGGCTTGTTGAGCTTATAATTTGAAACTACTACTACTAGCTGAGCGGATACATCAGCAGACATGAGCAGACAAATATCGTGGTTGGTGAAACATGGAGAGTTTTAGAGCACACATCCAAGCGTTGTAAACGGGAATCATTGCATAACCCAAAGCCAAGGCATTGTTTCACATTTTTCTAGAAGGTAAGGCATCAGCCAGTCCCATTTTAGCAACAAGGATGTATTGTTGCACGTCATACTGTTTGCAACCGGGAAAATGTAATCCTAGATAAGTAGACAGGCTACACAAATGAGCAATGAAATCCGCTCAAGAAATTTTGCCTGTTATTGTGGGTGCCAACAATACGCAATGCAACTGCATCCGAGCCATTTCCTATGAAACGAAGGGAACGAGTCTGCATATTGCATCGCAGACATTGTGAGCCAAGAAATAGATCCAAAATGCAGACTCTTGCGAAAGCCCCCCTCGCCCCAAAGCATACAGAACCCGAAACCTCCCAATCATCATCAGAGCAAAAACAAACATCACACCAGTTCACGAAAACCATTACCACCTTCATCGTCGTCGTCGAAATCCTCTTCTTCCTCCTCCACCTCCTCGTCCTCCTCCAATTCATCGAAGAAATCCTCCGCCGCCCCCGCCTCCTCATCCGGCGGGTCGTCTCTATACCCCTTCCTCTTCTTCTTGGCGAACGGCACCACCGCTGGCGCATTCCGACGAACGATTGGCGGGCATGGGCGTGCGGCACTGACCGCCACGGTAGGGGCGGGCAACGAGCGGAGCACTGGAGGAAATCTCGGTGCCCTGATAGGCAAGCGCCCGTGCAGCACTCCTCCGGCGACCAAATCCATCGGGGTTAACCTCAACAACAACAGAGGCAGGAACGAAGAACCAACGACCGTGTCGTGGGCGCGCGCCAAGCGTCCGAACGATGGCAGCTTATCACTTTCTCCTTTCGCTCATCAAAAGTACGCCAATAGGGAGCGAAAGCGCCTTTCAAAAAATCCGCTTTCACCAGCACGGCCGCTGCTTTCCCAATGGAGAAAGGGAAACGAGACGAATCTAGGACACCTCGAGAAAAACAGAGCGCAATCTAGCGGCGCGACTCTGTCCCCGTCGGCGTCGCGACGCCGCCTCCGCTCCGACGCGCGCTCCCGCCAGATGCCGCGGGGCCACCACCACCGCCGCGGCCGGCTCCTCCCGCTCGTGGCGGCGGCCGCCGCGCTCCTCCTCCTCGCGCTGCTCGTCCTCCTCCCGGCCGCGCCGCCCGCCGGGGGCCCCGCCTCGCTCCTGCGCGCGGCCGTCGCGGCGCACCCGTCGCCGGCCGCCTACGGGCGGCCCTGCGCCGACCACCTCGCCCTCTCCCTGCGCCGCCTCCGCGCCGCGCTGGCCTCGCTGGAGGCCGGCGACGTCCCCGCCGCGCTCCACCTCGCCTCCGCCTCGCTCCAGTGCCAGTACGACTGCTCACACCTCCTCTCGCTCCCCGCCTTCCGCTCCCACCCGCTCACGTCCCGCTTCCTCAATTCCCTTGCCCCGCGAACCCTAACCGCTGCGCCTAAGCCTTCCTCCGCCGCCGCATTCCCGGTGAGGATCCGCCCGGACGCCACGGTCTGCAAGTCGAATTCCGGGGCGAAGCCGTGCAGATACTCGACCGTGCAAGCCGCTGTGGACGCGGCGCCGAACTACACCGCCGGGCACTTCGTCATCGCCGTCGCTGCAGGTACATACAAGGAAAATGTCGTGATTCCGTACGAGAAGACCAACATTTTGCTGGTCGGGGAGGGCAGGGGGGCTACTGTGATCACCGCATCACGGAGCGTGGGGATTGATGGGCTTGGAACATTCGACACCGCGACGGTGGCCGTGATTGGTGATGGCTTCCGCGCGAGGGATATAACCTTTGAGAACAATGCGGGTGCTGGAGCTCATCAGGCTGTGGCGTTCCGATCGGACAGTGACCGGTCAGTGCTGGAGAATGTAGAGTTCCGTGGGCACCAGGATACGCTGTATGCTCGCACGATGCGGCAGTTGTATCGCCGGTGCCATATCATGGGGACAGTGGATTTTATTTTCGGGAATGCTGCAGCGGTGTTTGAGGAATGTGTGATTAAGACTGTGCCGCGGGCAGAGGGAGTTCGGAAGACTGCACGAAATGTGGTGGCAGCGAATGGGCGGATTGATCCGGGGCAGACGACAGGGTTTGTGTTTCAGAACTGCACCGTGGATGGGAACAAAGAGTTTCTGGAATTGTTCCGAACAAAGCCACAGTCATACAGACTGTATTTGGGGCGGCCATGGAAAGAGTATGCCAGGACATTGTATGTCAGCTGTTATCTGGGGACGGTTATCAGGCCAGAGGGATGGCTTCCCTGGCGAGGGGATTTTGCATTCAGGACACTATATTATGGAGAGTTTGATAGTCGAGGACCTGGTGCAAACCGCACGGCAAGGGTTGAGTGGAGCAATCAGACACCAGAACAGCATGTCAAACTCTATTCACTGGAGAACTTTATACAGGGCCATCAATGGATCGCTTACTAACTACTGTAGATCCTTCTTAGCACTTGAACAGCGCACTGAATTTTCTGGAATGGTAAATACCTTCTGCCATTCTTCTAAGAATCTGGAGGCACCTGTGTTTCCTGCCTTCCTGGTAGAAAATCCAAATGGATGTGGTTTGTTTTACCCATTTGCCTACATCTGAACCTTTTTGCATACATGTTTTAGTTTCATTTTTTTAGCTTTAGTTGCCATTATGTAATTACATTGCCCTTTCCATAGATTAAAGACTGAAAAATAGGCTGGCTACAGAATGTGACGGAACTTCTGCTAGTAAATTACTCTTGCCTTTGCATTGTTGCTTTCTTACTGATGTCTTTGGATTTTTTTTACTGTTTCCAGTTTCTGATGGTCCATTACTCATAAAAACATTTCTAGGATAACAAGAAATATTTTTTGATATTTGGTAATTCAATGGCTAATGGAAGGTCATTTATTTCATCTGCTTCAGAACTCCTGTAGGCAGCAATGTACTTGTTATTTACCATTTATCTGCAATTCCACATGTATTTGGAAGCAAATGTTATTTAAAAAAATAGAAGCTATCTGATCGATCTTCTTCTAAGTTATAATGGTACACACGTCAATGAGATGTTCTACAACTTTCAACGATTAGGACCGTACCATTAAGCAGCACCTATTGTTTTGACTGGATGAGCAAGTCCACAAGAACCCACAGAAAGCAGCAGCTTCTGCTTCAGCTCCATCATATTTATGCGATTAAATTTTGTAGTACCCATAGGCTTAATGGCTCGATGACTTTGTGGGGTTGTTTCGGTTAGGCGTATAGTATTATACTCCCCCGTTTCAAATTGCAAGTCTCTTTGACTTTCTAGATACATAAGTTTTACTATATATTTAGACATAATATATGTATATATATATGTATGTATATGTACGTAGATGCATGTTTATCGCAGAGGCCGGATGTATTTTTATTTTCTAAAAAGAATATGTAGATGCATAGTAAAAGATATGTATCTAGAAAAGACAAAATAATTTACAATTTACTAACCTTACTCCCTCTGTTTCTATTTATAAGGCACACATATATCAAGATTCAAACCTTACAATCTTTGACCAATAATTTAACTATTAATTTTTTATTTTTATAATGCAAACTTTATATAGTTGGATTCAAATATCTATACTATAAAATTGAAAATAATTGAAAACCTTTTTCACTTGAATCGGGATCACCGTACCCCCTCACACCGAATCTACCTATCATGCATTCGAGGAAGAGGATAGGGGGCATATGCATAGAAATCGGGAGTTAGAAAATGCAAAAACCCGGCGTTTTTTCTCACGCGCAATGTTTCTACCCGCCCGCTGTACCCGTCGCACCCAAATACACTCGCCCGCCGTACCCGCCGTTCACCGAGTCCCCTTCCTGCTTTCGACCGCCGCGCTGCCCGCCGTATCCGCCGTTCACCAAGGTCCAAGCCCACCACGGGCGCCGGCGCTCCCCCGCCCGCCGCGCCGTCCCAACTCCCTCTCCTGCTCCCCTGCGGCCATGGGCCATGGCCGAACGCCGCTCCCCGTCCCGAACGCCCCCACGGCGCCCTCCCCCGAGGCTGCCGGGCGACCTCGGCGGCGAGTTCGTTGAGCCGCGCGCGACACTCATGCCTGCGCTCCCCACCCACCCCCGCCGCACTTGCTCTCCTGTTCTCCTGCCTGGCGCGCTCGCCCTCCACCACGTTGTCGCCCTGCCGCGCTCGCCCTCCGCCATGTTGTCGCCCTCCCTCTTCCCCGCAGTCAATGCCAAGCTCCGCCAAGCGCAAGGCGCCGGCAGCACCCTCCCCCGCGCGCGGCCGAGGCCAAGCTCCGCCCAGCCCAAGCCGCCGGCAACGCCCTCCCCCACACCTCCCGTCGAAGCTCGCCTTCATGGCCATGGCGTGGGGCAGCGACGCGGCGAGCACGCCGGTATGGACTGGCATGGCGTGCGACCCGTAGCCTAGCACGAGCCTATGCCATTCTATCTGCTAGCTCGCATTCGTGCACGTACGCATCCAGGGGGCAGATGGAATTCCAGCTGCCAAAACACACACAAGGTGTTCGACTATATGGCTCAGCAGGTGAATTACGAAAGTTTTCTCTAATTTTTCCATGAATAGGTACCCGATGCCTGAACTACGTTTGTTTTTTTTTTCCTAATTAGCTTCTCATGATCTGGTTTTTAGTGACATGGTCGAAGAATTAAGGGTTTCCTACAAGAAGATGAACCCATTTTGTGTACCTTTTGCAACTACAAACATGGTACCTTATATGAATAAATATGATTCATATTTTCGTGCTATTTCATTACTTTCCTTGTTTGTTGACAGATAAGATTCTTGACTACTGAATTGTATCTCATATGCATTTCTGACGGCATCTTCTGATGTTCATGTACTGCATTGTTGCCGATTGAAACTTTTGTTTCTTATCCAATTTCTACTCCCCATGCAGCCACGAGGTGTATTTTCACCCTTTTGCAGAATAAAAGAAGATATTTTTGTAAGCTGCGTAAGGTCAGAGGAGCATGCCATCCTGATTAAAAGCAAAAAACCACTTATGGATTTCATGTTCTGTTAAAGTTGGATTTGAGGTGTAACCAATGTCCTTATTTTTACCTGCAGATTCAGGTTGGGTTGAACTATGAGTTATATGTGTACAGTTTTCAGAAATTTCTCTTGCTATGCATCATTGTTGTACATACTTCATTTTGTTCGAGCTTCAATCATTTCCATGATGCTCTAATTTTTCATATAGTCTACTTGCTTACTAATTAATCTTTTTGTTACATATATTTCTAACGGAAAGAGTTACGAGAGATGAGAGTATGGCGATTATGCCAATGTATAATTTGTGTGTATGTCCCTTTTGGCTTGGGGGAAAAAGTCCATATTATTTACTAGAATCTCATTTTGACAATTTTGAGGTGATATGGGCATTTTGGCAAAGAGTAGACCAGGTGTGCTCGACTTCATTTTGGAACAGCTAATAGACTTCTGCATCGACTTCAATTTGACCACCAGCTTCCAGTCATCTGGAGATTCTGATGCCGTGGCACAATTGGCATCCAGTCATCATAGATCTCTCTACAAATATAGATATACCCAAATATTAGAATGACTATGGTACGATTACTCAAAGCAGTAATGCATTGAGAGCTAGAAGTACTGAAATTATATTTTTGATTGGGGAATTATGTGTTAAGTTTGAACTCAAGAACAAACCAGTCAATATTTTCTTGATTTAAAGAAGATAACTGACACAATGTTTTGGGTTATTGGTTAGACTTGATTATGTGGCATTGCCATTTACGTCCATTGGATAAAAATTCGATACTACCATATGTAATAAATGAATAAAATGAATATAAAACACGTGTTCAATATGCTATTTCAAAAACACGTGCGTATTATAAATTTATAACCATAAATAATATATTATAAGATAAATGAATGGTCAAAGTATTATTTAGAAGATCGTGTCAAGTCATATAATACCTGGAGGGAGTATACCAGCACGTAATACCATCCGCCCCTTGCATTAATAATTGCCGCGGCTGTTGTGAAACGTTTTTGCTAAAGCTGTGAGTGCGGCTAGGACGCCGTTGAGGTATGCCTCGCCTCGCTGGCCCCTCCTTGGGTACCAGGACCAGCTCTCCAGCTCCAGTGGTCTTCGACCAAAACTGCAGTGGGTGCCACCAAGGGTACGGTGGCATACTGATTACCGAGTACACATTTTGGGTTGGTGTCAGTCACGACTCAAGTGCTAGCATCTCAAGCTAGACTTTGTTGCCAACTGATCATGTTTCCTCCAAAATTTGCTCTCATTTCTCGTCATCTTCCTCGATCACAGCGTCGTCCATCAAAGATGCGTCAGCGAGGGGTCGCCGGCGCAGCGGGAGCACCACGGGACGAGGGAGCTGGAGGGAAGGATCATCAGGGATCAGCTCGTGAACGCCGCCTCGCCGACGCCGTCGCCGTCGCCGTACGACACGGCGTGGGTCGCGATGGTCCCGGCGTCGTCGTCCCCAAGAGCGCCGCGCTTCCCGCGGTGCCTCGACTGGGTGCTGCGGAACCAGAACGCCGACGGGTCGTGGCGGCTCAACCTCGACGGCGCTGGCGCCGGCGACGACCCCTCGCTGGTCAAGGACGCGCTCTCGTCGACCATGGCGTGCGTCCTCGCGCTCACGACGTGGGGCGTCGGCGACGGGCACGTCAGGAAAGGTTTCCCGGCGCTTGAGCATGTCGCCGGCCGCCGCCTGTACAATCTCATGCCGAATTTACCAATGCCATCGTCGCAGGGCTCCGTTTCATCGGGAACAACTACGACGCGTCCTGCCTGACGGATGACGACGGCCGCGGCACGCCGGCAGGGTTCAACGTCATCTTCCCCGGCATGCTCGCGCGCGGCATCGGCATGGGCCTGGAGATCCCTCTCTCCCAGCCCGACGTCGACGCCATCCTCCGGCTGCGCGACACGGAGCTCAAGAGGTTCGCTTCATTTCGTCACCGTTGAAATGTGTCCTCCTCTAAAACTTCCATTCTTCGGAGCTGAAAGTGAAAAAATGTCATGTGCTGAACTTTGTGTTCGCCAACTCGGCAGCATCATGGCTTCTGGAAAGCAAGGCGTTCATTGCCTACGTAGCAGAGGGCCTGGGCGACTTGCTCGACTGGGACAAGGCGACGGCGTTCCAGAGGAAGAACGGGTCGTTCTTCAACTCACCTGCCACAACGGCCGCAGCGGCGATCCACAACGGCCACAACGACAGGGCACTCGAGTACCTGGACTCCCTCATCAGCAAGTTCGGCAGCTCAGGTGGAAACAAAACTTCACCACGAGTGCCTACCAGATGGAGATGATTGATTTCTTCTCCTTCTTCGTCGTTTTCAGTGCCGACTGTGTATCCGCGGAACGCATGGTGGACACTTTGGAAAAGATGGGGATCTCTCAGAGCTTTTCCTATGAGATCAACCGCATACTATGACCAAACCTGCTGGTTACTACTAGCCACTCCCACTTGTTGCATGTCATGGCTGGCCCAGTTCAGTAAAGTGCTGTGCAGATGGGTTGGCCCAGTTCAGTAAAGAAATCCAGCTTCCATGATTCGATCCAAGGGCATCTAGGTGATACCGAGTCACTGCTAGAGCTGTACAGAGCTTCACAGGTCCAGATTCTGGAGGAGGAGCACATCGTAGAAAGCATCGGCTCTTGGTCAGCTAAGCTGCTGAGGCAACCGACTTTTTTTTTATTTTGACCCTTTTCGTGAAAAATTTTCACAAATAGGCCCCTGGCGAAACCAATTCCGAAAATAGACCCTTAGCTTGGCGCCAAGGTATAACGTCTTGGCGCCAGGCATCTTGGCGCCAAGGTCTCCCACACGCGCCTCCAATGTGGCGCCGGCCCCCTGACGTGGCGCCGAGGCTTGGCGCCAGGCTGCCTGGCGCCAAGCCTTTGACCTAAACGCCCGGCTCCTTCCTTTTGC
>NC_028456.1:20643280-20721950 GCF_000263155.2 Setaria italica
ACCACGACCGAAGGTAATTAGTTGTAGTATAATTTAGATAGATAGGTTTAGATAAAATAGTTATATTGATAAATTAGAATAGTTAGGTAGAATTGTTAGATAAAATAGGTAGATAGATAAATTGACAGATAGATAGAATTGTTAGATATGAAAACTAATATAATTTGGTAGGTTTTTACATAGTAAACTAGTTATTACGATATTTAGTTAAGTAGCTGTATAGTTAAGGACATATGTACATATTAGGTGACATAGTTAATATTAGGTGACATAGCTAGTTAATATAGGTGACATAGTTAGTTAGTTGTATTTAGTAGTTAGTAGTCAATTGATACTATCTGATTTCATACTAGACTTAGAATGTTTGATTTATTATGGACTAAATGAATTGTGCGTCGTTATATTGATATACTAGATGGAGAACGTAGTGAGCATATATCACGGAGGCACCGTGGACAGGGATGAATATGGATGTGTTAAGTTTGTTAGCATGCAGTGAGAGGTTGCCATATTTGATGAGAAACCCTCGTTTAGTGAGTTGCTTGCCAGGGCTCGGGAGGAGTACGACGACGATGAGCAGAGGGCCGAGGAGCTTGGCCCGTCTCAGCTCCAGGAGGCTCCCTTGACTCAGCCTACACAGGTTGTAGGCACTAGACTACGTCGTCCACGTTCTCCTTACACTCCAGGCACCGACGCCCTTGGTCACAAGGGTAAGGGTAAGACTAGGAGGCAGTGACGGTTCTTATTGCGAACTTTGTATTATATGGACTATTTGTATATATGGACTTTCATTCTGAACTATCGTGGATTCTATTATGAATGTGTCATATGCTTGTATGTTTGTATTTATGTTCACTATTCATCTCGTAATTTTGTATGGATTGCATCAAAAAGTAGGGAAAATTCTGCCGAAATTTCGCTAACAAGTACCATTTTTATTTTCTGTGGAAATTTCACTATACTACGACTTCGAAATGCATTACATCACAAAATAAACATAGGTCGTCTACAAATTGCGTGTCCATACTTAAAGTGCATTATTACATGACAACATAATAAAAGTCTCACAGTAGAAAATATTGTTCATAAATAAACCATAGAACTAGAACCTAAATATGGCTACCGAGTGCTACGAGGCCACTTTCCCTTCCTTAAGGCATCGGGATTCTCCTCAACCGCTGCTTTCGCTCGGCGTGCCCGCTCAAGCTTCTTCTCTCTCTCCTCCCTGTTCGCAGCAACCCGCCTCCTTTCCTCCTCTTCCTTGTGCTCCTTTTCCGCAGCCTCCTCTATGAGCCTCTTCTCGTACACCTCCTTCCTCTCTGCATCCCAGCGCATCATATACTCCAAAAACTCCTTGTCTTCAGGATTGATCTCAGTGTCGATCCACTGCTCAAAATCACATAGCGGTGGATGGGTCTACAACAAATGCAATTGTTATAAAACAAAAAAATTTTGGACAATAATTATAAGACAACAACAATTCCTTACCAACATGTTAATGCGGCGCTGACGAAGTGTAGGTTCAAACGCAAAGTTGGAACACATCCAATACCTCTGCCTATACGTGGCATGTTCATCGGACTTGGCTACCTTGCAAGGATCGCCGCAAAAGCACATCGGCACTGGAACACCACTAGGCAGAGGCAATGGATCAAACGCATTTCCGGTCTTCTTGGCGCCATAACTACAATTTAGTTTATTTCGTTCTATGAATCAAACGCACTTAACAATAAACCTACAATTAAGGTTTTTTCATTTGATCCACAACAATGAGCATATAACATAACTACGTGCGCTGAGATTACCTTAGTTTCTTAGCTTTTCCACGCCTCGGCATCCTACATTTGCATGAAACCCTAAGTTCAAAAATGCAACAAATATATAGCAAATCGATGTGAAAAAAAGGTACGAGAAAAAAAGGTACGAGGGAGAGAGTATACCTTGCTCTTCAAGATCCACGGATCAAATGAGAGTTTCCTAAGCTACAATGTTGATTCGTAGTCTAGGGCGAGGTAGGGAGAGTAAAAACCCGAGAGAGTGGAGAAGAATGAGGAGGAACTCTCGGGCAGGAAGAAGGGTGGCGGTATATGTAGGGAGGCTTGGCGCCAGGGAGGCTGGCGCCGAGCCTTGATGCCACTTGGCGCCAAGGCTTGGCGCCATAGATCTTGGCGCCAAGCCTCGGCGCCACGTCAGGGGGCCGGCGCCACGTCGGAGGCGCGTGTGGGGGATCTTGGCGCCAAGCTAAGGGTCTATTTTCGGAATTAGTTTCACCAGGGGTCTATTTGTGAAATTTTTTCGCAAAAAGAGCCAAAATAAAAAAAAGTCACCTGAGGCAACAGCTCTGCTCCGGCAAGAAGCTGTCAGTAGACCCTTCAGAGGTGCATTACAACACCTTGTAGGCAACAGCTCCACCTATATATACAATGCGCTTGAATTCCCTTGAGAGGTGAAATTGCTGTGCGTTTTCAGGTGGAGCATGCGCTTGAATTCCCCTGGTACGCCACCTTGGAGCGGCTAGAGCACAGGAGGAACATCGAGCATTTCAAGATGGAGCGCTTCCAGATGCTGAAATCAGCGTACTGGTAACACGACGTGCCCTCTCCTTGGTCGACAGAGATTTTTAAGCAATCCCTGCTCCCGCAGTAACCGCCTGATGATCGAGTCTTCCAAACCTTAATTTCCATGCGTCGTCGGGTCAGCCTGCCTCCTCGTGCAGATGAAGAGATCGTAGCTCTGGCTGCTGACGGGTTCCGTTCCTCCCAGGCCGTTTACCAACAAGGCCGGGATGGCCGAGGCGGAGTGGAGGATGAGCGGGCGCGCGCCGTCGTTAATGGAGGAGTACATGGCGGCCGGGGAGCCGTCGTTCCCGCTGGGCCCCATCGTGCCCCCGTCGCTGTACCTCGTCGGGCCGGAGCTGCCGGAGCGCGCGGCGAGGGCCCCGGAGTACGGCGAGATGCTGAGGCGCGTCAGCGTCTGCGGCCGCCTCCTCAACGACCTGCGGACGTGCGCCAAGGAGAGCGGCGAAGGAGGCGTCAACGGCGTCCTGCTGCTCGCCGGCCTCCGCTACGCCGGCGGCGCCTCGTCGGCGTCCTCCGTCGAGGAGGCGGAGGGGGAGCTGAGGAGAACCGTCGAGGCCTCGAGGAGGGAGCTCCTGAGGCTGGTGATCAGCGAGGGCGGTGAGGTTCCCCGGCCGTGCAGGATGCTGTTCTGGAGCATGTGCAAGGTGCTGCACCTCTTCTACATGGAGGAGGACGGCTACGCCTCGCCCAAGGAGATGATGCGCGCGGCCAACGCCGTGCTTCTCCAGCCGCTGCAGGTGCCTCCGCCTTTCGGAGCGGCGGACGAGTAGGGGCCATATTTAAATCATGTGGGTCAGGAGGCTTGATTTCCACAACGATTAGCTAGTTTAAATCACCCCAAGCATGATTTTTACTGTCCATACCAGGACGTTATTAGAGTGTTTTTAAATGATTTTCTTGAATTAAATCTAACAATTGCGTAGGTCAATGTCTGCCTCTGCAAAAAAAGAAAGGGTAAAAAAAATAGGGAGTTCAGTGTTTGCCTTGAACTTGTGCAAGTCTGCAAGATACAAAGTACATGCAGATAGCTAAAACTTTAAAAGGAATGTTGAAAGTATATTTCAACGAAATTTCAGCGATTATTTTCATTATTCAGTAATCAGTACTAATATCAAAAGAACAGTGTCACAATTTTACATCGACAGATGCAATTTAGCATCCTTCGAATCCTGACTAAACTCTGGTGCAAGGGCATCCATTTTCGCCCGGCTCACCAGAACTCTTCACATCCTGAACTTCCTAGTGACGAACAACTATAAAAAAAACAAAACCGTTCACATTGACATCAGAGCTGTGTACCACGGGCCATGGACCTTCTCCGACACCGTGGCCACCTTGATCACCACCTCGGCAGCCTTCACCACCCCGTCGACGAGCTTCGCGGCGCCGACGCGGCGCAACGCAGCGTCTGCCAGCTTCTTGCCCTTGGCGCCGCCGCCACCCAGGACGACGCCGCGGAAGGCGCGGTGGACGGCCCGGGAGACCATTCTTGAAGACGGCGTCGTCGGGCTGGACGCTCTTGACGAACACCCGGCCGATCACCTGCCTCCGGGTCTGGATCCTCTCCTCCGACGGCGAGCCGACGGAGGCCGATGCACGGATCATCGCCTCCACGATCTCTCCGGTGCCGGCGTCAGGGGAGCTGTCAAGCATCTTCACGAGATCCTTGAAGAGTTCTGCTACGGAGTTTTCAACTTCTGCTGGAGTGGCCTTCGACTTTTCAGCCGTCAGAACTTGACGCAGGATCAGCATGCTGCAGAAACAACACAATTTGGATCAAAGTTAGCATACCACACAAAAAGAATTTATTTAATCTTTCTGGCGAACTAGATTGGAATCAATCAGACGATGAGATAGTTTACCTCGTAGAAATCCCGATCACTTTTTGGAATTGGCTCTGCACGGCCCTCAGCCTCTGCTGATTGATCTGGAAGATCTCAGGAGTTGTCTGCACTTTGCAGCCCTCTATGCCACTGACAATTTGCAGCAGGCCGATCCTTATCAGCTTGTCAAGCTTCTCACACTTGCACTCCGGTTGACCAGAATCGCCTGATGCCGCAGGTGAAGGAGACGGTTGCCCAACCGGAGCTCCATGGCCAGCTCGGAGAACCGGAACAATGGCAGGGGCCTGTCCTGCTGATGGCAAAGTCGAGAGAGACCCAACATGCTCACTCCATTCATCTTCCACGACGCTCTTCGACGCCGAGATTCATTTCAGGGTCAGGGGTAGAGAAGCTGGTGCATCGGCAGGAAGCCCGTAGCGATCGGCGAAAGCCTTGTGCAGGTACTCCACGCCAGCGGAGCCGCTCACGATCGGTTGCATCGCCATCTGGATACGCGCCCTGGTCACTTCTGCCTGCAGCTCCATTATTTCTTCGACGACGAAACGCAGGCCCTTGACCACGGCGATGACAAATGAGCTGACGCCATTGTCGCCAACCTCAGAACTCGCAGCCAGCTCGCTCAGTAACTTGTCGTGGCTCTTCTTCATCTCATCCTCCTTCGCAGCGGCAGAGAGCTTCCGGACCGTGTCGAGCGAGTACTGCAAGATCTGCCCCAAGTATTGCGCGTCCTGGTCCTGGGAGCCTGAACCAAGTACCTGAGACAGGATTTCGAGGTCGATTTTCTCAACAATTTCCTCCTTCAACTGCTTGGGAGGAGCCAGTTCGTGCAACAGATCCCTCACTTCCTTTACTAGGCTGATCAACTGACTGTAATCCGGTTTGTCTCCTCTCCTAGAGTCGGTGACCTTATCCCAGTACGCGTTCACCATGGTTTCTTTCAATCTCTTATTGAAATCCTTCTCTGCAGTATTAGTCCAGCCACCGAAACCGTCACTGACGTCCTGATGGAGCATTTCATTGACCATCTTCTCATTCTCCGTCACCTGCTTCGCCGGCGATGTACTGCCTGCCGACGACGACGAATCGATGCTCGGAGGGGCCGACACGTTGGCGACAGGCGTCGCTACCTTCTTCGATTCAAAGAACTTGGACCTCGCGTCAGAAATCGCCGTCTCCATCCGCTCGACGCCGGCGCCGCCGCTCAGCTGCCGGACCTTCCCGCGGAGGAGCTCCTGGTCGTCGACCACCTGCTGCCGGATCGCCTGCATGTCGTGGGTGAGATCGCCCGGTGCCTTCCCGTCCGCGGTGACCTTGCACGCCTGCAGCATCGACAGCTCGAGCTTGCACGCCGCCGTGACGAGCTCCTCCTCCAGGACCCTCGCGTCCTTCACCTTCCACACCACGAAGCGGTAGAGGTAGGAGCACCACGCCCTGTCGAAATCGGCAAGCTGAGCCCCGAACCTCCCCTGACCAGCTGGCCCCTCGAGTATCATCCTCGTCAGGAGCTCGAGCTCCCTGACGAAGATCGCCGCCGACTCCATGAGCTCCGCCTCCCCGTCGCCTCGCCCGCTGAGGACGGCGCCCGGATGGGCCACGATCATGTACGCGGAGAGCACGACCCTCAGCGAGTATCTGCTCGTGGCCGTGCCTGAACTTGCGGCCGCCGGTGATCTTTTCGTCGCTCCCTTCGTGGTACGAGGTGCCTTCCTCCGTGGAGGGGGATTGACGTGTTTCAGGAGGTGGTCGACGTTCTCCACCGACGACGAAGCTGCCGAGTGGGAGATCACGAGGCGTCTCTCCAACCGCTCCAGCAGCGCCCTCGCGGCCTGAAGAACCGCAGGGGACTGCATCGACGTGGCCAGGCTCTCGAACTGCATGTCCTTAACGGAGCTCTCGTTGATTCCCTGGGAATCGTAGGCCTGAGCCAGCGCGAGCGTCGTCTTCCCGGACCGCACAAATCGTTTCCAGCATCTGAAGTGCGAAAAGAAAACGCAGCCAAGCGACGAGGGAGCCATTTCATCAGTTCGTCGGAGTTAGCTTTGTTTCCCGCGTACCGGTTCGGCATTCATCCGTAGCCGTCCATCTACCTACCATATGCTGGCATTCAAGTTTGGGCTGATCCCCTCTCTGACTTTGGTTCGCGATTTTCCAAATCGAACTGCACTGACATGAGGGTATCGAGAATCAGTAGTATCAGGCTGCACTGACATGGATGCATTCATGTACATGGAGGATCAGTAGCGCAAAAACAGCAGGACATCAATCAATTAGTACGACTGTTCATAGGATATCCAGGTTATCACATCACAGGCGCAGGTTCGGCTGCAAGGAGAGTTCTTTCTACATAACACGTGTGCAAACACTTTCAAAGTTTCAGTGGTGCCTCAAGTCACCAGGGGAGGGGAAGGGGAGCACAGGCAGGAAAGGAAGAAGAAAAAAAGAGGAAAAAAATCTATATATTGATCATGTTTCATGCTTCTATTTTGCGAAAACAATTCTCACTAGTGTAAAATCTTCTCTTCCCCGTCAGACATCAGTTCAGTTCGTAACAGGGTGAAGAATGTTGGAATTGTGCGGTGGCAGGAGTCTGATCCAAAAAGATTCATGCAACTATTCAGTCCATGGGAGGTGCCCGGAGAAAGGCACCGGGCCGCAATAGGAGAACAGACCCTTCAACTCCGGGCAGCCATCAGGGTATGGGATGGTCCGGTGAAATGGGTCCCTCTTGAGCCTCTTCACGTGGAGAGAGCCTAGGCATCCATAGGGATCTTCCAGGAACTGAGCCCTCACAGCGGCTTCACCTTTCAGAGCAGCCTCCCTTGCAGCAGGCGTTGCTGGGGTACCTGTGAAGAAAAATCTTCCTTCTGGGAATCCAAGCGCTGTTCTGTGCAATTGCGCAAACCGTTCCTCCTTGAAATCATAGCTTACGACCTAAGCAATGAATGTTTAGAAGTGTTGATTAGTGAATAGCATCCATCAGAACTCAGAGAGTTTGGATTGAAGTTCACAAGGAAAAATCATCTCCTATTACTGCTAAGCACGAAGGTGAAAAGGTTTTTGCAAGACTGGTTTAATAAGAATAGAAGCTTACAGTTATGTTTTGTGGGTATCTTCCAGTGAGTTCTCTGAAACGGCAGACACTAAACAGGAGGTTTTCAAAACTATCTCGGGCATGCTCCTCAGTGAGTGCCCGGCTCCTTACACTCTCATCATTCCCTGTGCAGATACATAGAAACTATGAGAATCTTACAAAGGATAGCTGGAAACTCAAACTTGGGGGCACGAACAAAAGGGTGCTAATAATACACTAAGGTGACAGATGAGAAAGTAAAATGTATCAATTTCAGGGAGCATTAGCTTGTTCATATTCTGACTATCCATGCTCAGATATAAATCCATGCATTATTTTTTGAAATAATAAATCCATGCATTATACTTCTCCACATAAACAGACAATTCAACTTTTCATGCAGTACTAAGCAATGGCATCCAATAGAAAATATGAGGCTTAAAATCATCATTTTAACTCTACACTCTCAACTCCAAAATCAATTCATGCTTCAACAAATATGCTGCACTAACACAAGCATGGCATTTGATTAGAGCAACTCAGTGCTCACTGGTCAGAAGTAATTTCACATCATGGCCAAATAGACCATTGGACCTTGACAGGCTCTAAGTTAAGGGTGATATGATTACCAATTGAAGACTCAGACTAAACATTTTCAAACATATATAATGCCACCGATCTTACCAAAGCACATGAAAGAAGAAATGACCAAATAGATCAAAACTCACCAAACCAGCCTTTGGACTCCGCAATCGCCCAATAGCTCTGCGCCTCACTCCTCGGCCCGGCATCCTTCCTCGTCTCGCCACCGCTGAACAACAGCAGCGCGCCCTCGTCCCTCGCAGCAATGTCCACGCCCTCCTTGATATGCGCCAAGAACGTGGCCGCCTGACCAGGGTGCTTCTGGTACGGCTCCAAAAACCAGGAATCCTCACGGTCAGTCTTCCCGCAGCTGGCGCTCGTGTAAATCGAATGCCCGGCCACCATGACGAGGTTCCGGAGGTTCGGGAACGGATACTCCCCAACCTCACTCGACCACGCGCCGCCGCTCCTCATCGTCCTGAACCGGGTCTCGTACACGGAGAGGAGGATCAGGACGCTGAGGCCGAAGGACAGCAAGATGAGGGCGACGGCCACGGGGTGCGCCTCGTAGAAGTAGCGGATCCTCATCACGATCGAGGCCTCGAGGTGCGGGTTCTTGGGCTTGCGGCCCTTGCGGGAGACCCCGGACTCGAGGTCGAAGTCGACGCCTCTGGGGTAGCGGAAGGACTTGGGGCTCCCCGGACCGAATCCCTGGCTGCTGCTCATCGCGCTCAAGAACTCGGCCTCTCGGTATCACGCGGGCAGCGCATCAAGCTGTCCTTCGGTGAACTGAGAAGAAGCCCAGATCCAAAGCTTGGGCTCGAGAAGATGCAGGTATGATGCTGTTTGGTACCAAATCAAGATCCGCGGGTGTCGTGCGAGCCACGCGAGTAACCGATCCCGGGAGGCAGCCTGCGGAGATGAAAAATGGGGCGCCAGTTAGCGCGATTGCAGACCAAATCGAGAGGCTGCTCCAATGATCATGGAAGTAGAGATCCCACCTTTGAGGTGCCGCCGGGAACAAATCGGTGAGCAGTCGCGCGCCGGGCCGGATCTGCCGAGGCGAATGGATAGCAGGCGGCGCCGAGGGAGGAGATGCAGCAGGAGAATCTGGCGGGAGGGGTGGCGACGCGGGCCAGCAGGTAGCAGGATGGGGGCGTGGCGTGGCCGGGCGGCACTAATGGGAGGGGCGGACGCCGGCGTTGCTCGGGCTTCCGCTGTCTCCTCTGCCGCTCTGCGCGCGCTCCGGCCGGGGTCGACGCAGGGGAGCGAAACCGGGGTTCACAGACACAGCTGACTTGGTCTGGCTGGACCATGTCTCGCCTCTCACGAGTCACGAGGAGGCCCTTGACATTTTGGAGGTTATACAGAAGTTTTAAAAAAAAACTGTTCTAAGCTCTAATAATCCAACTGTATCTGGAATTACGCCACAAGTAAAAGCTATCGATTTATCATCTGGCACAAACTTAAGTATACGTTGGCCAAAACATTCTAACATGGAATGTTTGGCACAAACATAAGTATACACTGGACAAAAGATTCTAACTTGGAACATGGCATGGATCAAAAGAGAAATTCATTGTGAACTTTTGCCATTTTAGCATAATGTTTAGTTTATCCGTAGAAAATAACTGATGCAGTGAACAAGATAGTGCAAATGTGCAATGCCACATTTAAGACACGACAAATTGAAATGAGTTCAAACTAAATGATCAGAAGATTTAATTATTAGAAAAAAGCCTAGAAATTAGTGTTTACCCTAACCACTCAGTTACTATGCAACTTAGCATGGTTATTGGATCACCGGGGAGGAGGCAGGGGAGGTAGGGATGTCATGCGGCGGCGGCTAATGAGGAGGTTGGGACCGTGGAGCGGTGGGGTGGCGGCGGCGGAGGAGGTGGCGGGGATGGCGTGCAACAGGTGAGCCACGAATGGATAAGGTGGGAGGGAGGGTATGGACAAGTGGTGATGTTCAAACTTGAACTTAGCTGCTCTAACATGCCTTTCTATTCAACTCTAGGTCCAATGATGTCTTCTATTATCTTTTCTTTTATGATATGTATATGTATATGTATATGTATATGTATATGTATATGTATATGTATGATAATGCCTAGGAAATGCCTAGGTCAATCTAGGTGTGCCTAAGCTATAGGTGGCGAGGGTGCCCTAAAATAAAGCTCTAGGCGAAGGGTCACCGCGCCTTTAATAATCTTGACTATGATATATTGCACATATAATAATAGTATTATATTTCAAATAAGGAAATGCTACGCGGGTTAAATGAAATTCAAGATATTGGTTGCGGATGGTCTAGTACACAGTACCTGCTCGTAACTAAAAAATTTTAGACGTGTCAGTAGTATTCGAAACACAACTATGAACTATCAATTTATTTTGCATGATAGTAGTCGAAGTCAATGCAAATTTACACGAATTATCCACGTTTTTATATAAATCTTTAAAAGTAAAGCCAAAATTCACAAAAAAAGAATTATATATATGCAACTGTGAGCGAAGGTGGTAATTAACAAGAACGTGGATCGTGTCACATGAGGCCGTCATGCATCATGACTCTGAACTCCTCGAAGGAGAGCACGCCGTCGCCGTCGAGGTCGAACCTGCAGATCATGGCCCTGCACTCGTCCAATGCCACCTGCTGCTGCTGCGACCCCACCATCAGCCGGCCGAGCATCCGCTGCAGGCTCGCCGGCGTGATGTACAGCTCCCGGCCGCCCTCGGCCGCCTCCGCCGCCGCCGCGTCGTCCGCGTACATCCCGAACGCCGCCCTCAGGCACCGCCGCCTGCAGTCCTCGTCGCCGTCGTCGGCCTCCGCCGCCTCGCGGGCCAGCCCGAGGAACTCGTCGCGGCTCAGCAGGCCGTCGCCGTCCGCGTCCGCCGCCGCGACGACGGCCGCGGCCTCCTCCTCGCCGAGCGCCGCCGCCATGCAGCCGCGCAGCTCGGACGCCGACACCTTGCCGTCGCCGTCCTTGTCCAGGGCGTCGAACAACGCCGCCGCCGCCGCAGCAGCCATTGGCCTCGATCGATCGGCCAACGATGATAAGCAGCTGGAGGCCAGACTCTGGACGCGGCTGAACGATTTTGGCTAGTGGCCAGGCTAGTTTGTGCTACGTAGGTAGGTGGTTTGGTTGGTGCGTGTTGGCTACCTGGCTAGCTTATGCTGTTGGTTTGAGACCTGCTAATTAGGAGAACTAAATATGAGCTAATTATAAAACTAATTGCAGAACCCTATGCTAATTCGCGAGACGAATCTATTAAGCCTAATTAATCCATCATTAGCAAATGGTTACTGTAGCACCACATTATCAAATCATGTACTAATTAGGCTTAATAGATTCGTCTCGCGAATTACACTCCATCTGTGCAATTAGTTTTATAATTAGCCTATGTTTAATACTCCTAATTAGCATTTAAACATCCGATGTGACGGGTGTTAAACTTTAACACTAGTGAGCCAAACAGGCCCATAGAGGGAGAGAGATGTCAAATCGAAGGTTCTCGCAGCCGTATGCCCTTCAGCCCTTGTTTGACTAAAGAAGAAAAGAAATTAATTATAAGAGGTGGGCTGCATGTAATTTCCGTGTCATTTCGGCAGGAGAGTGTGCATCGTGCCGTACTGCCGTACGTTCAGAGTATATTCTCCTATGGAAGCAAGAACCGTACCAAAAAAAAAGAAGGTAAGAGCTTTATGAAATTATTTTTTTATCACCTAACCAGGAGCAATTGGTCGAGTCAAATACGCATCATGGTATCTTTCTTTGCATATCAATAATGGAGGGTTTTCCACTCCAGCTAATGTGCTTTCAATATAAAGCTGGCCAAGAGCCTCTCCCTCCCAAAAGTCAAATACACATGAAATGTAGTCACTAATTAATACTCTCTCCTTTCAAATTGTAGCTCGTTTTACCTTTTCTAGATACATAATTTTGTTGTACCTAGATATAGATTATGTCTATAAATATATAGCAAAATCTATGTATCTAGAAAATCCAATACGACCTATAATTTGGAATGGAGGCACCGACTAATTTCTTTCTACCACTAATATCTAAAATTTAAGAAACCTATTTTTTAAGTATGCATCTCTCTTCTTAAGATAATATATTTTTAAAGATACAGCTATTTTCAGTGGACAATAGGATGAAATGTCTCATGACAAATGGCAACCAGACGATAAGGAATGGGCAAGTTGACTGGACATGTTAGTGAACAACCAACAAGGGCATTTGGTAGTGATGATTCAGCAAAACACCACGCTTAATTGCCTAGGTGGCCGTGTTTCATGTTAGCATGGATTGATCAGGTAGGACAAATGGCTTACTGAACCTAGAAACAAAAGTCTTGTAAGGCTAAATTACCTCCTTAATTTAAAAAAAAATTAAGGGACAAACTTGACCGCCGAAACAAAGTCGAGGGGCGAAATTGTACGTGCGCCGTTGATCGATTTATACAACTGAAACTGATGTGTTGTCCAATTAATCTGATCGAGCACCGTCAACTCTAGCTACTCCATATGGCATCTCTCATCTGGTACCAGCTCTCGGTCGACCACAGTGGTCGGCGCCGTTGACGCCGGCAGGTGTGTCAGCTGTGGTTACCGTGCGCACGACGTCGTGCCGGCGTGGCCGCCATGAACCACACAAACATAGCTGCGGAAACAAAGAATAACAACTTGCGCTGAGGGTTTCTGCAAAATTTCCAGGAACTTTCGCGCTTCATTTTGGATCGATGAACACACACCCTTGCGGCCCACGTTGCACCGTCGTCATCCGTGACGGTGATGGCCAGCGCCAGCGCGTTTTTTTTTTCTTCTCCTCTCTGCTGCTTCTTAATGAAATACTTGCCCAGGCAAGTTCTCGAAAAAAAAAACTCTACCATATGCTCCTGTAACGAATAGTGAACAGAGACGTTCGGCATCATGGTGTGTGGCTCAAGCAGCGTGGCGAGCTTGTCGACCTCTCATCTTTCAGGGCAGAGTAGTCCTGGTCCGTCCCCAGGAGCAAGGTGCCGCGCATTGCCCTATTCCATTCAGGCTTCAAGCAACGGGTCCCGCGCTCTCCCAACACGCCCAGTCGAGCTAACCGATCACTCCCCCTGCCGCGGCAGGGCAATGGAGCCCCCCCTCGATTTTTTAGGAGGAAGAAGAAAAGAAGGAAGGGAAGTAAGGGGAAGAAGATGGAGTCCCTCCTAAACTCACGGGCAGCATCCGCCGCTGATTGGGTCTCCCACTCCCCCCGAAAGCTAATCCATCGGGAGCTAGAAAAGCGACCCAAACAAGGAATCAGGACATGATTTGTTCAAAGAAAAAGGCACTGCAACTGCATGCAGATCTTACAGTCTACTCTACAAGCAAAGACCTATGTACAGACTACAAAACCAGTGTCTAACTGAACAGCAGCTGCAAAGTGGACGTTGAACCTTTTACAGCACTGGCAAATACAATCAGGGCAATATTCACAGAACGGCAACAGATGGCTTGTTGGGGCCTTGGGCCTGCCATGGATCACGTCGACTTGAGCCTGTCCAGTCTGAACTTTGCCTGCGAAATGCGCCAACAGACCAGATGCTATTAGTAATATGCAGTGGCACGGATCAAGTTCAGCACTAGAGAACTTCTCAAGCTGTGTGAGATAAAACGCAGAAGCAGAGCTAACCATCATGGAGTGGATGTCATCAAGGAGGGGCCCAAGCAACGATGCGAGCTTCTCGATCTCATCCTTCAGAGTAGAGCAGTCTTGGCCCATCCCTAGGAACATGCTGGTGAAGATCTTCTTCTCAGGGATGAGCTTCAAAGCTATCTGCAATCGACCAAGCCATCGGATATTCAGGATCGCGCTAAAAGATCCAACTTCAATCAGGCTGAAGCCTAGAAAGCGTCGCATTTTTGCATAGCGGCATAGGTTGGACCCAAAGAATTCAGTAATTCCCAGACCTTGCATGCCGCCGAAGAGATCCAGCCGTGCCATGGCTTTAGGCTGACCTCGTACGCAGCTTCCACAAGCTGTGCAAGGTCAGAGTCCTCCTCTAATCTCTGTAACAGCGCGATTGCGAAATCCATGGATCTGGCGACGTTAGAAACAAGAAGAAAAATATTACAGGAGAACAGGTATAGTTGCAGCCTAGTAAAGTAGTAATAGAACAGAACATCATCGAGTAATGGCAAATGGAAGATTTCAAGTAGGTTGACAACACAAGGAAATTAAAGAACAAACAGTAGGTTGCTTAGGTGTTTGCCTAGCGAGCCACAAGACGGCCCTTGCACAGCTATCGACCTTCCGTGCAGTGCCCTCCGTGACCTCTTTCTCCACGATCTCCGTTAGCGTAGAGTACTTGGCTGGGTCCAACAAGTACAGCTCCTGCAGCCTCTGCAACAGGCATCCACTGTTCAGGGGGAAAAAATACCAAGTGCAGTTTGTATGTTTCAGGAGAAAACAAAAACAAAAGGCAGTATTGAGCCTCAGCCGTCTGTGTGGGTCACCTTTGCTGAGCTGCTGAACACAAACGGATCATTGGACTCGATCTACTTTTGGTTTTGGGGTGCTACTTTACTTTGTAGGCAGGTACAGTACAGTCACCTACAAGCTATACAAACACTGAAACACCCTCCCTGTTGCATCAATTATAGAAGTTCCATGCCATCCAACTCTTTCTTTCATGCCAAGACAAATTTTTTTTTGAAAGCACAGGAGGGGCAAGCCCCTACTGGATATATATATTAAAAGTAGATAAAGAACAGATTTACAGGCTACAAGATTTTGCCCAAGACAATTGCTAACCCACTTGGCCATCTCCATCAGTACCTTGCCTACAAGATTTTACCCCTAGGACCTTCTCGCCCTCATCTTTATCTTTGGAAACAAAATGATGGCAAAAACTTCATCTTCTCGCAAAGAGAGACACCATCCTTGAAAGGGACGAGACACGAGCTGCCGTCCAAAAACGTCCCCCGGGGGCCGGATGTGACCGGAGCAGTTGAAGAAGAAGGCAAGGCCTGTGCGCGGCACACGCGAAGGGCCCATCCGTCACCCCCCCGGCGAGAAAGCAGAGATTTTTCGCATCAGGACGCTAATCCTATCGCCTTTGTCTGACGACGCCCCTCCTCCTCTCCCTTCAAACCCGTCGCTTTCTGCAACCCAAGAATTTTAAGACGCCAGAAAGAGACCCTCCCCAGATAAGAACTCAACTAAGGTCGTCGACGAGTTTTGTTTATCCATTTGGGTAAAAATCACTGTAAAATTATACTGTAGCTGTGATGAAGAAGTGGGGTTAAAATAAGCAGAGGCCATGACACGACCCTGACCGGATTCCGGATGGGATGAACGGACGGACCCAGTGTTTTTGGTGCCTAGCCGTGTGGCCTGAACGGGGCAGGGGCAAGCAGAAGCAGCCACCGGAGTGACGTGCCCCTTGCTCTCTGGCTGCGTGCATGGACCACACCAACAGTTTCGAGATGCGAATTCATGTTGCCATTGGATTCAACTCGCAATCTTCTTTTTGGTTTCTTTGCTCTCTCATCTCTCAGTCCCAGGCAAGGTATAGTAGAGCAATTAGAGCTTTTTGCAGGTAGGCGTCTGATGGAGACTCCGTGCCTACTTTGCAGGTGTAGCTCGATCAGTAGCTCGAGGCTCCTCTCCGTGCTATTTGCAGGTACTATCAGGGTTAATCTATCAAGGGGCGATGATGGCGGTTAATCCTAATGATCCGGACTGGAGACAAGAGAGGCCTTGTTTACTCACCTCGATGTTCCGTTGGACGTCGAGCCTCAGCACGGCCATGGTCGGCCCGATCTTATCTGCAGACACAACCAACACACCAGCATGGACGGCGACCAGTCGCCGATTAACAGTAAGAAAAACATCAAGAGAAAAGCAAAAGCTGCCAAGAGGAGGATGCAAAAGAAGTTTGGCCATGGAAATGGAGAGCAACCATGTGTAAGTGTAACCAAGAAGGAAAGGAGCCTTCAGGCCAAGATGATCAAGAGGACAAGAGCAGACGGCGGCCGAGAAGGTACTCACCTAGCACCCGGAGGAGGAGGTGCGACAGCGCCAGGAACGGCAGCGTGGGCGGGGACGACGCGACCGGCTTGCCATCGCCGCCGCCGACGCGGCCGCAGCTGCAGCCGCAGCCGCGGTGCTTGGTGAGCTGCGCCGGGGACAGCTCCGCGATGGCCAGCCTTATCTCCGACCACTCTTCCACGCCGCCTCGATCCTTCTCCTCCTCCACTTCGTCTCCCGCGTCTCTATCTCTTTCTTCGCCGTCCCTGTCATCGTCCTCCTCCGTGCCGGGGCCTGATGCTCCTCCTTGCTGCAACTGCCCGCCGCCGCCGGTCAGGGCAATGGGTTCTCTCTCGTCCCTCTCCCTCTCCACCATGGACACCCGGTTGCAGTTGCACCCTCGAGCTAGCAGCGCATTCCAAGCTTATCCTCCCTGCCGCGTGCTCTGAGAAGTGAGAGAGGGGATCAGAGCAACGCAACCAGCAGAGGCTTTGACGAGACGGTTCCTTTAATTTACTACTGCCTCCAAACCGGTAGCAGGCCTCGAGACTCATATTCTATTGCCGGCAGCTGCAAATGAAATCCTGTAGAAGAACAGGGAGCTCAAACCACTCTCCTCATTGGCGTTTTCAAAATGGAGGACGGCCCTTGTTTCGTCTTGAGAGGTATGATAGCGTAGGCCTCATCAGCAGCTTACGACCGTTGATGCCGATAGCTGATCACTTTTCAAAAATAGAATAATGCAATGGCGTCACGAAAACATATCATACTTGCAGGGTAAATCTAATCTTAAAAGAAATGGAATGCTAGAGTTCATCTGGTCGTCAGGCTACTTAAGCACTGACGTAAATCGTCAGGGGGCGGCAATGCAGATGACATTTCCCGTTCAGCCAGGCGATGACGATCGCAACGGGTGCCCCTGCAGATGAATCCAGTCTTCCTCGTCACTTTTAACCTAAAAGCGACCAGCACGGCCTTGATTTTTCAGGCGAAGATAGTTACTGATGTTCAGTTACTGGACGATGGAAGAAAAACATGATACTGTCGTCAGAAAGACACAGGTGACACCAAACTCAAAACTCTATTTCGTAACCACGGCTATGAATAGATAACAGGGGTACATCAGTATTATTACAAAATCTCCGCAACAGTCAAGTCCTAATTCAGCATCAGCAGGTGAAGCTCACAGAGGCAGCATGGACTCACTCAGCTCTGAGTATCAATTCCCAGATGTCCCCGAATTGCCAAAGATGATAAGGAGATTCTAGGCTCATGTTTGAATTTGTCTACAGAGCTCATGCTCGAAATTGTTCAATGCGGAGAGTTCAATCAGCAGTACAACAACAGGTCTGCATGAACCGTATCATTTGGCTCTCCAGACAGACAGACACCTTGTTCTAATCAACAAGGTAGTTGGTACTGCAGTTCTAAGCATAAATCAGAATATCCCCTGGTGATGCCTGTTTGAACCAGCAGCCAGCAGTAGCTACAAATAGGCTGAAGAATCTTGCCACAAAATAAAAGGAGGTACTGAAGGAAAGGCAATAGCGCGGACACCAAATTAACTCACGGCAAAATTATCTTTATGACAGCAAGTACATAACCACACATGCGAGCCACATTGTAAAGGGGTACCGAGTCAAGTTCAGGAAACCATTAGAACATCACAGGATGATAGTAACAGTATCTTTATTCCATGCATACATAGCACCTTCTAAGGCTCCCATACTCTATGGCACCTTAGCAACACAACAGCCAGCGCAGCAGCTCTTTGGCAGCAGAAGCAGGATGGGAGGTGGCGGCGGTGGCAGCAGCAGCAGCAGCACAGCGGTAGCAGCGGCACAGGGCTGGGCACTCAGACTGAGGAAACAATGAGTATCCATTTGTTAAAAGAGAGCTAACAGCACTGTAAATTACACTGAAAACTAAATACAGGAATTATAGCCAGCAGTTTCTCGTTTAAGTACATGGAAACAATAAAACTGAAATCTTGATTTTTGGACACTGATGACTTCTCAACGGAACATACTCAGGCATGAAAGATGAAAACTACTCCCTCCATCCCAAATTACTATTCGTTTTGGCTTTTCTAGATACACCCCTTTTGACATGCACCTAGATATGTACTTTGGGACGGAGGTAGTAGCTAGCAAGCCACTTGAAAGGAACTCAGTGATGTAGAATGAGTCATTCATTTATTAACTAGCTACAGAAAATTAGTTGGTGGGAGCGAGAAATGCAGCAGACTAGACCATACAGAAAATTAGTTGGTGGGAGCGGGAAATTCTATTACAATGGACTTATAACAGGTCATCTGTCATTGTTGTGGTTCACGAATCTATGAGCAATATTAGCAGTAAGAACTTTCACAGTGAAGGAATAGAATTGATCATATGAAATACATGACATCTGATGTGGAACAGAAGACAATAAAGCTGATCAAACAGTAGATCACTTGAATGGTGCATGCTACCTTAGCCAATTGGAAATCTTAGAGAAACAACATTTTCATTGGCATGCCTGTTTTGATTGGAGGTAAAAGTTCCATTTCATGATGAACATAGGTTAATTCACCCAAACAATTTGAATACCCAAATGACAAAATTTGCCAATCTTTAACTTTTCTATATATTGCTCTAGCTGTTTCAATGGGCAGAAAAGATCCATAAGGGATTGAGGTTAAAGTTTAATTTGTAACTAGGTATTTCTGGGGGAGAAGGATACTTGGCAGCTAATTATAGTCATTCTGTTCTGGATTTAAAATAAAAAAAGGTATAGTTTACTTTACTTTAGCTAACAGAAACTTCAGCTTGTATATGGATGGAAAAAGCGACAGGCAGGTCGGTTGCATTCTCCTCGTTTAAAATCACGGCAAACTTCAACATTGTCACTTGTCGCCTGATCAAATAGATGCAGAAAATAAAATGTTACAAATCAGTAGCTCGGATACTAGCAGAAAACACAGCAAAAGAAAAGGCACAAATGCAAACCGCAGTATGTGTCTCAGGGTGCAAAAAACGGCAGGATTCTCTAGTACACATATTCTTCAAGAAGTCCCTACAAACTTCAACTCTGTTCTTATTATCTGCGTTTCCAGAGGAGTACATTATTCAGGGTAGTTCATTAAAACTCAAAACCAGCAGTGATGGTACAATAAGTAGAAAAAACTGTATCATCAAGTGTTATGTACCAGAATATGGTCTGGGAGGTGAAGGCGGAGGCCCCATCATTGGTACTCCAAGGGGTGGTGGCGGCGGCGGTGGCATGTAAAGCTTGGGAATAATGCATAAAAAGGATATACAGTATGTTACTCATGATCATAATCATAATCATCTTGCATTTAAATGATAATACGAAACATGAAACACTCTTTCATTAAAAAAATATGTTTTTTACCCAATCATTTCCTATTTTAGATAAATCGTGGATAAATGTCAAAAAAAGTTAAGTTAGTTGAAGCAACACTTCCAGTTCTCTTCCAAGTAATACTAACAAGATAGGGACTAGATCTTAACAAAAAAACTCTCCCCAAAAAAAATAACAGTGTACCATGAGAATGTATACTAAATATAAGCACATACCATCTCAGGATATGGAATAGGAACATGGCTCATTGGTGGCACCGGATGTGCTACTGCATGAGAGTACCTACATGATTTGCGGTTGCACTGTCCACGCAAGAAATCTTGGCAAACCTTTCAAAGAAACGAAGTAGAAAAAACTGTAAGCCAAAATAACTTTTAAGAACTAGGAGGTGTCAAATGGGGGAAATCAGTTTGAATGTTATTGCTTTAAAATGAGTAGGCAGAGCATATGAAAAAGGAGCAAAAAACTGTTCTTTTTTTGGGTAGGCTATTTATTAATGAAACACAAAGCTCAAACAGCTACTCTTACAATTGCAAGCTCTTCAACAGATGAATGGTGCAAGAAACGGCACTCATTTGCTGATCTTGAACACTTCCCACGTGTAAAATCTCTGCAGATCTGCTAAGTTAAATAAAAGCTTGTTAAGTTGGCAATCCAAAACTTACATGCATATGAAACTCCTATACTAAGATAGACAAATCAGAATAACTGCTACAAACTTTTACGGAAACCGACATTACACATTAGTTGTACAAGATAGACTCCATGAGTTCTAACAAAAGGCTATACAACATTAGATTGCACCAGGCATAACATAAACACAAACTCTAATATAGTACTCGCACTGTCATCTTAAGAACATAGTCAACTGGTCAGCTCTTAGTCAGCAGATGGCACTAAATAGTAAGGAAACATTAAACACTCAGAAAAGGACAATCAGATGCATGTTACTGGAAAAAAAACATAAAAGGCCCAACAGGAGAACTTACCGTCTTCACCTTTGGGTCTTCCACACCAATTGATCTCAGCAATTGCCTACCAAAAAAGGGGAAAAAAAAGGTGGGGATGGAATCAGAAGACAGCAAAAAAAAGCTTTAATCTCATACTCTGACTAAAAAAAACTTCATGTGCTCCGACAAAATAATTACAAGACACTCTACAAATTCATCCAAGTTTCAACACAGCCTGTCTTGCATCAGAGTCAAGCATAACACAGGTTGCATTCTGTGTCATTCTCCCCCAAGGTTGCAACACATATGTGTGCATGCCATGAGAAAGTAACATCATATGAAAAGATTACAACCATCAAGCAATAGATGAACCTGACCAATCTATGGGACCCAAACGAACATGACAAACTTCCACATGTGGATGGCTGATGAAACTAAAGGCTTCCCAAAACAACAAAAAAGAAGGCTACACGGGAATCTGTTGTACTTATGGAGGAATGTACTGGGGGAGCTCATGGCATTGCAAATGGTATTCACTACGCACAACTAGAGGAGCTACATCTCTACACCATGACAAAGACACAAACAACCCATCGGCCATGTGTTTCAGTCGCCAGTAGCTTCTCACAAAGCAATGTTGTAATTTTAATGGTAAGATGTCGTCAGGCACTAGCGGTTTGCATCAGGTGTTAGCAGAAGATAACAAGCACATTGTGAAGCAGCTAATGCAAATGTATATGTTACTCTGAAGTCTTCATAGGCTTGCAGTTACAGTATTGACAACCGTGCTTCTAAACATCAAACCAGACAGAGACTGTATTCCCACAACCCGAAAGCATAACCATTAACCAGGAGGCCTAACCAAACGAATCCAACAAAACAAACAAGAATCGGGAATCAGCTCATACTCCTGGATATGCGGAGGCGGGTGGTAGTAGCGGCACGTCCTCCCGCGGAAGCAATTGTTCCTCAGCGAATCCGCGCACGCCGTCACCTTATTCTCCCTGGCCAAATAATCCCACAGCAAGCAGAAGAGAAATTAGAACGGCGCCCACAACTGCCACAAGCGCGGGCGCACAGGAGGGAGGCGGGATCTCGCGCGCGCGCGAGCGTACCGATCGACGGAGACGGACGGGTGCGGGTGCGCGTATCTGCACTCGAGGTCGGAGCGGGTGCACCTGTCCCGCAGGAAGTCGCGGCACGCCTCGACGGTGAGGTCATTGTGGCGCCGCCGCTTGCCATCGGGCGGGTACTGCGGGCTGCGGCTCCTGCTCCGGCTGCGGCTGCGGCTGCGGCTGCGGGAGCGGGAGCGGCGGCCGCGGGGGGAGCGGGACCGGGAGCGGGAGCGGGGGGACCCGGAGCGCGTGGGGGAGGGGGAAGGGGAGAGGCGGCGCTTGCGCGGCGGGAGCGGCGGGGAGGAGGAGTGGTCGGGGGCGGCGGCGGCGGCGGCGGCGGGGGCGGGGGCGGGGTTGGTGGCCTCCGGGCTGGGGTTGGGGATTTCGGCGGCGGAGTCCATCGTGGGGAAGGTGGGGAGGGGTGGCCTGCAGCTGGAGGGTAAACGTAGACAGGACGGGGGATCTAGGTTTAAGTGGTGACTCTGATTTCGTTTCCAAGGGAGGATTTGGTTGGTTTTGTTGCTCATCAGAACGTGGAAAATGCTGCTCGGCGCTCTCCCTCCGATTCAAAACGGGCCAGACTCTTCTTTTTCGAATGAACAAAACGGGCCCGTATTTGATACAAAACGCTCTCTCTTTTTATTTTTGCGAAGACTAACTAGGTCTTTCTTCACACATCTTCAGGTCCAAAAAAATTCTTATACGGGGTGTCCCGAGCTTTGCGTTTTTACGAAGCTAGAGCAGAGGGGCTACATTGAAACTGTTTACGTGAATCATTTTTATTTGAATTTAGAGTAAAAAAATAGATATTTAAACAACTTTTACTTTGGTTTATGCTCCGAATCTGACTTGGAGCGACAAGCTGAACTTGTGTCAAGTAGCGTTCCAAATGGGCTAAACAAAAAAATAGCACGGCGTAATCAGTATGCATGCCTGTTCTTATTACGACGATGTCAGCACCGGTCGGGTTGATTAATCCCTCCAGCGTCGCTCCCCAGATTATCGTCGGATTCATTAATCCTACTCTCGTTCAACTTCGCTCGTGGCAGCACTAGGTTGCAGCAGTGACAGCAACAGTACTAGTAGTACATTCTCCTCGATCGTATTGTCCCTAAGTCTAAAATGAACACGAACGGCACCGGCGGGGAGGGGGCAGCCAGTTTGCACATATTTCCGGTATTATTTTAGAATAAGCACTGACAGGTTGAGAAACTCGTAGTGTTAGCACGGCCAATATACTGCTAGTTAGTCAATAGAATTAGCGAGCAATTTACCATAGCGACGCAAAGGGATGTAATTGATGCCATTAATAGAATTGAGCTACAGATATTTCAGTTTTTAACTTTATATATCTGGCCAAGGACAGGCTGTCGCACCTCCTTCCACCCTTTTGATAGGTTTATTTAATGTGCGTGGCTATAATGTGATGGAACCTGGAGTGGCGAGAAATAAATACATACAGCCAAAGTATAATAGAATGAAATGGAAGTTATATTACTCATTTTGATCGTTTCAAAAAAAATATTACTCATTTTGATGCAAATGAAAATAAAATTAACTAACACTTGTTCTACTGGCGTTCGGTAGCGGTAATGCGACGAGACTCCTCTGCAGTAGATATAACTGCAGTTGAGTCGCTGACATGTAAGCTCGGTCCCACGCGTTAGTGACTCAACTGCAGAGAGCAGTATTGCGGAGGAATTGCTTCCCGGTAATGTGGAACAACAAATATGTGGTAATTGCATGCTACTACTAACGCACAAATCAATGTTGAATGGATATATCAAAATAAATAGCTACCCAAAAAGTGCGATTAGACGGGCTCTCCATTAGACTACGGATGCGCAATGCTTGAAATTTTCAGCAGTGGAAATAAAGCTGGTATCTTGATGACGCTATCTTCGCTTTCTGGATTCCACCCAACAATCTTTCCCTTTTCCCGGTAGCGAGCAACAACATTGAAACTTAGCTCCTGTGTGATAGCAGGGCAGCTCCGCGCTAAACACTTGAACTCTTCGGTTTCAATGACGGCAAACAGAGTTGTGGAGGAGCCTAGGAACTCGAAGCATGCGTCCTTAAGACCAGCGCAACGATGCTTCTCAGCTAGTGCCAACATAGTTGCCACCGAGCCTGTATCGATACGGTCGCATAGCCTATCTTCGCATATCACCTTTAGCCTTTGGATGTTGTTACCTGTCCGCCGCGGCAAGAAGACGTTGGGTCATTGCAAGCTCATCTTGATGATCCATATCTGGCCATGCATCCGTGTAGATGAAAGTAAGCATACCTCTAAACGCCGGTGCCTCCAGATCATATATTTGTATGGCATGTTTTTTGTGACACCCTCTTTTGTTGGGACAAAGGGCTCTGCCCTAAAAACCGATGATCGCGCCCCGAGCACCAGCCGGTGCGCGGCAAACGTCTCGCCACCAACTTGGAATTCAACATCAGCGCCTTCGTTCCTCGTTTGACAAGAGATCGAACAGATGCTGATGCATGTCGGACGGTGGAACCGCCATGGATGGCACTTCCTTGACAATATGAATATCTACCCTGATAGAGATCGAAACAGTCGTCGTTCAGGAACTTTGATCGCTCCAAGTCTTCCCTCTCGATAAAATCGTCGCATCCAACACCGAGAGACCCGAAATCTGAGAAGTTAACCATGCCGGCGGTGCGCCTGTAGGGTAGCACCGGTTTTTGGTCTTGGTCAAGGAGACTGAACGTAGCCTCCGCTGTCACAGCCTCGTCGACAGTATCACCAAGTGCGAGGTAGGAGGACATGAAATCAGTGTTGGTAGGACGGTCTCCTTTGGGGAAGAAGCGGATGAACCAGGTGTAGCCTCCTGCACGGATTGGGGCATGAGAATGCATCAAAGGTTCTCGAGTAACCATCGATCTGGAGCACATGGTACGTAGGCTGTGGATGGGTCGCCGGCACTGGACTCCATGGAAGCGGCCGGCCGGTGAGACGCCAATGTGAATTGCGGTGCTGCAGAACCATCTTGTTGATGATTGCAACGAAATCCACATGGAGACATGTTATCTTTATTGTAGAGAAGCCAGGATGGCAGGGGACGAGAAGAAAAACGCAAAACTCTCCAATTGCAACAGATCCGATAATAGAAGGAAGGATTAAAAAAAAAGACAATAGGAGGAGGATTTTTTTCCCCTCTCTTATTACTCTCTCATTCCCTGGAGTTCCGGATTGCAAAAGTTGAATATTCAATGGATGTCTCATTTGGCCAACGGTGTTTTTCAGGAAACCTGAAGTTGTGTGTCACCATGTTTCACGAGCCTGACAAGATATATATGGAAACGTCAGGATTTGTGTATTCAATTAAAGAAAAAAGATTTCCAATTTTTTATAACTTAGTATTGACTAGTCGATTTACGGGTTTATCCAAACTCGGACCGAGTTCCCGTGCAGTGGCTACTGTAGCGACACTGTACATCACCGTTCCTGTTGGTGCTGTTCACCTGGATCGATTACTGTATCGTTCAATCGGGATCCTCCATCAGCTAAATGGACGGCCACTGTAGCGTGCAGTCCTTAACCTGCAGTTGCTGAATCTGCGTCCTCCAAACTCTCATCTTCCTTTATCCTCTCACTTGGTGGAGCTACGCAGATTCTCATATTTCTTTTTCCCTCGTATACAAGGGGTGTTTGTTTCTTTAGTCCCTCCTAAAATTCATGTCACATTGAATGTTTAGATACTAATTAGGAGTACTAATTATAAAACTAATTGCACAGATGGAGACTAATTTGCAAGACGAATCCATTAAGCCTAATTAGTCCATAATTTGATAATGTGATGCTACAGTAAACATATGCTAATGATGGATTAATTAGGTTTAATACATTCGTCTCGTGAATTAGCATCCATGTAATTAGTTTTATAATTAGTTCATGTTTAGTTCTCCTAATTAGTCTCTGAATATTTGATGTGACATGAATTTTAGTCCGGACTAAATATCCAAACACCCGCACAGTGTAGAAATCTAATACCGTAATATAAGGGAAGAAATATACATTGTACGTATGACCTGGTGCGGTAAACCTGCTCGAAGGATGTTTACAGTAGCACGAGATGAACCAATCGTCCTCACATAACCAAGCCTTGCACCCCTCTACCACCTTAAATTCCAATCAAATTTTGTTCAAATTTCGAAAATTTCAGCCGAAAGCCGGCCTACTAGTCTGGTATTTTTTTTTTTCCTATCCTGAAAGCTGGAACACTGGTTCTGGGTCAATTTAGTTCATTTTCATAGAATCCATATCAGTTTAATTTGATGAGTTTCAGCCTATGCAGTCATCCAATGACCCGCGAATATTAAAACTTGCATCCCTACCCATGACTTTTAATACTTTTCAATTGCATTGTAGGAAACTCATAAGCATATGTAAAAATCTTTTATTCGCTTCTCTTCAGCCACAGGTCAGAGGGCAAACCAACACGGCATAAAGTATACTATCAAACTGCAATCAAGATCAAATAAAAGAAGACATAGACATGCGTCATATACATTGATGAGTACAATAATACATACAAGACAGCTCCTAGTAAAGTTTTGTCATCATCATAAGCCACGGAATAAAGGTATCCGGGAGCAAAGTTCTCCTAATGTTGTTTTTTCGAGATCGCGAGCAAGAAGACCGGAGATTAGCTCCTTGGTAACAGCTGGGCAGCTCCGGGATAAGTACTCAAAACTCTTCTGATTCAATGGCCTCAAGGAAAGCTACTGACGAGAAGCCGAGGAACTTGAAGCACGCCTTCTTAAGGCGAGGACACTGGTGCTGCTCTGCCAGCGCCAAGATAGATGCCACGGAGCTTGCGTCGATGTGTTCGCAAAGCTTCTCTTCACACATCACCTTCAGCCTTTGCAGGGCGTACCTGTCTGCGGCGGCGAGCAAATGCTGAGCCATGGCACACTCGTCTCCTTCTTCTTGCTTAATCTCTGGCCACGCATCCGTGTAAACAAAAGTGGGCAAACCACCAAACACTTGCCCCTCCATGTCACCTATCTGTATGACGTCCGTGGTGGTGCCCTCCTTCATAGGGCCAAAGAGCTCCGCCCTGAAGACCGGCCACCGGGCTCCGAGCACCAGCCGGTCCGCGGCGAACGTCTTCCCGCCACGAACTCGAAACTCGACGACGGTGCCCTCCTTGCTGGAGAGGAGATCACCGAGACGCCGGTGGATGTCAGGCGGTGGCACCACCGCCATGGGTGGCGCTTCCTTGATGAGATGGACATGAACCCTGATGGCGAAGCAGTAGTCCTTCAGGCACTCCGATCGCTCCAAGTCCTTCCTTTTGATGAACCACTCCGTTCCTACGGCATTGGATACCGAGAAGTCGTTTGCTTTGGTGATCCTGGTGTAGACGCGCACTGGCTTCCTGTGTCTTGGTCGAGCAGGCTGAATGTACCCATGGCCATCACCGCCTCATCGACGGCGACGACATCATCAAGAGCAAGGGAAACGGAGATGTACTCGGTGTTGTCTGGGCGGCACGGGCTCCCCATGGGTTTGTAGATGACGTGCCAGGTACGGCCTCCCGCACGGAACGGGTCTGAGTTGTAGGAGGGCCGGTAGCCATGGGTGTTCAAGCTGCTTGAGTAACCGTCGATCGTGGTCACATGGTAGGACCTCGCCGCGACAATGGTGGTGGTGCCGGAGCGCGTCGGGTCGCCGGTGCCGGACGCCATGGCGGTGGGGTAATGTTGGGTGATGGGATCGGAGGAACGGACGGAGCCGAGGTGACAAGGGAGTCCAGCGGGATGGATGGATATTTGTTGCCTTTATGTAGAGACGCGCAAAAATAGAGGATGGGAAGATAAAACATGTACAATTTCTGCCAGGGAACCTTCCATTCTTGAAGCCGTTTTGTTTTATTTGAGGACAGGAAGCCCAGCGTACGTCCTCGTCCTCCTCCTCCTCGCAACAAAGACGAGGGAAGCGAAGCGACCGCCCCATACCATGGCGCCGCTCTGTCTCTCCAGCACTCCTCGGCGGGATCTGGGCCACCGTGATTCGCCTCCGGCGGACTCTCCGCCTCCCACCTCTCAGGTACCTATTTCCGCTCCGGTTCGATCGATCCACCTAGGATGCCTGCAATTCTCTGTCCGACTACCTAGGTCTGACGAGATCCGATCCATCTTATATCACCTAATGGGAGTAACCAGTAGTCCCCTGTCAAACTGTTTTTCTACTGACAAATTATATGATGCGCCACGAGCCTTTTCCCCAGAGAATAACAAATTATCTGCTGCAATTACCTAGTTCAGACCCTTGTTTGTTAGCAGAGGGGTTCTGCCATAGGATCCAGTAATGGTGAAAATTGCCGCTTAAATATGCACGATAAGTGCCGGATTGCAGAGGAGGCCTGTCTTTAGAGATATGTGCTAAATTTGTTAATTTTTCTTCAAAGAAAGTGGTGATAATTATTAATTAATTGGTTTTTACTGAAGCAATTTGTAGTGGGTGGAGGGGCCATGGCCCCTGCCCCTGTCGCCACGTTGAGTACACAGCGGATATGATGAACAGATAATTCCATGATGCGTGGGCATTTGATTTTTTACTTGGGGGGATGAAGAGTATACAGATGGTTCAATTTTTCCTCAGTGACTTGTGTGGTTGTCGAAATATAATTTTGACAACTACTCTATAGCTTTCTGTACCAGCAATGTATATGTTCTAAATTGTACTGTTGCTAAAGAATTTCCAAAAACAAGTCTAGTAATATAAATTTCATATAGTCAATCTTGATAGCATTAGACATACTAGTGGTCAAACTTTTGAAAGTTTGATAGTACGGATTCTAAAAGAACTACTGTTACCCAATTGAAGCCATGCCCCCTCGTTACCATCCTCTAACATGCTCAACTGTTTTAGTTTATGCATTACCATCTCAAATATATTTCTTTAATTAATCGTAGCGGGGTGGATCCGGCAATGGAGCTAAAGCTGATGTTGATCATCTGCTGGCAAAATTAGAAAAAGAGGGAGTGGAGATAGATGGCAAGGTAGCTAGTATCATTGATGCTGGGGTAGCTAGAATTAAAGCTGAAGCCACTGAAGCTGTGAGGTAATTGGATGGGCTAGGGCTACAACTTATTTGATTTTTACTTAAATGAAACAATCCTAACATCCGTGCATTGCGCACATCCTTTTGATAAGGGGAACATCAATGATCCAAAAAGTAACGGGTTGACACTACTGGAAACTATCGCAGCTGTTGCTGTTGGTTTCTTGCTGGGAATGGAATGGTATGAACATGCCCTACGTGCGGCACGCAGGCGTGTTTAGTCGAATAGCCTAGGGCTTTCGGATCACTCTGCTTATGGTATGCGAAACCAAGTAGGCAGTCTTTGTAAAACATTGTTCGCTAACTATGGTATTCAGAACCTATTTGTCTAATATTTGTCGTGCTATCCTGTGGTTTATGAAGCGACCTGGAAATATCCTTACATGGATGCAAGGGGTGCTGCTCCATCCATTTTCCTAGAGCTCCTTTTGGTATTTTGGACCATGTGCTCCCATGGATACAGTGGATCAGCTCATATGTTGTGAAGCACATGGTGTTATTTTATTTATTACATACACATGCAAATGGAAAAGAATTCGTGGATGTTAAAAGAGTGGACACAGACAGGGAAATAGTCTAGTAAATTACAGAGAATGAACAGCTTACATATGAACGCCTGATGTAAATTAACTGGATCTTTCAAGTCGTTCAGGGAACAGAATCCATTGGTGCGTGAAATAACAAAACACCCTGGCAGAAAACTTTTGAAAGTTTGATAGTATGGATTTTAAAAGGACTACTGTTACCCAATTGAAGCCATGCCCTCTTGTTACCATCCACTAACATGCTCAACTGTTTTAGTTTAGGCATTACCATCTCAACTATATTTCTCTAATTAATCCTAGCGGGGTGGATCCGGCAATGGAGCTAAAGCTGATGCTAGGATGACGAAGGAAGTTGAACATCTGCTGTCAAATTTAGAAAAAGAGGGAGTGGAGATAAATGACAAGATAGCTAGTATTATTGATGATGAAGTAGCTAGAATTAAAGCTGAAGCTGAGCGGTAATTTACTGGAGGCACTTCAACTTATTTGATTTTTACTCAAATAAAACAATCCTACCGTTCTTGCATTATTCACATCCTTATGATAGGGAGAACATCAAACAGCCAAAATGGAACAGGATGGCGCTACTGCAAACTGTTGCATCCGTTGCTGTAGGTTTCATTTTGTGGGAGGAATGGTATGACATCCATGTGGCAGTGATCAAGAAATTACTTTTGGCAATCCTTTTTGGTGGAAAATAGCCTAGGGCTTGTGGGTCCACTGTGTTTATGGTAGGTAAAACCAAGTAAACAATCGCTAGCTAACTATGGTATGCAAAACCTTTTTATGCTGTCCAACAATTGTCGTGGTATACCTTGGTTTTTTGGCATGTATAATGTTACTCCAACTGGTAATGCATGTCGCTGTTCTAAGCCCCATAGACCAGGTGCTCGGTTAACTAGTGTTCGGTATGTGCGTTGATTATGTATGAATGATCTGCTGTGAAAATTTATGGAATAATTCTTGGTAAGACACCTAATCGAATGGTGATTTAGGATTCGTGGCTTCACTTGCATAAATTGTTTGCGGAAATCATACATTGTCTGTGTTTGTCATATATTTGGAGTCTCCAATTACCGGCGGCTTTGGCCCCTTGGTTTTAAGGTAATTTTTACTCCGGTAAATGTTATCTTTGGTCTGTTGGTTGAGCCTGCAAAAGAGCAATTGGGATGTTGTCAGCTCAGCCATGCCAGGCACAACTGTTCGCCGGAGCCCACTTGAGATACGTTCTGGTAAAGAATTCTGCAACGGCAATGTTGCCGAGCTGCAGCTCAATACCAATGTACTTTGGCCCTGTTTGTATACGCTTTTCTGGAACTCGCTTATCTGGCAAGCAAGCTTATCTGATAAGACTGCTGTTTGGAGAATCTGCTATCTGAATAAACAGGGTGTTTGGCAATCCTAATTATTTTGTGTCGATTGTCTATCCTGGTTGGTAAATTAAACTGAATGCCCCTAAGGCTGATACATGAACAGAGCAAAATAATAGCATAATTGACCACATAACCACACTTCCATATCCATATAGTAGAACAAACAAATAGCAAGTGATGACAATGCAAGCACCAAAGCAACAGTAATCCCACGATTTTGCACTTCAATAATACTGCAAGAATAAACAATGAACAAATAGCAGCAAGATTACAGTAGCAATTGTCTCGCCGGCAAGTGCGGCGACCAACCTGCAATGGAGTCCTGGTGCTCGGTGAGGGTGCGGAGGAAGACGGGCAGGGGAGGAAGGCGGCAGGGGCCAAGCCCGGCGGACGGCACCCGGCGTCGGTTGCAGGGGCGGCGGCGGGGGCCAAGCCGCCAGGGGCCAAGCCCGGCGGACGGGAGCCGGTGGCGGTCGCGGGAGGCGCAGAGGTGGGGGCGGCGGCGGCGGACGAGAACTGAGTGGCGGCGGTGGGCCAAGCCCGGCGGCGGGACCTGGCGACCACGGGAGGCGGCGGCGGTCGGGAGGCAGCGGCGGTCGCGGGAGGCGCGGGGGCGGACGGCTAGAGCGTCGGTGGGTGAGGGGCAGCGGGGGTAAATTTGTTTCGCTTATTGGAGAAGCGTCTCCCGACCCACTTACACAATAAGCTGGATGCCAGTTGTTTCCCAGCTTGTGCACTAAGCGGCTTACGTAGCAAGCGGAAAATAATCAAAATGTTTGGGTGGATTTATAGCTTATTTCCACCGAGAAACGGGAAATAAGCGGATACAAAGTGAAGAGACCTTGGAGGGGAACTTCTCGTGCGGAGCGCTCCGTGTCGCGCGCGTCGAGCTCCTCGTATAGCGCCCGAATATTGCTTAGAGGTAGATGTAGCGCTGCCAGTGCCGCTTCTCCCCTGCCGGCGGCACGTTGGCGACGGTCTTCTCGGACCCCGTCTCGATTTCCGGCGGCTTCCTCCAGCCGGATCAGATCGAACCACGACGTCGTACTCGAGCAGGTTGCTCGCCGCGGCGACCTCGTACCGGACCTTCCTGCTTCCTCTGGGCAGTGACCACGGCCTCGATCGCCTCGGCGTGGCTGAACCGCCTCTCGAACTCGAGGAAGGCACGGCGCAGCTCGTCGGTGAGATGGTCGAGTACCCCCGTACACGGCCCGCGCGCTGCCGGGCGCCAGGCACCTCTCCTCGAACGCGGCGAAGGAAAGGAGCACGGAGCAGCCGCTCCGCGCCCTCGTCCTCCACGGGGTCGGCCACCGCCTCGACGGCGCGCTCGTACACCGCCCGCGCCCGGGACGCCGCGCGGCGGCGCGGCCGCGTGGGGAGGCGTGCGCCGAGCTCGAGCTCTGGCACGGCGAGGCCGGGCGCGCCCGGGCCGTCCACTAGCGGCTCGTCTTGGAGCACCCCCCGCGCCCAAGCAGATGAAGAAGTAGATGGGCCATAAGCCCGGAATGGGAACAGCAAGATGGCTTTGCCACAACCAACACACATCCTGCAACCCCGAATTTAAATCATGTTCAACGAATGCTACAGAAATCATATCTGAAATCAACATGACTGACGGCATGAACAGATCAAGCAGCGTAGATAAGACAGCAGATCTTGCAACTACAAATCTTTGAATCAGAATCCATCGCAGTAAGACCCACGCACCAAGAACATTGATCACAAGACAGCAGTGCAAGCAGTTATCGCCTTCCATCATCCAGTTCTAGCACTAACAGAACCAAGACTGGGCTCTTTCTAGCCTTCACATTAATCGCTCGAACAGATGGCGTACAATTCTTGCAAGAACAAAGCCATTTCAGAAACTTCAGAAATCAGCATCCATGTTACATTTGCAAAACCAACAGATCCGGAACATTAGTATAAGAAGCACTAATTTCTAGCATTTACAGGAACAGCATTTCTTTATTAAACAGATCAATCCTGGGGGGACATATCAAATGCTGAAATCAACTCCTGGTTGCTTCTTTCCAGTCTGCTACAAATAGATGGCGCATAACAAACAGGAAATCCAGAAAGGGCGAAGCCATTCAGAAATTTCAGAAACCAGTCATCATATTCCATTGCAGTGAGACCAATACATCCATAAGATTACTAAAGGATTGCACAGCAGCACAGAATTCATCCATCTAGTGCCAGCCCTACTGAACAGAGAAAGAACACCACGACACAGCAGCACTAGCAGCACGCGCGCTCACGCCCTCTCGCCCCTGATGCGGCGGGCGAGCTGGATGTCCTTGGGCATGATGGTGACCCTCTTGGCGTGGATGGCGCAGAGGTTGGTGTCCTCGAAGAGCCCCACCAGGTAGGCCTCCGCGGCCTCCTGCAGCGCCGCCACGGCGGACGACTGGAAGCGGAGGTCGGTCTTGAAGTCCTGCGCGATCTCCCGCACCAGCCGCTGGAAGGGGAGCTTGCGGATGAGCAGCTCCGTGCTCTTCTGGTACTTGCGGATCTCCCGGAGCGCGACGGTGCCGGGGCGGAAGCGGTGGGGCTTCTTCACGCCGCCGGTGGCCGGAGCAGACTTGCGAGCGGCCTTGGTGGCCAGCTGCTTCCTCGGGGCCTTGCCGCCGGTGGACTTCCTGGCCGTCTGCTTGGTGCGGGCCATCGGAGCGGGGCGAGGAGGATGGGATCGAGCGGCGGCGCGGGGAGATTGGAGGATTTGGGGGGATGGGAAATTGGAATGCGAATTGCCGGTGGGTGGATTTTGGGGGTGGAGGTGGGGGTATTTGTAGCTGTAGAGGGTGAGGAACGGCGGGATCGCCAAAAATTTTGGGAGGGACGGGCGGCGGGAGTGGTTTCGGCTGTTGGATGTGTTGGACGGTGAGGATGGCGCGGCTCGTTTGGCGATCCGCGTGGTGGGTGGTGGTGGGATGCCATTGGCTGGAGCGGCTTCGAGGGGGATCGCTGGCCCCACCTTGTGATTTCCGCCGAGGAATGGGCCGGTGCAGCCCACCACGGTGGACCTGCCGGGCTGGTTTGGCAACATGTCACATTTTTTGGAGGAGAACTCTTGTGGAGGTTGGAAATGGCCGAAAGGGAGACGGGTGGGCCTGACAACCGCGGCCTGACTGGTCGTGTTGGAAATTCAGAGAACAAGATCAGTTTGTTGGATCGATCTGATGGAGAATGTGTTACTGTTACATCAGTCATCTGGGACCTGCCATGATACAACAACCTCCACTCACCTCCTCCTCATCAGCTAATCTTTCTGTGTGAACTGACTTCTCTTCCTCCAGTTTGGTACCAGCTCTTGTCACAGCCCAACGAAGAATGTTATCCTTTCGACTTGCTTGACAAAAATACAACACCGAAACGTGATTGAAATCAGATTCCAGCGGTCGAGTTCTGCTTCTTCTGGAAAATACTTGTAGATAGTTCGGCGGCACCTGAACCGAATTTCATGAAGCTTTTAGATCAAACTGGGAGCGTAAATGGAGTCGGGTAAAAAGAGATCGAGGAACTTCATTTCAAGATTGAATCCTTTTTTTTCAAAAAGAAATGTCAAAAAAAATCAGATGTATGTCACGGTTAAGAGACCGTATGGAGCAGAAGAAAATCGCGATTACAAGTGCGATTGCGCTAGGTTTTATGCATCATGCCAACTATATTTGTTCTAAAAAAAATCTCTCAACTGTATTTCTCAGTCCTAAAAAAAAACTATTTCTCTGGTCATTTTCATAATTAGAATTTTCTGTGCAATGGTACCTAACCCTAACCTGAATGGAGCGGCAACGTAGTTGCCAGATTATTAGTTTTTTTTAAAAAAAAATGTAGTTACCAGATTTCTGCAAGTTGAGGTAGCATATTCCATAAATCAGGCCTTCAAAACAGTAGTAGCAATGTTACTAAAGTCTGGATTACAATCTACAATACATTAACACTGTCATGCATAGTGAGATGCCTGCCCATATCAGAGGGGGAAAAAAATCATATCTTGGCATCCAGGTAGTTTTTGACTTTCCGTTTTCAGAGACGACAGGTCCACAAGCACTGTTCTTCTACTATGTAGCTTTGGAGCCTTGGCGAGCTTTGGGCCAAATGCTGGGACCAGTTGCGCGGATCGGATTTGTCAACGCAATTCTGTATTGATCTCTCAAGGTGTATATATGGTACATGTACAAGAGCACAACGTAAACAACGCAACTGCCTAACCAACCTCCCTAATCTGCAGGCACGTCCGAGTGAACGGGATCGTGGAGCTGGTCTAGCGACGGAATAACAGGAGAGCAGTTAGCTCTCGAACAATTCGGAATCGGCACCCCCCTTCCTGCTTTTGCAATGGAGCTGGTCACAGCGCTTTTGCAATGCAAGCCAAGCATCACCACACAAGGGCGGGCAAGCACCATGCCTTCCCGGTGCAGAGAGTTTAGCACCTCACCTTCACAAAAAGCGGCCTGTCAATTGTCAAGCCTCCGCAACTGAACAAGCGAGCATCCGCCGTCCCAGATAGGGCGTTCGCGTTCCCGTCATCGCTAGCTACAGGACGTTGGCGCCATGGATCGATCATATGGGAGGGGTGGACGTGTGTCAGCGCGTTCGGCAGCGCTTATAGCGGCTGCGGCTGCTGGCTGCCGCTGCCGCTGCTGCAGCGCTACAGCTGCTGCTGCTGCCGCCGCTAAGCCTGCTAACGGCCGTTTGGCCCGCCTGGTGTGCCTGGTAACGGGCCGTTTGGCCCACATGACTTCCAAGGTTAAACTTAGTCCGGTTACAAATGAAATTTATGCAGGAAACCAATTAATCAAGTCTAATTTGCGTACTCTTTTTTACAAAATGAAACAATTACAAGGTGTGGGACTACAAATCATAAGAGAATTGTTGATACTTAAAAAATATAAGGTTGTTAAAAAAACAGGAAATAAATTGTTCCTGTACCGATAGGAGCGAGGGAGCGGTGACAGCTTATCCTTAGCAATTTCCAAAGTGGTTTCCCTACGGATGCGCTGCTACGTTCGAAAATAAAATTTGTAGCGGTAAATGCATCTACACCATGTAAATGGTGGCCGGCAAACATAACAAACACACTCGAGGGTACGAACCTACACACAATATATTACAATTTCGTACATACAAATTACAACATGAACGTACACAACATACATCCCGCGTCTACATCAACGAGATTCCCGCCGCAATCCAATCTCGGACACTGCCCATATCAGGTGTAGCATTAGCTGCCACCCATTCGGACACCGCATAGTCCGGTTCTCGCGCCCTGGACGATCCTGCAGAACTGTCATTGGCAAGGTCCAACAAATAATTATGCAGTGCAAAGCAAGCAATAACAATCTTGGTTTGCCGTTCTCTTGAATATAGTGGCACTTCCCGCAGAATGTGCCACCTCGATTTCAGGACACCGAAGGCGCGTTCCACCACATTGCGAAGACTGGAATGGTGAAAATTAAATTTCTCCTCCAATGTGTCCGCCGCCCTTCTGCTAAATTCCTCGAGGTGATACCTGGTATTTCTATACGGCCCCAGATACCCTTCGCGAACGGCGTACCTCGAGTCGACCAAATAATAGCGGCCTGCAGGTAATCACAAAAAATTAACATTAGTGCACCACATTTTCCAAGTCCAGCTACATGTGCCACTCTTAGAAGTCACATACCTGCAGGTGGATGTGGGTACGTCGTTGCCGACATACAGTCATGCAAAACCGCCATGTCGTGACACGAGCCTGCCATCCCAGCTCCTACGTACGTGAATCGCATGTCCATATCACATATGGCTAACACGTTGAAGCTCGTGAATCCTTTTCTGTTTAGGAAATCCACACGGGACTCACGCCCGACAATTACTGGAATGTGCGTACCGTCTAGAGCACCTATGCACCCATCAAAGAACGGTGCATATTGGGTCAGCTTGTGATTGACCGTAGAGTACGCTTTATCCTTTGGAGCGATGACTTGCTGGGCAAACGAATACATTACATTCGCCACATGCGCCATCTTCCTACTAACTGTGTCCAAACTGGTCAAACCTTTCTCTAATCTGACGGCAAGCCTGCTGTGTCGCACATGCCCACACAAACATAGCTAACGCCTCAACAGATTCTACCCCTTGCGACGTTTTCAACCCATGATTGCTAACCAACATGTCATGCAACTGAAGGAACGTGTCGGGATACATACGAAAATTATCGAAGCACCGCCTCCTGTCCCGGAGGTTCAGCTCCACCCATTGCCGACCCGTCAGGCGTGGCAGCTCAACTGGCAGCTCAACTGGCGGGTTCCGTCTAGCACGATGAATGCTGCGAAGCTCCGCATATGCGGCTGCAGCTCCTCCTAAACATTTCATATCGAACACAGAGCTGCTGTCGCTGCCGGTGTCACTGTTGTGTTCCTCTGCACTACTCATACTTCAAGTACCTGTCGAAAATGAAAACACAGCTTATAAGACAAGGTGAACAACTAGTCTGAATACTGAGAGGAGGTACAACTAGTTTGCAAAAAAATTGAACGTAATTTAACTTCAAAGTAACTTAGCAACAAAACTTATACGTACAACTGAACAAATACAACTAACTAATAGAAATGGTCAACAGTCAGATACACCGGAACAGAAACAACCACTAACATACTAGAGAAAGGTTCAACGATCATTAACTTAAAAATGTTCAACTCGGCGCACATAGAAAGGTTCAACCTCGTCTACAAATTACAGAAGCTAACAATAATGTTCAACACAACACAAGTGCAACTAAGCTAACAAATAAGCAGGGTACCATCACTTCTTGTGCATCATGTTCCAGTAGAAATTGATCCAACTCAATCGGGCATCTTTTGTGTCTAACCCCATGAACGTGGTCCGACACTCCGCGCTCTGCCCAAATGAAAACATAGCCTGGTTGTGAAGCTCCGACCCCTGCTCTATACCATCTTCTTTTAGGATCTCAAGACAACGCGAGATTTGCTCCTGGAGACTCGGCGCACGTAGCAGGCTCCGCTTGGCCACACTCTCATATAGTTCCCTAATGTACTGCTCCAAGTTGTCACTTCTTTTTTTGGTGGGACTGTCCACAGAGAACTCTCGGACCGGCCTTTTTGACTTGGCACGAGCACTGACACAAGCACTACTAGCAGGGGCGGGGTCCTCCTCCAAGTCCACGAAATTGCCCTCAGTCCCCATGCTAGGTGTGTCCTCACGAATACCTCCGGCCGATAGCAATGTGCCCCTGTCTTGGGGTTCGTGGCCATACAACTCAAACAACTCGTTGAGGAAAGGTAGAGGCTTCACAGAATGCGGCTGGGACCTCGCCTGGGTGTCCTGCAATGTCCCATCAAAGTAAAATATCAGCATCGCAAAATAAAGAAATTACAAGTAAGATGATCAGTAAGTTAGGGACGTCGCAAAGTGCGTACCTGTTGGTCCTGCTCCCAATACGTGGCATCAGCAGACACCCCACCAGTTTGTGTGTCGCGCCCTAAACCAGATGAGGTTTCCAATGCCCGCCAGGCGAAGAATTGCCTCCTCAAGTTATTCAGCTTGTTCTGCAGCTGCTTCGATCCCAATTGCAATCCAGTTTCTGCCCTGAACCTGGAGTGCACATTCCTCCATCCCAACTTAGTGAGGCATCTATCGCTCCAGTTGAGCTGGTTCTTTTGTTCAATGCACAAGTCCAGCAAAATTTTTGTCGTGGGCTCATCCCAGCTGGCACGGTTATTCATCTGAGCACACAGGAGCTGCAATTATATGGCACCGATCTATGGACAACTACGACCTACGTACACAACTAAGCAATGTAAAATAAAGAAATTGTTACTTGCCTTAGCAGGTGCTTTGTGGCGTTTGTGGCGGAAATTGTACGGGCACACGGGGGGGGGGGGAGCAGGAACCAGTAGATGACGATGCCAGTGTGGGCACCCTTGAATCTGCCTCGGTGTTGTGTTCCTTGCACCCTTCCTCCTGAAGCCTGAAAGGTGACAAAAAGAAATCACAAGGTCAGATTACACATATCTGAGGTGAAAAGAATCCACAAGATAAAGAAACCTCGACCAACATGGGAACTGGATTCGAATATGGAATACCAAGTTTCTGCTAAGGTGTTAATTCTAAAGAATCCATCTGACTTGCCCCTGACAGTTGTTATCTTTCATCTACATTGAATAAATGGCGCTGAAAGTTTTAACCTTTGAAGGCACAAAAAATAAACTAATACACAACTTCAATATGTGGAGCCAAACATTGATGGAACCTAAATTCACTAGCTCTTCCATGAAGATGCATCTTAAAAAGATAAGCACTGGTGCAGCTTTAGAACTGAAACCTCCAAATGGAAGGTCTCTTTCTCCTGCCTCTTCAGAAAAAAAATGCAAGATCTCACAATTGCACTTGACATTCTATGTTCTTGATTAATCTACAGATCAGGAAATATGCAGTCTTCAGATGATAGAATGATAGTCAGCTTACAAACATTCACGAGACTTGCCTCTAAAATCCAAGTAAAAATCAGGAAGTGCATGTTATCAGGACCTTTTTAGTTTAGCTGACATTCCTGGAGCTAACAACTAACTAATGTCTACTCCAACTAAGTCTCTAAGACATTGTCAATTCATACTGCATATATACTTATATTTTCTACAATTTCAGCAAACTTCGCACAGTATATCTAAAACAATACTTGCATACTTGAAAAGGAAATAAAGGTCCAAACATCATGAGAAAACGCATAATTCCACCCATGTTCGCTTAAACTTTCCATTGCTACTTATGTCAGCTAACTATGAAGTAGTCTAGTATGTAACAGGGAAACAGGGAGAAGAAAGTATGCCTCCAAAACCAGGGGAGAAATTAAATCAACCAATCAAGCTATAACCTGATGTTTCACTTTCAGGTACGCTTGCTGTAAGGAATAACCCATGAAGTAACCTCAATCCTAGTTTGAGGCCTTCCTTTTATCACAATGGGCAACAATAAGCATTAAGGTATGTACTTGACCAGATCTTATATCTAGTGAAATGTCTAACAGGTTTCATTCATTCACTAGGGGCATACGGATGGGGTAGCATCCATACCTGTGAGCGGAGGGGATGCAGGGGGCGACGGCGCGGGAGACGGTCCGTCCACCCGACAGCTCACCGGCGGCGGCAGCGCGTGCGCCGGCTCGGAGCTGCGGCGGCGGATCCGGAGGGACGGGCGGCGGCGGATCCGGACGGAGGGACGGAGGGGGCGTCCAGCGGGAGGAACGGCGCCGTCGCCCGGCCGGATTGGAGGGAGGGAGAGGGCCACTCCACGCCTCACCGGCGGCGGGGAGCGCGCGGCAGCGAGGGAGCGGCGGAGCGAGCGCGCGGCAGCGAGGGAGCGGCGGGCGAGCGCGACGGAGCGGGCGCGCCGAGGGCCCGCCGGCGGCGCAGACCGGGCGGAAGGGACGGAGCGGGGAGCGGAGGGAGCCGCGGCGGCGGATCCGAGCGAGGGACGGAGGGGAGCAAGCGACAGAGGGGGCGAGAGGGAGGCACTGGCGCGTCGGTGCATCGGTGCGGCGTTATCGTCACACCAACATCTTCCGCTCGTGACTAGAAGCCGCAGCCAGCCGAACGGCTTCCGCTGAAAAGCCTAGCCGGAAAAGAGAAGCCGCAGCCTGCCGAACGGGCTCCACGCCCCGCGTCGCGGTGCCACCTCGACTCAGCCCTGTTCGTGGTTATCCACAGGGAGGGAAAAAGGGGCGACCACGACGTGGCGACTGGGGAGGCGCCGGCGACCCCGAACCACAGCCCACAGCCCACTGGCTGGGTTGGATGGCAGCTTTCTGCTCTGTTAACCGGATCAAAGGGGAGATCTGCTAGCTGGAGCGTTCAAACCCCAGCTATGTTCAGCTATTCAAAACCATACACGACCGCATAATTTGTCGGCAAAGCCAAACTTATATGATAAAGAAATGACCTTGTATGCTACAATGTCTTGTCAGTTTGTACACAGCTCGGCAAAATGTTTTTTTTTTCTGAAACGCAAGCGCCAAACAGTTGGGCTGACACATCCTCTGAATCTGAAGGAAATGTTCCTTATAGAATACTAGAGCGATGAAATGAGGGCCATCAGGTGCTAACCCTGAAATGTAGCTTTCTAACCACTACCAACAACATACGATGAATAGGAGCCGTACATTTCAGCATTGTCTAGCAACCTCTTCTTGGTCCACAGTGATCCTTCCACACAGATGCCTCAGAAAATCAGTGTGCAGCGCATGACCAGCCTATGTCACAGAAAAGGGAAAGTTCAGTTCAGGATACAAAAAACAAGGCAACAAGGTAGAAGGAAAAAAATCAGGAAAACAGTTTATAATTAGTTCCTCTTAGACATAGAATCTTCTTGCACAAAGAGGGTGCACAGAGAATATGCTATGGTTTCAGATAAACCCTACTATCTCAGAACCACATGTTGCTTGAAAGCAAGACGTTGCGATGCGCCAACGAAAAAAATATGGTGGTTATAGTTTAAGGTCACATCAGAATAATGAGTGTCAAAGCAACTTGCAAGGCTTTAGTTGAACCGGCCTATCACAGTAACGGTACTCTTTGTTATTGATGTCCCCTTTGGATAACAGTAATTTTTCCCTAACTTTGACTAGGCCTCTGATCTATTATCGATCTGACGTGTCTGACATTTTCATTGTCATGAACTGCATAACCTCTTTACCTACCACTACAAATGGTATCGAAAATTAACTTTGTAAAGCGAGTAGTTAAGCAAAGCTAGAAAAGGCAAGGCAATGAGATGGTACACAAAATTAAACATCCTAAACATGGGACACATACTTACAAAAGTTAATAAACTTGACATAATCACATCAAGAACAATTTATGTGAGAGTTCAACTAACATAGGCTAACATCCACCGTATCATTAAGATATGGTAAAAGTTCAAGTTTTTTTAATTAAGATCAGATTGTCAACAAGATAAGTGACCAGGGTGAAGAAACAATCCAGCACACTTGCCGGTATCGTGTGTTTTTGCCAGGAAGTTCCGGTTCAAATTGCTCCAGATGGTCGATCTGCAAAGCCTAGCTCCACAACCTGAACACACTTCCTTTGATGACTGGTGGGCAAGGATAAACTCCGAAGTTCCTGGAGAGATTCAGAAAGGGCTTGATTCACTAGTGATTCTAGGGGCTTGGTCGATTTGGAAGCATAGGAATCACTGTATTTGATGGCATTCTTCCAAACTTAGCTGGTATGCTGCTGCTCGCTAAGGAGGAAATACATCTTTGGGGTTTGGCCAAGGCCCGAGGCCTTTCATACCTTGCAGCCATTGCGACAGGCGGTTTAGATGTTTCTGCTCATGGTCGATGCACAATTAAGTCAAAGGCGTGAATGCAATCTAAGACCTATGGGTGTGGCTGTGTATTGCAAGGGTTCTTTCCCCGTTTTTCTTCTTAATATAATGATACACAGCTCTCCCGCATGTTCGAGGAAAAAAACAAACAAAAAGATGGACAAAAGAGCAATTTCAGCAGTGATGACTGCTGAATTTATACAATCCAGAATCCAAATAATGAAACAAAGCTGCAGAATACAAGAGGCTTCATGTCAGCACGCAAACTAGTATACGGAGCAGCATGAGCCTGGAACTTGTAAGGTGGCTAATGGCTAGTCTATTAGAAGAAGAGAAATCTATGCCTTATAAGGCAGCTGCTAATCTGTTATGGAAGTATACAACACACAACATAGCTAGTAGAATTTAAAGAACATACCTTATAGGCAATTATATGAGCGATTGGGAAACCCTGGTTACCATTCTGTGCAAGAAGCGAGAAGTCACCTATAAGATCCAATATCTTGTGGCGGCAAGGCTCGTCCTCAAACCGCACTGGTGGATTTAGCCATCCACCAGACATGCTATCAATTGCCAAAAACAAAGCAGTACACAGTTACTTGATATGACCAAAAACAGAAAATAATGAATTTGAATCATGCAACAACTTCATTCCTAGCCATAGATCACAACATCATCAATGTGCGGAGTTTTGAAAGAAGGGGGAAGAGAAACTAACAGTCACAACAGTCCTAATAGTTGAAATGTATTGCCCATCAACTGTGGATTGTCAACCACTGGCTGTGATATGAATTCTGGCTTTTGTAACAGAAGTACGTATTTGCATTTAACTAGTCAATACAAAAGATGAGATTCACTGTGAGGCTACCGGGGGAAGTATGGATAAGAAAGCTCCTACAAAAATAAACTTTGTTCGAAGCTCAGTCTACAAGTAACAAGTCCATACTAAACCAGCCAATACAAAAGATAAATACTGATTAAGCCCCTAAATTCTCTAAGAGCCACAAAAAATCTCAAAGAACCAAAGGAATCATCTGAGTTGTAACTCATTAAGTCATTTAACATAAGATATTTAAGAAATGAAGCAGAAAAAGATTAATGTTATAATTTAGATGTCAAAATAAGACCAAATAGTGCCACCCTGTATTGGCAACACATGCAGTATAATATAAACTTTTTATGAACCTATGTCAACAAGGAGTCCACCAATATGTAGTTCTGCACAAAGTTAAATAGACAAGTAACATTTTCCAGAATATTTATCTTCACCTGCAAACCATAGCATTTTCTAGAGATCCTCCTTTGATGAGCCCAGCGCCACGCATTTTTTCGATCTGTAAAACTCAAAAATGCAGCAAGCAGAAAGGAGTCACTACATTAAATTTGAGATGTGAGGAAAGAGATTGTAAAAACATGTCCATCAATAAAGAACCCCATAAGAAGCTCTCTTGAAGGAGAAAAGGTAAAGCCAAGGCCATAAGGCCAACAAATTCACGACAAAGATATTCTGCGACATTCCAAGAAAAAGGAAAACCACAGAACTAAAAGTGTTGGAGTATGTGTGTATTATGGCCCAATAAGGCCCATGTATGACTGCTATATAGCTACCCACTAGGGTTAGCCCAATAGATAAGATTTACCCTCTAATATGGTATCAGCCTAGGTTAGGGTTTACCTGGGTGCCTGGCCGCCGCCGCCGCCGCCGGCCGGCGCCATGGCCGGCGACCCCCTTCCCCCTCCTCTCTCCTCCTTCCCCTCCCTTCCTTCCTCGTGGGCGCAGATCGCCTCCTCGGGCCGGCCTCCTGCGGCTGCGGCGCTGGCTGCCGTCGGCGCGGGCCACGCCGCCGCCGCCGCCGACGGGGCTGCGGACGGTGCGGATCCCGCCGACGGGGCTGCGGACGGCGCGGATCCCGCCGCCGCCGCCGCCGCCGCCGCTGCGGCTCGCCGCGCGGGCGCGGGCGGACGTGCGGGCGGGGATCCCGCCGAGGCGGGTCCCGCCGCCGCCACCACCGCGGCTCTCCGCGCGGGCGCCGGCGGGCGTGCGGGCGGGGATCCTGCAGCCGCCGCCGCCGCCGCCGCCGCCCTCCACCAGGACGCGGGTGTTGTTCTGCCGGGGGGGCGTGCTCCTGCTGGTGCCCCTGGTGATGTCCCAGCAGGCGCAGGGGGGGGGCTTGCTCGCCTCCCTTTCCCCGCACCGCCTCCTCTGCCACCTCTGCCCCTAGACGCTGGAGGACCTCCCGAGGTAACTCTCGCTGCGGCCCTCGTCGCTGCCCGGGCTGCTGCTGCCGAGGGACAGGCTCGCCTGCGCACGGCAGCCCTGGCCTGGGAGCGGGAGCGGGATGCGGCCGACGTCTTGGCCCGTCAGATCGCCGAGGCGGAGCAGCTCCTCGCCCACCCGATGTCCCACGACAGCACTGCCACCTCCTCCGGCTCCGGTGCTCCCCGTCCGCCTGTGGTGGCCTGGACCGACCCGGCCGATCCACTCATCGCGCAGCTACACTACCAGGCCGGGGGCGTTCAAAACATCAAGAGCTTGGTCCCCGTCGTCCTCGACCCTGAGTCGACCTCCTACGCCCGTTGGCGGGACATGGTGCTGCTCATTCTCCGCCGCTACGCCCTCGACGACCATGTCCTCACCGACACCTTCCCTGCGGCTCGGACAGCTGCGTGGATTCGCCTCGACAGCATCGTCATGTCGTGGATCCTGGGGACCATCTCCCTCGACCTCCACGATCTCGTCCGCGGCACCCCCGACACCACCGCCCGTCGGGCCTGGCTGGCGCTCGAGGGCCAGTTCCTGGGCAACGCCGAAGCCCGGGCCCATCGTCTCGATGCGAGCTTCCGCACCTTCGTCCAGGGCGACCTCTCCGTTGGCGAGTTCTGCCGGAAGATGAAGACCATGGCGGACTCCCTCGGTGACCTTGGCTGGGCCGTGGAGGACCGGATCTTGGTTCTCAACGTTCTTCGCGACCTCAACGAGCGCTACGCCCACCTCCGCACCTGGATCAACCGGCAGCAGCCCTTCCCCACCTTCCTGCAGGTCCGTGATGATCTTGTCATGGAGGAGCTTACTCAGGGCATCCAGCCTGGGTCCCTTCCTGCGCCGGGCTCCGCGTCTTCCTCGACCGCTCTTGCTGTGACTCCACCGCCACGACCCTCCGCTTCGCCACCGTCGTCCCTTCTTGGTCCTCCTCCTCCTGGGCCGAGCGGGGGTGGGGGGGGCCGTGGCGGCCGCCGTCGCCGCGGTGGGGGGCGTGGTGGGGGCCGCGATGGGGGCACACCGGCGGGCACACCGGCGCCTCCACGGGGCTCTCCCTGGCCGTCCTTTGCCAACCCATGGTCAGGGCGCATCTCTATGTGGCCCTTCCAGGCCACCGGAGGCGAGCCTCGTCCACCGACCGCCATGCTCGCTGGCGCTGTCCCGGCTGCTCCGTTTGCGTCGCCGTGGGCTCCACCTCCCGGGGCCTCGCCTGGGCCTGTCGGGTGGGACCCGACAGCCTTGGCACGCTCTTTCGGCACCATGGCCCTGACTCCTCCAGTCGGTCAGGACTGGATCGCCGACTCGGGTGCCACTTTCCATACTACACCCGACCCTGGTATACTTTCTTCCATTCACCCTCCTTCTTCCTCCCACCCTTCGTCCATCATGGTCGCAAATGGCTCTTGTCTTCCTGTCACCTCCGTGGGCACCGCTCACACTCCCGGTTCTTTTCGGGTTTCTGATGTTCTTGTTGCTCCCTCCATGGTTCACAACCTTCTTTCTATTCGCCGTTTTACCACTGACAATTCCTGTTCTGTTGAATTTGACTCCTCTGGTCTTACTGTGAAGGATTTGGCTACCCGGCGACCTCTTCTCCGATGTGACAGCACCGGGGCCCTTTACTCCCTCCGATTTGCTGCGTCCACTTCTTCCGCTTCGCCCTCCGCTTCTTCAGCTGCTTTTGCCGCCACAGCTTCTTCCACTACATGGCACCGGCGTCTTGGTCATCCTGACCGTGCTGTCCTGACACAGCTTAGTCGTAGTTCCAACATACCATGTACTCGGGCTCATGATGAGCACCTATGTCAGGCGTGCCAACTGGGCCGTCATGTTCGACTTCCTTTTCCTACCTCTTCTTCACATGCGACCCATGTGTTTGATCTTGTACATTGCGACCTATGGACATCGCCTGTTCTAAGCATTTCTGGCTATAAGTACTATCTTGTTGTGGTTGATGATTTCTCTCATTATTCTTGGACTTTTCCCTTGCGTGCCAAGTCTGATACTTTCCCCACGCTTCTCCACTTCTTCGCTTGGGTGTCCACTCAATTCGGTCTCACCATCAAGGCCGTCCAGTGTGACAACGGCCGCGAGTTTGATAACACCACCTCCCGTGCCTTCTTCCTCTCTCACGGCGTGCACCTACGCATGTCATGTCCCTATACCTCCTCCCAGAACGGTAAGGCTGAACGCATGATTCGTACCACGAACGACACCATGCGCTCTCTTCTGTTCCAGTCTTCTCTCCCTGCCCCCTTCTGGGCTGAGAGTCTTCACACCTCCACCTATCTCCTTAACCGACTACCTTCTGTTGCCTGCCCCGCTCCCACTCCACACCACGCTCTCTTCGGTACCTCCCCCCGCTACGATCACCTTCGGGTCTTCGGGTGTGCGTGTTATCCTAACACCGCTGCCACCGCTCCTCATAAGCTGGCTCCCCGTTCGACTCAGTGCGTCTTCCTCGGGTACTCCCCGGATCACAAGGGGTACCGTTGCTTTGACCTCTCCGCTCGGCGGGTCCTCATCTCTCGCCACGTGGTGTTTGACGAGTCCGTCTTCCCTTACTCCACCACCTCCCCACCTCCTTCCACCTCCGACCCTGATCTCTCCTCCCTGTTTCCCACTGACCCGGTGGACCAGCCACCGCTACCGTTGTGTCCTGCAGGTACTGCTCCGCCGTGGTTCTCATCCCCTCTAATAAAAAGCCAGCAAACTTGTGAGGACGACATAAGTAACTCTAGAAGATGAAAATGAAAATAAAACTGTGTATGATATCTCATGAGATCATGACAAAGTACATTAGAATTAAACCATGTGCTAGAAAAGTAACTTAGTCATACAGTACTAAAAGAGATCTTATCAAGTAATTTATACATGTAAATGCAGATCCAATATAGGTTACTAGCATATAATGGACAGAAGTGATGAAAGCATATACTAGATGTATGAGTAATGAGTAAACCTCTTTGAATATACAGAAAGTTCTTGCAGGAGCAATCTTGCTTGAGTATATATTAGCATCCAGGAATGTCGAAAACCATTGACACCCAATCGCTGGCACCTGCGATTCGATACACACTTTGCTCAAGTTACAAACATGTTTGAAATATTTCACCATTTTTGTAGTCCAAAAGTAGTTAAAAGATAGGAAATATGTTGCACCTGCCTGAACCAATGCACAAATATTTTACTAGCAAAAATGTGAGAATACTTGCACTTCTTCCTTCTTCCATGAAGAACATTTGATGACCATCAGATAACAGGTAATAACAATAACTAGAACAAAGCTAAAGCCTCAACGACTCAAAACAGAAATGTTTAACCCTAATGCTCATGTCCTGGTACACATTATTTGTATGAGCAACTAGAGTCTGGCATGTGACAGCTGACAGCTTGGCTTCTGCCACATATGCAAAATATGAGATCTTTAACCAAATCATGTCATACGTGGACATGAAACAGGATAAGCCTCAAAAAGGTCAAATTTGTGTAACACTGATCCGTCTTCAAGTTCATAGAGACCGAAGACCCCAGCCCTTTGTGCTATTCGATATAATGGTATACTGTTATTGATAATTTTATCCAATGCATCGTTCATTCATAAGACACGACCCAGTTGCACATCCAGAATGAACTAGTTTTTCATGATTATGCAAGAGATGAACATACCTTTGGGAAATCAATTCCGTAGGTGATGTGGATTTGCGAGCTAGGGAATGCAGCTACAAAGCAATCATCTCTCTGCAAGTAAACAGGCTCATGGATTTGGGGGGCCAGTTTCTCCAACTTCTGCCCACCGGTATCCTCGGCCGCACACAGACCTGCGCTTCGTATTGCCTCTACCCACTCTTGTGCTGATCCATCAAGCAAGGGAATCTGTCATTGTTTAACCAGTTTCACATTAATCGAAAAGACATGGTGCTGCAACGATCTTAGTTTTGTAGGAATCAAACATCGACAATTCACACCTACGCAACTAAAGTACAAGTAACGAATTGGCAGTTGGGAGCTAAAACAAGGTGGCAAATTAGCAAACGTCCACGCATGACGCACCTCGTCGCCGCCGATGACCTCCACGCGGCAATTGTCGACGCCGAGAGCCTCCATCGCCGAGAGAAGGTGCTCCACAGTGCGGATGCGCGGGCCGCAGCCTTCGCCCCGCTGAAGCGTCGTGCAGAGCTGCGACCGTGGCTCGGCGTTTCCCACCTCCGCCGCCACCCTTGCCTCCTCCTTACCCTCCACCTGGAAATACCTACCCTCTCCGGCGTACGTCGGGAGCAGCGTGGCGGTGACGCGCGCGCCCGAGTGGAGCCCCACGCCAGACCTGCTCACGGCCGCCGCCAGCGTTTGCTGCGGCCGACCCGTCTGGAAGAAGAGGGTTAGTCTCTGTAGATTTCAGATAAAGATTTTCAAGCACTAGCGCGTCGCTGACTTTACTCACCGGCTTCCAGGAGAAGACTGCGTGGGATACGGACTTGAGGGCTCGGGTGGCGGCGGTGGACATGGCGACGGCGAGGCTGCGAGCAGCAGAGGAGGCAGGCACATTTTGCAGAAAACGCCCTAAAACGGAGCATGATGACATGATCACAACAACTTACATAAAACCCCCTTAACATGAACGCAATTAGTTTTAGCGAACTAACCATTTACATATGTAAATTCCCTGAAATCAGATCGTGAAACTGATTGAGGTCCAAACATTTGTACACAACAATCGAATCAAAATTATTGCAGCTCGGTGGTAGCGCTGGCAGCCAGGCTATCCGCGCCCGCGTTCAATTCCCAGTCTGGGCGAACAGCAGGTGTCACACAGGGAAGGTCTTGTTTAGCTGCTCAATTTTGAAGTGTCAAAAATACTGTAGCAACACTGTAGCGTTTTTGTGAATTATTGTCCAAATATTGACTAATTAGGCTCAAAAGATTCATCTCGCAAAGTACAACAAAATTATGCAATTAGTTTTTAATTTCGTCTACATTTAGTACTCTATGCATGTACCGCAAGTTTGATGTGATGGGAAATCTTCTTTTTACATAGTGCTAAAGTTAGGATTTAAGGTAAACTAAACAGGCCCCAGCCAAAGACTTGGTGGCGCGTCCCGAGACAGCCCGGGCAGCCCGCTCGCGTTCGAGCGCGCGGTCAGCGCGGATGTTCACCCGTGTTCTTACACGACACGACACGACGGGCCAGTGCTCCTGGCAGCTTTCTAAAAAAACCCAAACAGTAAGGGGAAAACCAAACAGACGGAACAAAAAAAGGACCTAAAATTCAGCATTTCTCACACTACAACGATCGTCTTCCCAGCTACTGAAATACAGTATACCTTGATGCCAATAAACACAAGGAGCTACAGAGCTTACAACCCTGAAAGAATATTCTACTATCAAACTGTACAATCTCATGGTACATACTAATTTTCAATTTCCTATATGAAAACCGACATGTATTCAACAGATAGATCTTTGTTGCTGTAAAGCCAAACTGAGTTTTCCAGCTGTTTTCCCACTTCAGGTAAAACCAGAGGAGGAGCATCTGCCCACGGGATTAGCAAGTAATCAACACCGAGCTCAGAAACAACTTTACACAGCAGCTCCATAATTCACGTTGACTCGAAATCAAATAAAAGAAGGCTGCACATGGATAAACTCTGAGTGATGGTCAGCGCAGCCTTGGGTTCTTTCAGACATAAAGTGTAAGACAGAAACAATAGAGATCAAGCACAGGTGAATCTGGAGGCCTTTGGCTCTTTCTCTTCTTGATACAACAACTGATGCAGGACCCATACTTTACAATGCTGAGGATACAATTGAAAAATGGCTAATAAGGTGAGAGTAATTTCTCCTCAAGCTCACGGAAACCACGGTAGACATTCTCCGTTTGGTTCTGTGGAAGGTTTAATCGCCTCACTTCAGTCATATACCTGAAATTGCAATACAGCGCAAGAGAATGGTCAAATATATCTGTGAAGTGGGTTCACACAACAAAAGAAGTAAAATAGTGAAATAGTGTGAATGGACTTTTTTAAGAGTCTAGGGTAAATTTACGACATTTAAACAACTGATACAAATACACTTGTATGAAACAATGCAGTTGAAAGAGATGTAAATGTAAAATGCGATTCATACATAAACTTACCTGTTCGCCAAACTAATTATTTTATCTCGAGCACCTTGATTTGCAGTTCCTGTTTGATTCAGCGAAAATGTTCCATCAAAAAAGAATGAAGCCCCAGCACTTGTGGTGCCTAGTCTATGTGCAATGACAGACATCCCCCACTCACGAAGGATCGCAAGAACTGATCTCAAAAGGCGCAACTTTATATTAAGTGAAGGCATGATTGCCCCATTTGATAACAGCTGATCATACACAGCAAGCACTGGTTCAGGAAGACCTTTACAGGCACCAAGAAGAGCTCTTGCAACATCATCATCGCCAACTAATTCTTCTCCTGAACTTAATCTATCCTGTAGATAAGAGCAGGATATAATATGAGTTGGTGGAATGCCCTCAAAGTTCGACTCGAGCATGCAGGTATATACAGAACACAAAATACACATTACCAATGCAGCCTTCTCAAGATGAAGGGATATTATATCCAAAGGCAAACAAGCTCCATCTGCAGGATCAAGTTTCGAGCCAACTCTTTTCACCACAGAACATGCTTCTGCAACACCCCCTCTTGTAAGTGCCTGGTCAAGGAGTCTGGCCCAAATTTCTCGAACAATTTTGCTATCAGCATCTCCGGAGTAATTAGCAAAGCTCAGCATTTCCAGGCAAACCTAACAAGAAGACGTTACTAGTCATTTTCGCGAGAAATCATTTCCTAATAACCAATATGCGTGCAAGAATTATTTTGTAAAAGGTGCTCCTAGTACCATTAGACAAGAGACGGCCTAATTTTTTAAAAAAAAAAAAACTCGACCTGCGGTAAGAGCCCTTGGGCATTTTTTAAGTGAAGACTGAAGACCTTCTCATGCAGGTCAAGAAAACCCCCGAACCCCTGCCCCACCCTTACACAGCAGCACCGTAGCCAATCTAAAATTAGGTTCAGAAGATCGAGAAAATCTGCTCAAAATTCATATCCTGACCCCAGTTGTGAGTTTGAAATACAGCACAACAAATTGATTTGGTGGAACCTGCTTACTGTGTAGAGGTTCAAGCAAAGAGGGTTTGACGTATCCAACACGAGCAGTGCTCAATTAAGGAAATCCTTTTGAAAGTAAGTTCACTGATGGAAAGAAAGAATAATTTCAGCCAGTCACCAGAGTGAACCTTTCTATTCACTTTTCTGTTGTCCTTTAGTGTTCTGCTTGGCTCCAAGGCGGCTAGCTTTATTCAGTACAAATGCTGTTCTTTCAAGTTTCATCTAACTCTTATGTCTATTATTTCAAAATGTTGCATGTCCACAAACTTAGTTATTTTGCAGAGCAATAAGGTCCTATGGATGAGCTTATTACATAGTTTGGGAACATGCAAATCATTGAGATGTAATGAAGAAGATTAAATTCACAAAAATAAAACCATACCTCCCAGAGATTAAACGGAACAGCATAGTCATTATATAGTTGAGTGATACTCTTGAGACCCAATGAAAGCTCTTTTGCCTTATCTTTGGCAGCTTTAGCAGCCTCTGCATCAGCAAGAATGTTGTCACGAGGGAACGGATCATTTGGTGATTCAGAATTGCTCAGAATATTTTCAACCCGTGCTGCCATGAGCTCCAGTTCTTGTTTGATTTGCATTTGGAAGCGAAGCACTGCAAGTTTGCCTTCAAGCAAATCCACTGTGCTACTATCAATAGGATTTCTGGATGAATCAGCAGCGATGCCTGCGCTTTTGGCCTGAAGCACTGCATTTCTGAGATATTCGTACCTGTATTCCAGTATTCCAGTAGGTGTTATACTGTTATTACATATAAATGATGGAACATAAAAAGGTAAAGAAAATAATGAGAGAGACCTCTTGTCAAGAGTAGGTGCTTCTTCAGAATTGGAGCATTGTCTCTCTGCCAATATTAACAACATCCTGGCAGCAGCAATATGCTCCCCCTTAAGAACATAGTACCTTGCTAGGAGCTCAAGATACTTTGTTTGGCTAGTCGAGATAGGTGCACCTAAATCTTGCAACTTAGCAGCTCCTGATGTAAGTGAAGAAACTGCCCGAACCTTATACAGTGAAAATTAGGTAGTCAGGAACAACATGCTGGTCTTACACGACCTGGTTAAAAGACTTAAATGATGCATGGACAATAATGGCTTGGAAGGATCCAGTGACATGAAAGGCATTTATGTGATCACATCACCAGTATCTAAGGAAGTTCTCTGCAGCTATTCATGGCAATGATGAGTATTAAATACCAGTATATGGTAGTAAAAAACGGATCTGCCTAGTATTTGATGGGCATGCTAAACCTAAGCAAATCCAGAACCTCTTTTATTTATATTAAACAGGACACGTGAAAACATACTATTACTTTTGTTTCTGTATTATCAAGATGCATGGGCCTTGGATCCTGTCTGAGAAATAAGCATCTGAAGGGAAGGGATGGAGGGCGGTATAGAACATAACACAAGAAATGAAGGTAACCTTCAACAAACATACACCATGATCAATGGCAGGTGCTCAGGACTCCCCTGGGACAACAGAATTCAATGGCAATATAGTTGCCCCCGAATGATTTACTTGTATATCAATGGACAAACCCCAGAATAGGATAATTATCACCAACACACCAGAAAAAGTTTCCAGTTTGATAAAAGTACTGATCATGTATCAATAGTTCCAAATTTTAGTAGGAAAACAAGGATTAGGGCAAACCTCTTCTTGATGCTTACGACCAGCACTCTGCAGAAAAGAAACCAAATCAGAACCACCATACTCCAAAAGCTCATTTTCTAGACCGAGCTCGATCAGTGTCCTGTATAGATGCTCATGGAAAACTGTGTCCGGCCATTGGACGCTAAGTTGGATGATCTGTTTGATATACTTGCTTCGAGAAGCTGGATCAACAGCAGTTGCTAAACCAGATGACTTATCTGCACCTTGCCCAACACCCTTGAGGGTGCGTAGAGCATTCATAACTATTTCATAGCACTGTTCACGCTGCAACGTTATCATATCATGATGCCTTGGATCAATTTGACCATTGATAACATCAGCATTGGAGTCAAGTGCTTGAGCTTTCTGCAGAGGCAACCGGACTACAGCCTCATAAAATCTGAACCCCCACACAACAAAAGAATATATAATCAGCTAGCAGATATGAAAAGAAGCTATCAAGGTTGATATATTTTAGGCTGAAAAATACCAGCGCAAGTGACTAACCTTAGGTTCTCAAATCTCTTGCAGATGGCACTCAAATCTGCAGAGTCTGGTATCTTAGTTAAGAGGTTGAAAGCATCTCTAGCAAGAATATCTCTTTCATCAGGGTTATTAGTCATAGATGCTCTCTCAAGACATTCCACTGCCAAGTAATATTTGTAGTCTGACTCGTTGAAGTAACTAGGGCAACCCTCCCTCAATTTAGTACTGATTTCCTCAACAGTTCCTCTGCCCTCTGGGCCAATATAGTACTGCAAAAATCATATAAAATTACAGACCTAAATTGTAACAGTTGAGAAATTTGAATGTGAATGCTGCACATGAGATTCCCCATTTCCATATAAGCAGAGAAAAGAAAGGGAGGTTGACAGTATTACCTCCATGAGTGCAGAAATAAGCCGCATCGCAAGCTGGTCGCCGTCCTCTGAACATACCAATTGATGAAACGTTAATTGAACTAATTTCTTGCGTAAATCATTGCCCAGTGTCTGAGCCAAGCGGACAACATTATGATGGCAAATAAGTTGAAGCAGAAAGAGTGCTTCACCAGATCTCCTAAGCAACCGCCTAAGACATTCCATTGCCCTCACCTGTTGATCCAATTGATGCATGTCAGAAAAAAAAAGAATTAAACTGTGCTCTTATTCTGCTGAGTAATTTCTAAGTGTTACCTACCTCCATAGCCGCTAGTTCTGCTGATGTATAAACCAGCCTTGGCTTTTTACTTGATGCAGATTGATCGGTGGGGTTCATATCTCGAATTTGGGAGTTGTACGGACTCCTTCCATTGCCACGCCCCCCAGAACCCATAATAGGCCCTGTTTTGTAGAGTATTGAACCAGAATCGCCCAGGCCAGCAACATAACCATACAGGCCTCTTCTCTTGTTTCTTCTAGATCTTAAAAATGTTTCCAGTGAACGAATCTTACTCTCAAGAATTTTCAAGGCCCCAGCTGACAGCCTGCAAACAACTATGCCATCCTCGTGTTCATTAGCACCAGCAGGTCCTCGAATCACCATAATAGGAAGCTCCCATATGGGATAGAGTAGTCTTGAAGAGCACAAACAGAGCCCTTCATATGCACCGGAAAACAAAGGTTCTGCTTCTTGAACAACTTGACCCATACTAAAGCCTCCAGCCTGAGTTCGTGTATTAGATAAAGCAGTGGTGCCATCAATTTGAGGCATCCCAACAAGTCCAGGGTCCTCAAATGCCTCAGCAGCTTTCTCAGAAACAGCATTGCTTATCAGACTATCTTCAGCATAAAGTAGCTTCGCGGCTAGCATTAAGCACATTGCTGCAGCTTCTCCAGCGCCAAAGCGATTAAAGAATTCTTCAATTTGCGATCTCAAGGTGTTCCCATCAAACAATTTTCTTAGAATATCAACAGGCCTGTTAAAAATTACCTCCATCAAACCCATTGTATTGAATACAACAACCCTCCTCCGAGGTAAGATATGCTGGGTAGGAAGATCTCCTTTCGCCCACAGTTTTATAGATGCTTTCTCAGAAGGTTTTCTGAAACTTGTGAAGCATTCCACATCAGCATATAAAGACTGCACCGTGAAAGCAGCATCTGGAAGTGGGAGAACATCAGAGGCACAAAGCATTCGACCCTCAACAGGCAAAGCAGAGACTGTTTCTCGTAGAGCTCGGGAGCTTCTAGAAGCTGTTCCAAACGTACTCGGAAGGGATAACTGCGCAGCTGAATCTTTCTGCACAGCCAGAAGAGATGACATGGCTGTAGCAGATGAATCTGACATTATAAGAGCACCAGCAGAATAGAACGCAGACTCAACTTTTAAAGCTAGATCCTCAGGATGAGCTCTGCCAGCCGCAGAAACAGCACCAAATGTAAGCCCACCACCAACCCCCAGGGGTGGGGACGGCCTAGTAGCAACAATTTTTAAACAGGTTGGCCTCTGCAAACTACTGCTCAATCCAACTGAAGAACCACTTCCACCTGACGTGGTAAGAAATAATCTCTTCCCATCTGACAAAACAGCAACAGCATGAAGCCATTTCGATTCCATAGACGATAGAGGTGAGATGCAGACAATTGATGGTTTTGGTGATCGTGCAGATCTTTGTGCGTTAGACCTTCGACCACCATAAGGTGCATCCCGTGGATCAACAATGTTCTTTTCTTCTGTAACTTTTGTCAAAGGGCCATCGCCATTAGCTCCTAAATCAAATAACTGCAATTTCATGCCTTCGGTGCGAGCATAGATAGTGTTCCTCTCGTCATCGATGACCATATCAACAATAGGATCAACAGTTGAGAATTTGAATGCATTTGGCAGGACCCACCTGAAAATCATGATGGCTGAATAAGCAGGTGGCCTCTAATAAGCAAATAAAGCATCACATTTCTGGTCTTACAGCAGTAGATACCTGGAAAGAAGGCTGCCAATACCAGTAGTAAGACAAACTTTACGGCAGCGTTTACGCCAGCCTGAGCCAGTTGTATACTGCAATTCATATATATGCCCATCACGTCCAGCTAGGAAAATTTGGCCCTTATCCGTACATGTGATGCATGTCACAGTGACACCATCAGTGGCAATCATGTACTCAGGTAAAGGTTGTAATGAAAGCTCAGCATACGGATCTGTTCCATCAGCACTAGCAGAACAGCAAACTCCAACAAGTACCAGCTGGCACAGCAGATGTAGGTGAAAGTACATTAGCTTGGACAAAAATAAAAAAGAAATGGCAACTTGATTTTCTATGATGTATCTCAATTCAGTAAGATTTTCAGCGATGCATATGAGCAATGTGAGCATCAAAGACATGATACTCCACTAAATAAACTTGCTTCATGCCTTGATTATATTCATCAAGCATTTACTAACTGTCCTTACAAAAGTAGCAGCCACCTATCTGATATTATGCTACATGGTCTAAAAATTTTCAAGACATGGCCATTCAATATGGTCCGACTCATAAGCAGTACATATAAAAGTGTCACCATTGCAAATACTCCCTCCATTCCAAATTATAGCTCACACCAACTTTGTCCTAAGTCAAATTTGTCTACCTTTGACCAAATTTATAGGAAAAGGCACAAGCAAAAAATATGCACTAGAAAAGCCAAAACGACCTGAAATGTGGGACGGATGGGGTATTTTTCTAAAAACTTGGTCAAAGTTAAGAGTAGTTTGACTTAGGACAAAGCTAAAGTGAACTATAATTTGGAACGGAGGGAGTATTTCTATTGACCAAAAGTTGTGTTTGGTATTTCATACTGTTATACTGACTATTAGATTCCTCATAAATTTTGGATACAAAACCTTCAACAGGATTTAGTAAAAAAATTGATGGTTGACCCATTATTTTGAGAAACAGATCTTCTGCTCATATTTTGTTGCTTCATTTTACATAGTTTACAATATTTAACAAGATCCAGTGATGATCTCAATACATTGAAAGAATAGCAAAACCATTAGGCACACGTTTGAGGACACAATAGTTCAAAGTGTGTGCTTGCATTAGTGAAGATGGACTCGATTCCCTTGGCTCGTTGCCCACCAAAGGCTAGGCCAGGCAAGGCCAAGAAAGCAAACATAAAGGTATCCAACAGTCCACTACTCCAAGGAATGTTGAAGAGTCATACACTACAAAAGTTCAACACTACACATGGCTCAAGGGTACTGGGAAGAATATTTTTATAATTATCCAGAACCTATTTCTCAAATGTTGTTGCTTCATTTTGTGTTTTAATTTAGAGATTGAATTTTGCAGGCAGTGTATATTACTGTAGATATTTCACAATAAAAATGTATCGATTTGATTAGCTATTATGTATCACTTGCAACAGCATGAATTTATGAAGTGACATTCAAGGTCGGCATGTTTGTTGCAATTCAAAAGAAAACATAAATCATCCTTACCTCAACAGGAGTTGCTAAAACTAAAAGGTATTGAATGGCTTCAACGAAAATCCCAGGCTTTGCCCTAGCAAGGCCAACAGCACAAATTGCTTGCTCATCCACATTATAATCTTGACACTGCCCATCCCTGGGAACAAAACCATAAAACAATTATAAGCAACAAGCATGCCATGCCCGCATTGAGGAAAACGTATCATTTAGACAACTTATGACCAATGAGAAAGTGGCATCACTTACACAATGCTAAGCTGTTTATTTAATAAAACTAAATACATGAGATCAACTTTAGACTATTTAGATAGTACCAATACGACAAAGTGTGCTATACATGTTAAAAGAGGTGCCACTTCATGATGATGATGATGATGATGATAGATGGAAGGCTTGATAGAGATAGCTGGATGATTAGGCCACCCCTGCTCCAATGGGCCACAGAATACTCTCACTTTACAATTAGACAAGTGATTTTAACAATGGCCAAAAGTTCAGAACTAACATCTCATAGACCACACAATCATTTAATTCAAAACAGATATGAAAATGGACCATGGAAGGTTTTGATAGAGGACTCCTCTAAAAGAACAATCTTACAAAGCAACACTACTCTATATCAATGGCAAGTTGACAATGAGATAAATTTGAGATACCAAGTAAACGTCATGTTAAATGGTATTCCATTTTAACTGTTTAAGACTAATCACACATGTACAAAGAAAAAATAAAACAAATTTTAGTGGTTTACCATTTGTCAAAACGCCAGATGAAAAATGAATTATCAACCGTTGCCCAGGCCCGGTGTATGTCAGAAAAGATCCCACAAAGGGCTGTGCCTTCACCGGCTGCAGCATTGTATCTTTCAATCAACATAGGAGGGAGCTGACGAGTTTCAGCAATTTCCACCAAAGGAGGCCACTGTAGAAGAGACAAAATGTTTTAAAGGGCATTTATATTTGTGGAACAACTTCATATTTAACTTTGCGGACATAACTTAAAATGAACACAGATGGTAGAAAAGAATAGGTCCTGCAATGCATTTCTTAGACCATGCAAGAAGATCATGTCCAATGTCATAAAACTTCTGAATTATAGAATCCAGCATTTGAGGCAAAAACATCCAACATGTACCGATGTATGTAGATTCTTCATGTTTCATCCTAACACCATACGAGTTAAAACTTAAAACATGAACAATTTTGTAAATCCAACAAACAAAACAATGCAAAGGAAAATCACATAAATGACCATCTACTTTTAAAGTATGAACAGTGACCACTATCCCATTTTCTCAACCAACCGAACCAGGCAAAATGACTACCACCTACTAATTCAATTCCCAATACTTGAGAATTTGTCCCTTGAGTGAATGATGTCACCTATCAAAAAAAGCTCAAGCTAAAACTATTCTTATGTTTAATGTTACACTGGTTTCTTTTCAATAAAGCTGTAAAGAGCCAACAATCTTAGTTCAACCTTAACTTGGGCTCAACATCATCACTCATCCCATATAAGCCAGTGTTGAGCTTACCAGTTAAAATTAGGCCAGGGCGGTTTTCAGTATTTCAAAACTGCCACCACTCGGTGTATGCTAATTTCCACTTTTTTGCCCCAATTTACAAGTTTCACCATAACCTAAAAGACTACAAAATATTTCACCAATTCTAATGTTAGCTTCAGGATTCACATCCTCCTATGGAATCACCTACGTGTCACTCCTATTGTCAATAACTCCCATTGTTACACATGATACCTTTTATCCTGGACTCTCACCTAATGTTTCCTAAAATTTGCCCCAAATCTATTTATACTTTAACACACATCAGCCGAACTTTCCGATACAAATAATATAAACCTACTGCGCCTACTGCAGAAAGAAAAAAATCTTCACCAGAATTTATGATGGCGTATATTATTTGACGTGGCAGGGACCGCACGAATACGGAGGGAGGTGGGCCAGTCCTACAGTGCTCGCTTTTTGCCGGATTACGGAAATGCCCTCGCGAGCCTCTGACGGTTTGGCCCCACCTCGCACGCCACGCTGCACGTGTGATTATCCCGTTCTTGCGGATAGCGTGCGCGTGTCTGCTTCCTGCGGAGGCACTTGTTGCTGGTTACTGTACGGGCTTAGGGGCCACCCACGGTCAATTCGTGCATCACCTGCCGTGTTTGGTGTAGCAGTACAACGGAAGGGAATTACCGTTGAGAAACTACGGCAGGAGCAGTGACTCGATGAGGGTAAGAGGGTAAGAGGGTGCAGAAGGTAAGAGGGTAGAGGGCTCTCCCCCGTCCACTTCGCAGCTTTTGGGAGTCAATCGTTGTGCACTTAAAAAGGTTGATCTGCTATCATGTTCACGTGGTTGATTCGGTAAGTGTAGGCGTCGATCGCTGAATCGTGAAACGGATAAGAGCAACTCAAAGAGTCTACCGAAAAATCTCCTTCAAAACTATCTATTGGGAGCTCTACTAAAAATTTATTCTCCTAAAATTATATCATCCCACAGTAGATCCCCAATACTTCAAAAGTGGTCACGTCACGCCCTTCCCTTCTTTGCTTCTCTCGCGGTCTCGCTAAAGCCCAACCCCCTCCCTCCCACCTCCGCTAATCATCACATCGAGTCCTCTCCTCCCCTCCACCCCCTCCGACATTTCACAAACTCTTCCTCCGATCCTCCTCCTCTAGCTGACAGTAGCGGTAGAGCAGACCGTCAAGCAGTTCAGGGGCCAGGCGTAGCTGCTCAGCTTCGCGATGCCGCGGCACTATGACCTGAACCTCACGCCCGACCTCACCGCCTGCGCCTTCACCGGCTCCGTGGCAGTGGGCCTCGACATGACCACGCCCACGCGCTTCCTTGTGCTCAACGCCGCTGAGCTCGACGTCGCGCCCAGGGGCGTCAGCTTCACGTTGCGGGGATCCGGCAAGGTAAACTAATCGCTTGCTTGCTCCAGGACTGGGTGTGCTTGTCCTCGTGACGGGCGGGCGCCTCCTCCACGACGTCCTCTCCTACCCCTCCCCCTCGTCCTGGTCCTCGTCAGCATGCGGGAAGGAGCAATTCAAGGCAATTGGGGAAGACCGGACTCGCGGATATATACAAGGTAACGGAGGTGTTTTTCGCGTCCGCGTATTTTTACGGGAAGGATGAGGGAGCTATTGGAGGTAAGATTTTTTTTATTTTTTCTTTAAATAAGATTTTGAGACAATTTTAAGGGAGCTTTTGAAGTTACTCTAAAAGTTGGAGAAAGTGGTGGTGATGTGGTAGATGAAAAAGGGCCGAAACGGACAAGCACTCTTGGCGCCGGCGAGAAATGGCTCATGAGTCATCACCGAAGAGGAAGTGCAATTATATGCAAAGACGGACTAGTACTAGTACGGTGTCCTGAACATCAAATCCTTGCGAGTTTAGTACGATGCTGACGTAACGAACCCCGGAAAAAAAATCAAATAAGGGCGGGAGCGTTTAATTTTGCCGTAATAACAATCAATGAGTAATCGATTAGTGATCCAACACGCGGCGTAGGTGACACACTGATCGGTCGGTTGATTGCTCGGTGAAGCAACCGTGCCTGATGCGGGCATCCAAGAGTTCCAGACTCGGGTCCCCGTCCCGGAGGCCGCACGTCATTGTCGTTGATAATTTGCCTGCTCGGTCGCGTCCGGGCCCGGCGCACGCGCTTTGCTTCGGCAGCTGATCCGATGATCAAGGGAGGGAGACGAGACGAGACGAGACGAGGTAGGCTGGTTTTGCTTTGCTCCTGTAAAACAAATTTTGGTTGCTGGTGGGGAGGCGGTCGCGTGGAAACGGTCAGAGCCCTCGACCGTCGATCAGGTTGCTCTCCTGGGTCTTGCACCGACGGACGGGACGGGGCAGTGGCGCGACGCATGCGCCATGGATTGACGGATCGAGGCTGGGACTGGGAGGATCATCGGGCGGATGCATCGGATATATACTTGGCCCCCGGGACGAGGAGATCCTCTCGGCATCGCGTGCACCCGAGGCTCCGGCGAGTGACATCCACCAGCGAGAAAATAAAGCTTGGCGAACGAATCAGCTCCTGCTTCCCGGCCACGACAGGGCTGGCCCAGGCCACTGCGCGCGCGCACCGAGCCGAGCTGTGGCTTCTTCCTTCTTCCTGATCAGCACGGCCCCGGCCTTGTTCTGGCCCGCACCATGGAGCAGCGGAAAGCCTGAAACCATAAAAACCAGCGTCACTTCTCCTTGCGCGCCACTAGCGAGCACTCCCCTGTACTACTGCTGCTGCTGCTATTAGTAGCAACTGTTAAAACACTTTATCCTGATGTCCTGGTGACCTCTGTACTCTGTATTCTCATCGATGGAGAGCCCATGCCCGTCCCTCTCGGAGGAGGACGCGAGTAGCTTTGATGGTGATGATATGGTCTGGAGCCCGGCCGCACGCGCGCATCATGGCCGACCGCGTCGCTGCCTTTCCTCCCGCAGCATTCGCTCACTCAATGTCGCAGCGCGCGCGCGCGGGTTAAATTAACATTGCGAAGCGAGGCGAGCGAGCAAGCAACGCAAACCCAAACCGACCCGACCGGCCTCCTCCGTGTCCATCCACGGCCACGGATGGCTGTCGCGCGAGCCTCCCCTGCCTCCCAGGCCCTCGACGGCGACGGCTAACTGCCCCCTTTGCCCGGCCGTGGACCTCGCAACCAGAAAAACCGCCGCCAACTAATACCAGAGTACCTTCCTGCTGGGTTCGTGCATCACGCATCACGTCCCCTTGGCCCCCTTGCTGACTGACGCACGCCAGATTCCAGTCCATGGATGGATATCATATCGGTCGTGTAGGCATCCCGACTGCCGTGGCACGGTTTCCTTGTGTTCAGATTATTGATCAGTGCACGGATCAAGCATTGGAGCAGGCAACGAGAAGACTGATTGTTTAGGCTTAAGCCGATGGTTAGGGGTCCAGCAGGAGCAGGTTCTTCCAAAATCCAATCAATCCCGCGCAGACAACACTGTCCCCTCGTGCCGTGCGTGTCATCCGATCCGTCCAGCCGGGGGGGCCCGGCCCGTGGCGTGCGGCGACGGCGACAGACCTCTAACCTCTTCATTCCACGCCTCCGTCTCCCGGGGCTGAGAGAGATGATGGATCGGCCTGATCCCCGGCAAACGTTTCGTGGCCGTTGAGGTCAGCCTCGCGGCCGTGACGCGCGAGAAAACGAGACGAGCATACTCCCTCTGTCTCTTTTTATCTCTAAAAAGTCGTGTTTCCCTCACAAATCTACTTTCCGAACGACAAATAATAAGGGACGGAGGAAGTATAACATATTATGCAGAAACAAAATAAATTTTCTTTTCTTTTCGGGGAAGACTGCTCAGAAACACATGAAGGCAAAAGCATCCTGTAGCTGTAGCGATCAGTCACAGTTGCGTGCCCGGGGTTCCTGTGATTCGGAGGGCGAGCTCCCCGAGCCTACCAAAATTCCTGCCATTTCTGAACCAAGTAGTAGAACAAAAACAAAGTGGCACAGATTCCACGTGGACCACTATATAGGAACAGGATAAGGATATCCATCCGTGAACCTCTTTTTTTTTTTTCCTTTTCCTCGTCAGTGGGCGGCAACTGCCCTGCCGAACGGGGCCATTCTCCGCGGCCAGCAAGCAGCCGGAGGAGAGGGAGAGGGCATTTCTTTTGTTTCATCAGTAGCCCAGACCACCAGAGGCCAATGATAATCGTGGGGCCGGGAGTGGCGCGGAGGTGGGAGGCAAGCAAGCTCGAATGCTCGATCACCCGACGAAACGAGACACCGCGATGATCCGTCCGTGCCTCCCGCTTTCCACGGCGGCTGCGGGCTGATGACAGGACAGCGCGCGTCGCCGCCAGGCCACTCCGGCCGCACCACTTCCATGTGGCGGAGGAGGGAGGACGCCAGGCCGCACGCGTCCACCTCCCGGAGCGCCGCAGGATGGATGATGGGGGCCAACCGGCCAGGTCCACGCCGCCACCGTTGTTAACTCATCAATCAGGCATCGTCTCGGCGTGGCATGCATGCATTGTTCAACCGATCGAAAGCCTCGGCATCAGCCTACTCAACTCTCTTTTCTCTGGGTCTGGGCCAAGTGACGCGTATCATGACATGTCCAGAGCACTCTGGCCTCTGCACACCAAATCCCTCTCCTTTTTTGTCATGCCTATCCAGTAGCCTGGCATCCTATGGGTGTTTGGGAGATAAGGTAGGCCCTGTCACATCAGATATTTGATACTAATTAAGATTAAGAGTATTAAACATAGGTTAATTACAAAATTAATTGCACAACTCCTAAGCTAAATTGCGAGACGAATTTATTAATCCTAATTAGTTCATGATTTGACAATGTGGTGCTACAGTAACCATTCGGTAATGATGGCTTAATTAGACTTAATAGATTTATCTCGCGATTTAGTTTAGGGGTTCTGCTATTAGTTTTGTAATTAGCTCATATTTAATACTCCTAATTAGCATCCGAACATTTGATGTGACAAAGTTAAAATTTAACCTCTGATATGATATCCAAGACCCTAGTCTAGGAGGCTCTAATAACAGTAATCCGTGGCGGCCTGCACATTGCACGTCGCAGTTGTGGGGGCGGCGGTGGCCGGAGCGACGAGGGACCATGATGATGGCGGCGTGGCTCCGGGCCCCGGGTGGCGGGGGCGGCCAGTCCATGGGGGAGATGGCTGCAAGGAAACGGAGGGAGAAGCCCGGGCCACCCGGGCGCGTGTGTCCACACGTCCACCCCTCCCATATGATCGATCCATGGCGCCAACGTCCTGTAGCTAGCGATGACGGGAACGCGAACGCCCTATCTGGGACGGCGGATGCTCGCTTGTTCAGTTGCGGAGGCTTGACAATTGACAGGCCGCTTTTTGTGAAGGTGAGGTGCTAAACTCTCTGCACCGGGAAGGCATGGTGCTTGCCCGCCCTTGTGTGGTGATGCTTGGCTTGCATTGCAAAAGCGCTGTGACCAGCTCCATTGCAAAAGCAGGAAGGGGGGTGCCGATTCCGAATTGTTCGAGAGCTAACTGCTCTCCTGTTATTCCGTCGCTAGACCAGCTCCACGATCCCGTTCACTCGGACGTGCCTGCAGATTAGGGAGGTTGGTTAGGCAGTTGCGTTGTTTACGTTGTGCTCTTGTACATGTACCATATATACACCTTGAGAGATCAATACAGAATTGCGTTGACAAATCCGATCCGCGCAACTGGTCCCAGCATTTGGCCCAAAGCTCGCCAAGGCTCCAAAGCTACATAGTAGAAGAACAGTGCTTGTGGACCTGTCGTCTCTGAAAACGGAAAGTCAAAAACTACCTGGATGCCAAGATATGATTTTTTTCCCCCTCTGATATGGGCAGGCATCTCACTATGCATGACAGTGTTAATGTATTGTAGATTGTAATCCAGACTTTAGTAACATTGCTACTACTGTTTTGAAGGCCTGATTTATGGAATATGCTACCTCAACTTGCAGAAATCTGGTAACTACATTTTTTTTAAAAAAAAACTAATAATCTGGCAAGTAATATTTTTGCACCAACTCTTTCAATATTATAGTGGATTGGGGAATTGATATTTCCTGGAAATGCTCTACCAAGCACTAAATTTATCCAATATAATGTTGCCGGATCCCCGCGACGTGAAGCTGACGCCCCCGGGCGCGACGTCGAGCTCAGTGGTGTTGAGCACGAGGAAGCACGTGGGCGTAGTCATGTCGAGGCCCACTGCCACGGAGCCGGTGAAGGCGTAGGCGGTGAGGTCGGGCACGAGGCTCAGGTCATAGTGCCATGGCACCGCGAAGCCACTGCGCCTGGCCCCTGAACTGCTCGGCAGTCTGCTCTACCGCCACCATCAGCGAGAGGAGGAGGATCAGAGGAAGAGTTTGTGAAATGTCGGAGGGGGTGGAGGGGAGACCGCGAGAGAAGCAAAGAAGGGAAGGGCGTGACGTGACCATTTTTGAAGTATTGGATCTACTGTGGGATGATATAATTTTGGAAGAATAAATTTTTAGTAGAGCTCCCAGTAGATAGTTTTGGAGGAGATTTTTCGATAGACTCTTTGAGTTGCTCTTATCCGTTTCACGATTTAGCGATTGACGCCTACACTTACCGAATCAACCACGTGAACATGATAGCAGATCAACCTTTTTAAGTGCACAACGATTGACTCCCAAAAGTGGTGAAGTGGACGGGGAGAGCCCTCTACCCTCTTACCTTCGGCACCCTCTTACCCTCATCGAGTCACTGCTCCTGCCGTAGTTTCCCAATGGTAATTCCCTGCCGTTGTAAAAAAAACACTGCTACACCAAACACGGCAGGTGATGCACGAATTGACCGTGGGTGGCCCCTAAGCCCGTACAGTAACCAGCAACAAGTGACTCCGTCAGGAAGCAGACACGCGCACGCTATCAGCAAGAACGGGATAATCGCACGTGCAGCGTGGCGCGCGAGGTGGGGCCAAACCGTCAGAGGCTCGCGAGGGCATTTCTGTAATCCGGCAAAAAGCGAGCACTGTAGGACTGGCCCACCTCCCTCCGTATCCGTGCGGTCCCTGCCACGTCTCCTTCCGGACAATCGGATGCGTACCCTGCTGCGAGGACCGCGCGTACACGCGTCAGCGTGACTCCCAGCGGCAACTCACTCCACCCGCGAGACGCGCACCGTTGCCATGTGGGGACGGAGCAACTCTGGCCCCACGCGTCAGTGGCAGCGCGGTCGTGATCGGTTACCTTTACCTGCTCCCGCCGCCACGCGGGGGAAACCGGGAAAGGGGAATATAAGGTGACGGCGAAGTGACGTGTCCGAGTCGGCTAGCCGCACATGCGGGTCGGCGTCGCCGCTCGCCAAGCACCCCCCACCACGCCAAGATTCTGGCCGAGATTCATCGGCCACCGGGACACGGCTCGCGCGGCTCGTTTCACGGTGGTCGCTCGCCGGCGGCTGACGTGTCTTTTGGTCACTGTATCTGGCGATGGATTCTGCACCACCGCTACGGCGGCTACCAGATGTCTGGTGCTTAGACAAGCAAAAAGGGGCAGGGTACTGTGCTACGACGTTACAAGAGCGTTCATCATCGTACACCAATGTATAAAAGCAGGAAAGTCTTCGGCACACCAGCAGGGGGGAGCAGCCTGCATGTTATCTCTATACAAGTTAGGCAATCTAGCAGGAGTACAGACGTTTCATTAGCTCGTGGACCAAAAGTTCCGGGGCTCTTCTTCCGCCCTCTCCCTTTCTCGCATAAATGCAAATGGAAAAATTACGGTGGGCGCAGATGTGGAGGCCGAAACTTGTTGGTCCCTGCACCATCTTTTCTCCATGAGTATACTATACGCGCCACAATAAATCCATTTCAGTGAATTCTGGCATGTCATGATATTCATATAACGATCACATAACTCCGTCTACTGTGTCAATGGCTAAATAATCAGAATGATGTAAAGCAAAACGCTCCGAGCAAAGCTAGAAATTTGGCTTGAAAAACAAGTATGCTTATTAGCTCAATAATCAGATATTTATCTCTACAGTAAACTTGGCATTGAGGGGCCTCTGCCTCCCTCCCCACTATAACATGGAGAGATGTTGACGCAAAATTTGGATTTCAGGCACAGATATGAATGCTGAAACTGGTCGGATCCATGCACCATGTTTTCTTCACACACATGCATGCATAATAAGTCTATTTTAGTGAATTCTTAGCATGCCGTGGTATTCTTTTAATGAGTGCCAATAATCTAATAATTAAACTGATGTAAAGCAAAATGATTAAGGCAAGAATTTTAGCTCGGAGAGCAAATATGCTTATTCCAATCAATGGTTATATATTGGTGGCCTTTGCCCCATGTCCTCACCCCTAGAAAAATATACATATTACACGGAGTGAAAATGAACACATAAATTTTGTGCGATTAAATTCATTAAAATTATATGGTAAGTAGAAAACTGCAAAACTAAGCTACTAATTTTGCTCCTATTCGAAGCAATGTATATCTAAAATGTTTTTGCATGCTAAATACAAATTTGTATCAAACAAATGTACCGAGTTAGCAAAATAAGCATACCATGTTCTTCAGTATTTTTTCTAAAAAAAGCAAAAGATGTTTATTTTATCTTAAGTTAAACTTTATCATTTTTACTAAGATAATTATCAACCTCTTTAATACCAGGATGAGCCAAGGGGTGAAGCTCTAAAAATTATTAGGAAAAGAGAAAAACAAAAGAAATCTGCTACAGTAATATTTTTGCACCAACTCTTTCAATATTATAGTGGATTGGGGAATTGATATTTCCTGGAAATGCTCTACCAAGCACTAAATTTATCCAATATAATGTTTTTTAAAAAAAGATGGCAAGAGGCTTTGCTAGCACTAAACCGCGTGTTCGATCAAGGAGTAATCACAAACAAGCACGGCATCGTAGACGCGGCATAGTAGTACTCGCCGCCGGGAGGGGCAGTTTGGTCAAACCCGCAGCCCAGACGAGGGAAGAAGCCCCTAGCCCGTGGGCCCAGCTACCGAACCGTCTGGATGTCGCCTAACGCCGTCACCCGCAGCCAAATTACAGAAACGCCCTCCTCCTTCTCCGAGTCGGCTCGGCCGTCCGATCGGCGATCGCGTCCGGGACTCGCCCAACCGCTTCCCCAGCGGCGCACGGCCGCTATATCAATGACGCCCGCCGGGCGGCGACTATCTCGTTACGGAACAAACCAACTCGCGCGAAGCAACGGGAAGGAGAGAGGAAGAGTAAAGTTAGCGCGGCGCGGCGGAGGCGGCGAGATAGAGAGAGAGAGGGAATCGGCTTGGTCTCTCCGCCGAGTTTGAGTTGATCGGGGGAGGGGAACTGATGATGGGGGCGCGGGAGCCGGTGGCGATGGAGATACCGGCGGAGGAAGGGGCGGCGGCGAGGTCGCCGCCGCGGCGGATCAGGAGGAGGCTGGTGGAGGGGGCGCGCGGCGGCGGGGCGCCGGCGAGCGTGGAGGAGATCGAGGCCAGGCTCAGGGAGGCCGAGCTCCGGAGGCAGGTACGTGTCACTGTCGTGCTCCGTTTCCTTTCCCCGTGGTAGTTTGGTTCGCGTTGCTTCTCGCTCATGGTTGGGTTGGGTTGCGTGGCTGTGGAGTGAACTGTGAAGTCCAAGTATTCATTCATCGGAGTCTTTGCCTGAACTCTTTAGAGAGAAGTTACTCGATCGCTTTTCAGTTTTTACTGGTGAGGTGAGGAGGGTCCTTTCTGTCCGATTGTTTCTGAAGCTGCTTCCTTTTAAGAAAAAAAAATGGTGCGATTTCAGAGGCGTTTCACTTACTCCCAAATTGGAGTTTTTTTTTGGTTGCAAGAACGAACTTTTCTGCTCTTTGCTTGGTGCAATTTTTGTTGGCCGGTTAGGAACGGGAAATTGGGAGGTGCGCAGCATGTGGAAAGTTATCTGTGACCTTCGAAGCTCCCTTTCGGTGGTTAGGATTTGTGGGGGAGTTGAAGTAACATTCCTTGTCGGATTCTATTCGCGGTAGGTACTGAGGTAGTCATGAGCTCAAGTCGGATTCACGTGTGCCTTCAATTTTGCCTTTGCGTTCGGTTCGGGCTTGCCGCGGTTCTTCCTCACCTCGCGGCTTTGAGCTATATGGATTAAAGCGTCCTTTCCCCAAATAAAGGTCTCGGTTTCATCGGTTCCTTCCATCGCCTTTTGACTATTTTTTATGTACTCTTATTATTATCGGCTTTGGCTTTATCCGCAGGTCTTAGAAAACGTAATCAACGACTGCTGAGATTGTATTTTAGTTGCCTGCAGCGACGTATGCCAATTTGCATGTTTGTGAAAAGACCTTTTTCATAAATCAGAAAGTAGATAAATTGATATACCTTTTGGTATTCGTGGTAATAAAATTAAGGTAATTTGTTAGGAGCAGTTTGGTTACCACCGACCACTTGGATTGGCTTAGAAGTAACTTGCCTGACACCTGTACCTCTGCAGAAGTTGGGTTACTAGAAGTCTAGAAACATGGTTAAAACTTTTGTTGGTTGATGTGATTTGATAGGTGCAGTCCAGTTTGCTTTTAACAACCGAGAGGTTTTTTCTTGGGGAAATTCTGAGCTTGCTAGAGTCTCCTGGGCTTGCCAGCAGTCCGATGGTTCTTGAGAGTTGTCATGTTTCCTGTTTATTTGATTCAGTTTGAGAGAATTGTCATAGGAAACAACTAAGTGGAGTCGAATTTGTATTAGGATAACTTGCTGACTTATGTTCAAATGTTACTTTTCAGCAATTCCATGAATGGTTGGCCTGCAAAGCAAGGAAGAAGCCGCGGAGCCCGTCATGGTCCTCTCAGGAGGAAGATCATGGGCAGCGCCTTGAAGCAAAGCTTCTGGCTGCTGAGCAGAAGAGGTTAAGCCTCCTGGCAAAGGCACGGAACCGATTGGCCAAGTTGGATGAACTCCGACAGGCTGCTAAGAATGATGTGGAAATGCGGTTTGAGAAGGAAAGGGAAGAACTTGAGATCAGAGTTGAGTCTCGTGTCCGGCAGGCAGAGGAGAATCGCTTGAGGCTTCTGCATGCTGATATGCAGAAGCGAGCTGCGCTGAAGGAGAGAACAGCGAGGTCCCTGGTGCAGAAGGCAACATCAGAGAGCAAATACATGGAGCAAGTGCGGACTGCAATTTTGCAAAAGCGCACTGCTGCTGAGAAGAAACGGCTGAGGTTGCTGGAAGCTGAAAAGATGAAGGCTCAAGCTAGGCTTTTGCGCATCCAAAAAGCCGCCATGACTGTATGCAGCCAAAGAGAAACAGAGAGGAAAAAACTGAAAGAACAGTTGGACAGCAAACTTCAGAGGGTACTTATTCTCAACTTCTCATAGATGTGTTAATTCTAGAATTTTTTATCCTTCTGTTCTATTTCTGATATTCATAGATTATCTGATTGGAACAGGCAAAGAGGCAGAGAGCTGAGTATTTGAAGCAGCGAGGAAGTCCTCGCAATTCTGCCCATGCTGATTACATCAAGCATGCGGATTTCTTCTCTATAAAGCTAGCGAGGTAATGATGTTGCTCTCAACAAATACATATTTATATTCTGTCTGGTGAGTGGAATTAATCTGATATTTTCGGTCATTTTATTGTACTTCAGATGCTGGAGAATATTTGTGAAATCCAGGAAGACAACACTTACATTGGTTGAAGCTTATGATGCCTTGGGAATTAATGAGAAGTCTGTGAAAAGTATGCCCTTTGAAAATTTAGCTATGTCAATGGAATCTCCTACAGTTCTTCAGACTACAAAGGCATTACTTGACCGATTGGAGAGACGTCTTGTCATTTCTCATTCAGTAGCATCTTCGTCACTGGAAAATGTTGACCATCTACTGAAACGCGTTAGTTCTCCACCGAGGAGGAAGGTACCTCCTAGCAGGGAGGGAAGAACACGGGCAGTTGCAAAAAGATCAGCTAAAAGTTCTGTGGCAAGCATCAGATTGCCTAGATACTCACTGAGGGTTGTGCTTTGCGCTTACATGATACTGGCTCATCCCAGTGCTGTTTTAAGCGGGCAAGGTGAAAGGGAGAAACAGCTTATGGAGTCAGCAGCAAACTTTATCAAGGAATTCGAGCTGTTAATTAAGATAATACTTGATGGACCAGGGCGGTCATCTGATGTTACTGGTCAGAGGAAATTCCGGACTCAGTTGGCTAATTTTGACAAGGCGTGGTGCACGTATCTTTACTGCTTTGTGGTGTGGAAGGTAAAAGATGCAAGATTATTGGAGGAAGATCTTGTTAGGGCTGCATGCAAGCTTGAGCTGTCAATGATGCAAACATGCAAGCTAACTGCGGATGGGCAGTCACCAAATAATCTTACTCATGACATGAAGGCAATTCAGAAGCAGGTTACTGATGATCAAAAGCTCTTACGCGAGAAGGTTCAGCACCTGAGTGGCGATGCTGGCATTGAGCGGATGGACTCTGCTCTTTCAGATACGAGGTCAAAATTCTTTGAAGCAAAGGAGAATGGAAGTCCATTAGCAGCACCAGTTGCAAATGTATTTACCCCTTTGAGCATTAATTCGTCTGGGAAGACCCCTTCTGTGGTTAAGGAGAATTCGAGGACAAATGCTCTAGGATCAAGTTCTGTTGCCCGTTCTCTGCTTGGTGCTTCTTCATCAAGCAGTACATCACCAGTGAAGCAGCTGACAGAGAATGAGCAAATGGTCAATGAAATGCTTCATGAGGATGACAGTGCTTTTGCTGGAAGGTCTGATAGTGCTAATACTGCTGAGGAGGAGTTCCAGAAGAAAGTGAGAGAAACGATGGAGAAAGCTTTCTGGGACTCGGTCACCGACTCAATTAGAGGAGACATGCCTGATTATAGTCGATTGATCAACCTTGTAAAGGAAGTGAGGGATTCATTACATGAGTTGGCCCCAAAGGAGTGGAAGGAGGAAATACTAGAGAATATTGACATAGAAATTCTGTCCCAGGTACTTGGGTCAGGTTCCCAGGATGCACAATACTTGGGGCAGATTTTGCAGTATTCTCTAGCTATGGTCCGCAAGCTCTCTGCTGCTGCAAAGGAGGATGAGATGAAGAAAAGCCACGACAAACTATTGAGTGAGTTGGCTGCAAGTTCTGAAGTCAATGACAATGGCATCAACTCATTTGTCATTGCTGTCATCAAGGGCCTGCGTTTCATACTGGAAGAAATAAAGGTACGTTCTTGTGCTAATCTTAACACATTAAACATTCCTAGCCTTTATCATCAAAATAAACATTCCTAGAATTGATTGCACCTTGCATATGTTTAGATTCTTACACTATCCTTTGCAAAACAGGAACTGCAAGCAGAAGTGAGTAAGGCACGAATCCAGTTGATGCAGCCGATTATAAAAGGATCTGCGGGAGTGGAGTACCTGCAGAAGGCTTTCACTGATCGCTATGGGCCACCTGACAATGCATCAGCTTCTCTCCCCCTAACTATGCAATGGATTTCGACGTCGAAGAACATTGTGGAAGAAGAATGGAGTGAACATTCAGACTGTCTTTCAATAATACCATCAGCAGGCCAGGCTCCTGCCCTTGTTCCAGTGCTCCGTGCTGGTCATGGAACTCCAGTAGAGCAACCATCTTCATCTGCAGCAGGCGCTTCTGGTCAACCAGAGTGCAAGGGTGAGAAGCTGGACAAGCTGATAAGGATCGGCCTGTTGCAACTCATCACTAGCATGGAAGGCTTGCAAATGCAGTCAACTCCTGAAAGCTTGCAAATTAATCTGCTGAGGCTGAGGTCCGTGCAGAGCCAATTCCAGAAAGTGATTGCGATCGCCACAAGGTAACGATTCTATCATTTGGCCTCTGATATAACTAGTCTGTCATGTCATACTGATATGAATCGTGTTATTTGTTCAGCATGCTCGTCCTTCGCCAAGTTCTGATGAGTGAGAATTCAGAGGCCACTCCTTTGGAACTGGAAAATGCCATCTCAGAACTCTTCAAGGCCCTCGAGAAGATACTGGACAGCTCCCCTGATGCTGGCACGGAAGAGATTGTGGAGGCGATGATCAGCGCATCAGCCTCAGTTGGCTCACCATCAGAGGAGAAAATTCAGGCCAGGAGGCAGATGATCACCCGGGTGTTCCTCAAGAGTCTCCAGCCCGGCGACGTGGTCTTCAAGGTGGTCTCCCGGGCAGTCTACTGTGCTTTCCGCGGTGTAGTCCTGGGTGGCAGCAGCCCCAAGGGCCAGAAGCTGGCTGACGCAGCAATGCGCCGCATCGGCGCAGTGAAGCTTGTCGACAGAGTGGTGAAGGCTGCTGAGGTGCTGATCAAGGTGGCAACGGTGTCAGAGAAGGTCCATGGTCCTTGGTACAAAGCTCTGATGTGAATGCCAACGGTTTGGTTCTTATTGTGAATATATAGACGGTCAAAATGTGTAAATTCCCTGTCCCACTGGGTGAGGTGGGAGGTATGGCGTTGTACAGCAATTTATAGTTGTTGATCAGTAGGAAGTTCAGGATGTGAAGAATTCTGGTGAACTGGGCGAATATGGATGTCCGTGCACCAGAATTTAGTCTGGATTCAAAGGATGCTAAATTGCATCTGGGGATGTAAATTGTGACGTGGTCTTTTGATTTTAGAACTGAATAATGTAAATAATTGATGAAAGTTATTTATATGCTGTGCATATGTCAGCTTGTTTCGATTGAGGAAGACTTGAATTTGGTTGAAACATACGTTCTTTTCAAAGTATTAGCTATCTTGCGCAAGTTCGTGATTGTTTTGCAGAGTGTGAAGGGCCTATCGTGCATGATACTAGCTGAAAATTTGCTGGTAGCGGCAAACCATCTCACGCAGAGGGCCCTGGCACGCAGCGTCCTGTTTTGACCAGAGGAGTGTAACATACACAACGTATTCCTCATAAGGTCATAAGGAGGCACACAAACTATTCAGATGACAAACATCTCAAAATCACACACATGTAGCAGAATGTGAATAAGATGGAACTCGCCCGACTATCAATTCCATCAAATACAGGCATGCAGCCATTAACTGACTGGTGATATACATAGGATCCTACATTCCCTACTAATGGTATCTTTAGCTCTCGGTTACCCTCTAAGAAAAATAAAATGATGTAATTACAACAATGGCATTATGGAACCAATTAGCACGCAGACTTTCTGCTGCTTAGATGTTCAACAAATTAGCTCAAAATCAAGAACCTTTGGCTCAGCTTCCAAAAGCTCTCAAATGACGGATACTCATTTTGGTGCATCAAGGTTTCAAATTGGACCACCAAAGAGTAGGCTATGAAAAAAAGACACCAACCCTAGCAACTAGTACTAGTTCATTTTTGTTTCCATTTGTTGATATACTTGAGGAATGACATGGAAGGGCTATCCTCTTTTGGTTGAGCATGTATACGAGTGGAACGCCGCAAGTCAACCTCTTCATGTAACGTTTTCTGTTCAGTGTCCTTCGATGTGTTTTCCAAAGCGTTACTGCATGAACAAATGAGGGGAAAGAGAAATTAGTTGAAGGGTTAAGAGCAAAACTTGCACCGAACCAGCTGTTGCGTAATAGCTTAAACCTAAGAGCAGCAGTTTCAGGGCAATATGGACTTGAACAAAGGTTTGCGTCATGCTCTATTTGTAACTAAAAGAGTAAAAGACAACATGTCCAAAAGCTCACAAATAGAAAACATATACAATATACTTGTCCATTTGAAGACAGAAACTCAATGTTTTATTAAGAACTATATAACATGTTTTTCCAAATCAAGAATGCTTCAGAAAACTGATACTTTGCTTGTAAATTTAAAACTGCTACAGCCAGTAATTCACGCGTGATGTCCCCTAAAGAAAGAGTCTTGGAAAGGCCAAAACTGTGCTAACAATATTACGCAAGAACTAAGAGAAACAATCTTGTGGTACTCAACATGGGCCCTGGCTCTTGAGCCACTGACCACCTATCAGTATATACTCCGTAAAGAAATTCCGCACCTTATCTTATCATAGGACTTGTCAAGCTGACGCTTGAGTGCTCTCTCCCTTGTGCCTTTGATGTTCAATGATCCCAGAAGTGCATCAAGCTGTTATTTGAAATTGGCCGAGACGTTACAACAAGAAAGCGAAACATAGGGAGCATAGGGATCTCAGTAGCAAAGCAATCACCTCTTCCTTAGTGCTGTAGTAACCCCACTCTTTGGAATCTGCACTTTCAGCAAAAAGTCTCCCTTCACACCTAAAAAACCAATACCTATTGTAGAATCTGTCTTTTCCAAGATGACCGGGTCGTAGAGATTGCTGCTCCATTTCAGTTTCAAGGTGTCTTCTCTAAAAAAAAGAAGACGAGGAAGAAGTTAGCATATAAACTTTTTCATGAACAGATTCAGCAGATAAATGTATATGCAGATGTAAGAATGAACAAGAGCGCATGGAAGTTCATGTAAAATGGTATATATTCACAGTTCTCACCAGAAACATTTTCTCATCTCCAGTCTTGCTGGACAAAAAAATGTTCAAGCCCTTTTGCTCTTTTCCCTCAGGCTGATTCTTAGGACATTCGTTATCATTTTGTATAGTATCAGTGTGATTTCTTCCGTTTTCTGCTACCCCTTCCATGTTAAACTTCTGCTCTTCCCTATTCTTTCTAGCATCCTCCCTTTTTGCAGCTGCAAGTGCTTGTTGCTGGTCAATCCATTCATTTAATTGCCCTCGTACTGCAGAAGTTGTAATGGCTTCCTCTACCAGTTCCCTGAGAATTTTAAGCTTTAGACCAGTGTCAAGAAGACCATAATGACCCCTTCGTATCTTTGACACTTTACTGGAGAATTCTTCTTTTCTTATCATCTCCAAGAAATTGCATAGATACTCAGCCCAGGTGACTAGAGTTACCTACAGAAACATTCAAGCAACTGAGAAAAGAAAAGTACAAGAGTGCCTCAAGGCCACCTGAATTAAGAAAATGAAGAAGAAATCACCTTTAGTGTCTTTTTCTTGTTCAGGAGAAATGTAAAATATTCACCTTCATCTCTAATAAGCAAGTGGAAAAGTGCAGCATGCATTTCCACCACAAGAACAAGGTTGCTTTCTTTGTTGCAAATTGCATTCTCCAGATCTGAGAGGGAAAATGGTGACAAGCATAGAAGCCTCCCGAATGACAAACAGAATTCCCAGACCATAAGGAGATCCCCCACAGAATCTACAGGCACTCTAAAGTCTCTAGATAGTGGAGGTCTCTTTGGCAAAATGGGATCATCTGCCGTAGGCTTTACTAAAAGATCATCAATTGGATATTTAACTGGCAAACCTACTAGCTTCTCATCTGTAAATCATATGAAAGCCAAAAGTAAGAAGCCTAGCAGAAAAAGTAGTGGTATGAAACTATTTAAACTTATAAACTGAAATAAATGGCAAGGATATCTGCTAGATCACCTTTCTTCAACTTGTTACTGGTATCTTCTCCATTTGCAAACCGTTTCCTTCCTTTGTACAAATCTTCACCATTCTGTGAGCCATGCTTGATTTAGAGTAATGATAAATAGGGAATTAAACAAAGGAAATGAGAAAATATGGTTACCATAATGTCTTCTGGGGGCTCAGTGTCTATCCCATATTTCCTTGCAAGATCTGCATTTACTATCCATGGAGATCTTTTTGATGTTGAATCCCTAATAAACATTTTCAGTATATTACGACTAGCAGGTGCCTTCTTGCGAATTAGATCATCAGCTTTAACCACTGAAGTGTTGACTACTGCATTCTCTTGGCCAAGCCAACCCACCTCGTACAATTTGGTGCTACCAGAGCCTATAACCTTCAAGATCTTGCAAGCAGCCTCAGAACCATCTTTTTTAGCATGTAATTCTTGTCCTTCAAAAAAATCCAATAGCAGACTACAGTATACTTTCTCGAGAAGATCAGTCAAGCTAAGAGTGCCTGAAGTAAATGTAGCAGAAAATTTCATTAGGCACATTTAAGAACCTCAAAATTCTACAAAAAGAAACAAAAAAAATGTTCTTCACATAATAGATCAATGTATCATGACAGCATGAAGCAAAAAACAAGAAACGGAAGTACCAGGGGGACAATATATGTAAGATAAGTATGTTGTGATCTATATGTAGGGATCGTTTGACAGATTGCGAGTCCTTAAGAATTTTTTACAATGATATAGAATTGCCTTCAAATTTATCAAGAAAAATAACTGCAAACATCAAGAGGAAAGTAGTGCCAGGTATGAGTAAGACTAGTCAATGGACATAATGGAAAATGTCCAATACAAAACTCAGTGAGAAACATAAAATTCTAAACATGTCAAGGTATCAAAACTATGGATAATAGATCGCCCAAACAATATTAGCTAGATGTACCTTTATCTAACATAGGACAAATGAGAAAACACATAAGAAAATGCTAGGTCAATTTGGACAAGACCAACAGTGTGTATCATCAAGAAATAAAAAATAATATTGCAAGCAAGCTCGGCAGTGTACAATCGTAACAATAATGTTAATAAATGTTTAAAAAAAACTGAAAGAGGTTTAGCCTTACTGTATTGAATCATCTCGAGAACATGAGCTATCAGCTCTTTCGGCAACAGTTGAGCCTTCACTGCAGCTTGTTGCTCACAAACCAAAGCTTCCTCATAGGTAAGATTAGACTTTCCAGACACCTCACAAGTCCAGACCTTCTGACGATAAAGGTTCAACCTATTCAGGTATTCCCTAATCAAATAGTCAAGGACACAAGCATATTTCTGCAATATAATCTAGGAAAGTGTGAAAGTTACAAGGTATCCGATTTGATTAAAATGTTCTATTCATATCAGGTACATATCAATTAGCTGGCATTAATGGCATGCAAAAGGATACTGATAATCTCGGAATATCTCCTTAGTGAACCTAATTTGGAACACCTCCTCATTAGGATCCAAGTTATCTGGTGGCTCCAGTAAGGAGAAAGTGGATCTCCTTAGTAGAGGCATTGGATCACTGTTATACAACCTCCAAATGGACTATTTATTTGACACCTGCAAAAGTTCACGATTGTAATTACAATCTCCTTCATTGAAAGCTGTAAGCTCCTAGCCATCACACCACACAAATAAAGCATGCATACTCGTGTTAACTGATAAAACCAGACACTGTAAGCAATGCATGCATAGTAAAATTTATTAACAATCAACACGTAAAGTTCCAAGTCAGTCTTTGTTTCAGTATGCACATGCTAATTTCCATTGAAAAAAATCTAACTTGTATATGATACAGGATAAAAAATATAAAGTAAATACAACCAGTGCGGTACTTCAAAGCCAACAGCATGCCGATTACATCATCAAGCTTTCGCCTCAGCTGCTCAAGAGGCACATATCATATGACAACAGCCATGTTCGACGCAGAATGCAAGATAGGATACATACCCTTGGGCCTTGGCGAATCATGGTATAAATATAGTTAAAGATCAAGAAACCCAGAAATACACAACAATGCAGTATGACTGCTCAGTACAAGTTACAGAGGACAAGACAAGACCAGCCATATCCACCTTTTTAACTGGTACGAAAATCAAGCACGATCTTATCAACACGCCACTCCAATCGGCACAAATCCAAGAATCAATAAACTCCCTATGGCCTTATGATCATCCCCACCGAATCATCGATTGCCGCTGGAGCACGCCCCCACAAAACCCGATTCGAGCTCCACAAAAACTCTGCCTTTCCCCACCCCGCAGAACGAAACCCCCAAACAGCCGCATCGGCGTCTACGAACCCTAGCCCAACGCACCCGCATCAGCCACCGACCACCCGCGCACCATCCCAGCACCAAGAAACCCGAGAGCGCATCAAGAGATTAGGAACCACCTAAGCTGGAGCTCGTC